>NC_133809.1:31228186-31555686 GCF_043250625.1 Sebastes fasciatus
GGTTTTCTACCTCTTGAAAGGGAATCTGTCTCTAAAATACTCCTGATATCCACTACAGGAGGCTATGTGCACACAATGGAGCCTTTGGCCATGACATTTACCCTCATCACATTCTACCATTGTGCACAGTATAACATCAATTAAAACAAATAAATTGTATAATTTTGACTCCAAATGGAGTAGTTTTATTATAATAATGAAATATGGTAGACCAGGCTGTCCACCAATCGGTAGGTCGGCGGTTCGATCCCTGGCTGCTCCAGGTCACATGTCGATGTGTCCTTGAGCAAGACACTTAACCCCAAATTGTTCCCGAAGGCATAGCCATGAATGAGTATTTAGATTAGATCCTGATGGGCAAAGTTGGCACCTTAGCAGCCTCTGCCATCAGTGTATGAATGGGTGAATACTGGCATGTCGTGTAAAGAGCTTTGAGTGGTCGGAAGACTAGAAAAGCGCTATATAAGTCCAAGTCCATTTACCATTTACCATTGTGCACTCAGGTGAATGGTTGTATATCTGCTATATAAGGGTTTGCGATGTATTGAATATACTTGATGTATGCATTGAGTATAGATATTAATTGTCACATAATTTTTTTAAGCCGCAGGCATGAGACTTGCTTTGGCATTTCGCTTCTCACAGAGAGTGTGTCTCAAAGACACACTCTCCTGGGCGAGTGTAGCTTATGAACATGGATGTGCTTATAGGGCGTGTGTCTTTGAATCTGGAGGGAAGCAGGGAACAAGGAAAGAGCCTGGAGAGAGTGGAAGAAGGGAAGCGCCAAAGTGAGTTTAATATACATGTTGAAGCTGGAGCCAGCCTCCACTTTTAAAAAGACGGTCAAACAATGATGGCAAGAGCGTGTAAGAACTGGCTTCAAAATAAAAAATGACCAAGAACTGACTTCAAAATAACAGTGATCTTCCGGTGAATGTGATTTCAGCCTGTCAATAATAGATAAAAAAGTAAAACAAAATGAATGAATATTAAATAATAAATATAATGAACGACAACTTTAAAAAAAACTGCCTGCAAACTGAATTTCAGAGAAAAAAAAATAAATTTAAATTGTGTGACTAATTAGTAAAACTTAATGAGAATACATTTCCAAAGACCAGTCTGACTTGAGTATGACAGTACACCGCCTCAGAGGGTTCAGATTAGTTTGATAGAATGATCACGCTGGTGTGATCATATCAAAGGGTTAAATCAAGCAGTTATTTTAGAGAAAATATGGAAATATCAAGATGTATACCGCATATCGCCTAAAATATTGAGATATTATTTATAAGCCATATCGCCCAGCCCTAATGTCTGCCTGTATAGTAAGTTGGAAGGTTGGGATCAATACTCCCTCTATGCTGAATCTATAGTAAATCTTTATAATATTTTACTGATTGTTATGTGATCATTATTATGTAGATATATGATTTTCAAAGCTTTGATGAGGAGGACTCGTAACATCATAGTTTGACGCCCTTCTTGCTTTTTGCTGGAAGGCTTCATCTCTAAAATCCTGGGCAGTGTGTGAAAGAAAGGCTCTGAAACAAGGCTGGAGCAGAGTGATAATGGTACTGATAGTGTCACTCATGCTTCACCTCTCCCTCACTGTCTCTGTTGGCCTATAATTTCTGTTTTTCCCCCTGTAACCTCCTCTCTATTTCAAAGTGGAGAAAAAAAAAATCGCCTTCAGTGGTCAGATCTATCTGATCCTATCTTTTTTTCTCGCTGGCTTTAATGTAAGCAGATTCCCAATCAGCCAGGATGAATCCAATCAAGGCGAAGGGGGAGGCGCATCAATGTAGGGCACTTTTCCCAATGACTGCTGCAGGCCAGGAGATTAGAGGACAGAGAGAGTGAGACAGAGAGGGAGAGGAGGGGGGGATTAGAAAGACAGAATTTCTACGATGAAGAAGAAGCCTTTCATTCAGCGATGCAACTAAATCACACATGCATTCATCACCTTCACCTCCATTCCCCCCCCCCCCCCCCCACCCACCCACCCACCCACCCACCCAACCACCACATCCACAACTGCTCTTAGATATGGAAATGCAAATTTCCCTTCTCCTTCCCTATTCACTTCTTTTTTTAATTATTTCTAGCATATGGACGCCAACAAGGATGGGAGGAGGGGACAGTGTTTCTTCAAATCAGCATGACTACTGGTTGCTTTATCGTCAAACTTTTCTCCCTCCCTCTCTCCCTTCCATTTCTTCATCCCTACACCACCAACGCCTGGTGACGGCTCTCCTTCCTCTCTTCTCTCTCCTATTTCCAAAGCTTAACTTCATTGTCTCAAGCCCCACTCCGCTTTCATCTTAAGACAAAGATTTATGTAAATCTTTGGGCCGGGCGTTAATGCGGAGCGCTGTGTGAGAAATAGCATCCCTAAATCGTGGCATTGTTGTTGAAAATGACAAGGCAGGCCCGTTAATCCTACAATGCGATCATCCAAATGTGTCATAATGCCGTGTGTAGGCAGGCGAATCTGAATATCAAAAAGACGCCACGCACCTCTTATGCGGCGCCTTCAGTACTTCCACTGCTAACGCACTACTTCCCTCTATCTCCCTCTTTCTCTTTCTCTTTCTCTCCGTCTCCGTCTTTAAAGGACTCACCCCGCTTCACTCTCACTCGCATTAAAAAAGGGAATAAAACACATAAGATGCCACAATCTGAAGTTTGTCGCAGAGCAGAAAATCAATGTCACATTTAACTTTCTCTTTATTGTTTCGCTTGTTTTTCTCCGACATATGAACGCTTTGATTCATGCAGATAATAACAAACTACATCTGTGTAATTGTCTAAGTGGCAGCGATTGTGAGTTGAAATAAATCGATGGCTTCTGCTTTGTCACCAAGATGTATTTATTTCAGAAACAGCGATACGAGGCTTTGTGGTGGAACAATATGCAGATTCAAAGGGAAACAAAAGGGTTGAGTCGAGTCACTACATGTATGGAGTATTTAACTAACAATCAGTTACCTTGTATTCCTTTATTCAGGATCTGAAGAGGAGGCAGTGCCGGTTCTTCCTCTTATTTGTGTGTAGCGCTGCACTCTGGGATCAAATTGAGCCCAGTAAAAGTCTGATGAGGATTCATTTGCTGTGGGAAATTGACAGTGGAAATGAGGCAGAGACCGAGAAGCGTGATAGCTGCTTTTTTGGAAAGAGCCATGAAACAGGCATGTCAATCAATTGGACAGGGACAAGGCTGGTGAGTGATAATGTTAATAATTACCAGCCACGCCGTGGGACTCCTCCCTGATTGGCCGTGAAAGCTCTGCATTAATGAAATGTGCCCCAGCACTAGCCCCTTCTATCCCTTTCCTCCCAGCTTTACCTCCTGATACTGTGACACCTCCTCGTCTGACCCCTTCTCTCTTTCTCCTCCAAAGCCCCTCCACCTCCCTCCTTCATTCCTCTGCCATCCAGTCGGGGAAGAGCCCCGCGGGGGGATTTTGTCAGGGAGAATAGCGGCGTTGATCTTGAAGGCTTAAGACCCTACTGTACCTGTCAACAGTGTGGCTTTGGCGCTGACGACCAGCGGCTTAAGTCATTTGAAGTTGCTTCTTTTTTTAATGAGGAGGGGAGGAGGCGCAGTGAGCGCTGACAGCCAGTCAGGGTCTTGAAATAATTCCATACCTCTGAATAACCAGAGGTGTCTGTCTGACTTAATCCCCCCCCCCACACACACACACATACACACACACACACCTTTAAGGTAGTGGAAATAAAAGCAGGTTGCAGGGCTAATAATGAGGAAGTGGTGGCAGAGAGAAGGACATCCTCGTCCTGTCACAATGCAGACCGCAGTTCTGCTGAAGCACTGTGGATTCACTCGATGAATCAAACGAACAAAGACGCATTGTCAATTACAATTTAAAAATGATTGCAACTCTGTCACTACAAATGGTCATCTTTGATGAGAACATAATACTGAACATTACTGGGATCCAAAATGACATAAACTTGCAACCAAATAATTTGTTTTTATTATAGAGTAATTATTATCTTGATTAATCATTTGGTCTGAAAAATGTCCAAGATGACTTCTTCAAATGTGTTGATTTGTCCGACCAATGATGTAAGAAAACCAGCAAACATTCACATTTGGAACCCAAACTGAAGCTAAAATCAGGGAAGTATTGGCATTTTGGCAAAATATGACTGTTGATTACTAGATTGCTGATTAATTTTCTGTCATTCAACAAATCAATTAATCCACTAATGTTAACGTCACTGCTTTATTATGTGTTTCAAATCTCTGAGATTTTTTTGGGATGTTGTTTTACCTGCGACATAAATCTGTACATGATTCGTCATTTTAGCTATTTTAAAATTAATTACTTGTGATTTTTAATCTCTTTTTATGAGCAAGGCTTCACTCCTTGCTTTCTCAATTTCTCCCCCCTCTTATTGGGTCTCATTACTTCGCTCTCACTTTCTTTCTCTTGGCTGGGATAATCCCCCCTGTAGGGGACTTCAAAGTGCAGGCCGGCCAGGGAAAAGCCTTAATTACCCATTTGCCTTGAAACTCAAGCCAAATCACAACTCGCCTTGGTCCGTCCGACTCCGCACTCCTGCCTCCCTCAGACTAATTGTGGGTCTGGATTTCGTTTTCTTTTTCCTCCTCCGCTGTGAAAATGGAAGATGAAATGAAATCAAAATAGGAGAGAAAAATCTGAAATGTTAAAGCAGGTGATGAGAGAGTTACTTGCCTCCATGTGTATTAGTTTTTTTTGTCTCAATACTGAGTTCACTTTTTTCAAACTCTTCCCAGTTAGTACAACAGTCAAAGTGGACCTAACTGTGGATTACTTTTCATTGCGTTGACACAAAATACATTGAATGACCACATCTATCAAAATTCATGAACTGTTTTCTCACTCAAACTCAACCACCAACGTCTGTGTATTTACACTCCATTTTGCACATTTACATACTATTGTAAAAACTGTTTAATTCATGAAACATAATTACTGTAAATCAGACATCTAAAGACATCTAGAGACATCTAAAGACATCTAAAAATAAATACAAAATGAATTAAAACGTATAAACTACAGACTCTTGCGAGTGTTTGCAACCTTCAGCAATATACCTGTGGTCAAAGAAAAAGAACTCACATTACATTAAAGTAATGATGGTGCCATTTGCTCTGTAGGCCCTGGAAAAGGCAGATCTATCTCCATCATGGTTTACTTTCTCTTTTTTGGGGGGTAAAATAGTCAGCTGTGATAAAATGATAGGCTTATTCTTTTATGCTTAACTATTAACTATTCAATTAAATTAATCATTTCATCATTTTCTTTGGTATTTTGTCATATACAGATATGCAATGATGATTACTGGGTAATATGTTAATATTGTCCAATGTCAGGTCTATATTTTTAATTTGACGTTAAAATGATGTGTTTGTGTGTGTGAGTGTATGCTTTATAAGTAACTAGTGTGCACTAGGGTGTGCACTGGGGCCCATCGGAACCACCTTACGCCATTGATGAATAGTGAATAAGTATGGTTTGGTCTTGCATTACTGGAATTACTTTAGTTTCATTTTGTGCAGTTGGTATTACTCTCTTCAAAATTGTCAAAAACAATAAAGCCTATTGAAGCATTTCTGATTCATTTATGTTTTCATATATTTACTGTAGCACAATCCATTGATAAAGAAGGGTTTTTTGTTTTAATTGAATCTTGGTTTATGCTAAATAAATAAATAATGACAATGATGATACATATTGTGATGCTACCTGCTGTTAATATTGTTTTAGTTCCTTGTTTGATGAGTGACAAAGTGTCACTGTTGGGAGACTAATGTTGTCAGTGTTCTGGTACAGGAGTTGATCCTGAGACATTGACACATGTATCAAGTGTTCTGGTTGCATTAGTGCATTTTGGATGTGAGGTTAACTGTTGTGCTGAGCTGCATGTCAGTAAAGACAAGAGAATTGTCTGAACAATTTGAAAAAGGGAACTAATTGCCAGTATAATCAATTAAAAAAAAAAAAACTGTAAGAAGACAGTGACATTCGATGATGCCAAGAATAATGATCTTAGTGACTGTGCTGCTATCAATGTAGATTTTTGTATATTCATTGTAAACCCTGTCATTCAAAGTCATAGAAGTACAGCGCTTTGTGAGATGAAAACAATAAATGATCTCTTCTTGTCTGTTGTGTGTTGCTTTTACAGTTTTTATAGTCGGTAACACACAACTGAATGTTACATAGTTTGGACTTTCATTACACCGAAACGGACTGTGATGTGGTTTCTCTCTCAGCCTGGCCTTTGTTATCACTGTCTTCATTTTTTTTTTTATCTAAACGTTCTAATACCTTTTTAAAAAACTTTGTTTAATATATTCCAAATTTTAACCACAATCAGTGAATGTCATCTTGTCTGTCAAAAATCAAGTTTTAGAGCTGATGGGGGCTATTCGTTCAACGTAACATGCCAACGCACAAACTGGGCAAAGCAGCTGTGGCTCTGCGTCCCTGTCTCCCACATGGGGTGGAGGACAAAATGCATCCAGTTGTATGACCCAAGACCTGAATGAACTCCTTCAGTTCTTGGAAAAAAGGAGGGATTTGGTCTGAGGGTAGCCCTGCTGCAGCCACCACCAAACAGCAAGCAACTGGGGTGCACCGACAGGGCGGTCAGTTCACACACTCTCTTACCTCCACTGCTGGGGGGGGAGGCCTCCTGCAAGAACCGCTTCACGAGAGGGTAGCCAAAGACCGGTCTGTCGCCAAAACCCTTGTGGCAGGAAGGAGTGTCTGCTGCAAACACTTTAGTAGTGGCATGAGACAGCCTTCTGTCCATCTCCAGCAAAAAGGAGAGAATGGACCCAACTACACAGGACAGGGGATCTGGCCTCCTTTTCAGCACACCTGTAATAGGCAGTGGTGGATCCCGTCCTTGCCGCCTGGATGGTCTGCACAACCTGGACAGAGAGTCCAACCCTCCTCAACCTGTTAAGGCTAAGCACTGCATGTGTAGAAGCCCCAGCGGTAGCACTGGAAGGGCAGCTGCCCTAAACCCCATTAAACCCTGCCGCCGTTGAACGCTGTAGAACTGCAAAAAAATAACTCTGTGACCAGCTGTGAGGTGGCGGCTAGAAAGCTGCAACCCTGTCTCAGCCCTCACGTGATTTTCCAAAAACGGAAGGCTGGCCTATGGGAGACCGATATAGAAATGTCCGAGCCGGATATGAGGTCATTGAACGAACCATCAGTGTTTGAATGTGTGTGTGAATGGGTGAATACTGACATGTAGTGTAAAGCGCTTTGAGTGGTTGGAAGACTAGAAAGGCACTGTATAAATGCAAGTCCATTTACCGTTTTTACCATTTACGTCACCGTGTTCAATCCCTCCCGTAGGGAGAACATGGAAAGAGACGAGCCTGTGATGAAGTTTTGAACACATCACCACTGGCCCGCCTGTTATGAAGCTGCAGACGTTGGGTCACTGTGTTTCATCCCTCCCGTCTCCCTTGTGGAGATCGATGAAGGAGGAACAGACACGTGTGTTCTTCCTCCATCCCCCAGGGTTAAACTAGAGTGAAGTGTATTTCCCCACAAGGTAATACAGCCAGACATCCCACCGCCAACCCAGGGTACGATTTGCACACGTCGATCTGTAATAACACAGTAACGACAGCCAAAACCGGGAGTAGGAAGTGAAAAAGGACGAGCCTGGTGGTGAGATCCGTGATTGCACCGCCGACCCGCCTGTAATGCAGCAGCTGACATTGTGTCATAGAACCCTTGAATCCCATGTGGAGATCGATGAGGGAGAAATAGACATATGGGTTATGGCTGGTTTGTGTGTGTGAGTGTGGTTGACACTGGGCCGTCATGAAACTGGCTAAAACTCATTTATTTAATCTTAATATTAATAGACTTTTTTTTTACTCTTCTGTTTAAGCGGGTCATCGACCTGTTGCTGCTCCCCTCGCTGCCATCTCATAGTGGTACAGGTGTGCAGATCAACCGTCTGAAGCTGAACTGTTTTGCAGACGCACCACCAGTCTCCTTCCCGAGGTTGAGCTCGTTCGGAGTTGGAACCTTCAGGCCGATGCTGCTGGAAATGCACCACGCAGTGACAACAGCTCCATGACATCAGACACTGCAGAGCCCGTTCTCTCCATCATAGGACTCGGTGCCGTGCAGAGCGCCAAGCAGTCCGGCGTGTTCCACCGATCCAGGCTCGAGCAGAGTCTCCCATGGGTGCCGTTGTCGCTTTGAGGCGCAGCAGCATTGGCCTGAGGGTTCCCAGAAAAATAAATACATAAATAAATATAAATGCAAAAATTTATAAATAAATAAAAAACAAACAAATAAACACATTTTAAAATGAATAAAAAAATAAATGCAAAAATAAATAAACACATTTTAAAATGAATAAACAATGAATACATAAATAAATAAAAGGTAGAATTAAAGAGAATAAATAATGGAATTATTACAAATATAAATCAATAAAGAAGCAAATTAAAACAGAAATATAAGTTTATGTCACATTTTATCAATTAATCAATGGCTACATTTATTTTTAATATTATTTTTGCTACATTTAATGACACTTATTTATTTACTGAGTCATTTATTTATTTATTCACTTATTTTTTATTTTGGCAGGTTCCGTCCTCCATATAAAAACGTCATATTTGGTTCATGCCGTTTTAACGAGACGTCATGGAGTGCTGAGGAGGTGGACAGGTGAGGGTAATGTGCTCTATGAGCAATGTAATTTGTTTTAATCAAAACATTCTTTACATTTTCTACAAAATAGCCAACATCCGCTTTATTTAACAACATCAACCAGATCACGCCATCACGCCCTAAGTGGGTCACGCGACCCACACATAGACTGTATGTGGACGTAGTCATCGTCACATCACCCAATCATTTGTAGACTGCTGTTTTGAAGCCTCAAGTGCGTCATTTTGGCCGTCGCCATGTTGAGTTGTAGCCGTCGCCATCTCCGTTATTTGCAACCAGAAGTGACATGAGAGGGTGGAGTAAAGTACAACCGAACGCTGAAGAAGACATTTTTAGGCGACCAAAGGTTCTAATTAACTTTGATGAACTGAAAACACACTGTGAAAGGGTTAAAGTTCTAAGACGGAAACACGGACAACTCCCAGACCAGACAACGCCGTGGTATCGACCTGTCAATCACAAGGTAGCCCCGCCCTGAAGCATCCCCTGCTTTATGGTCTATGTGACTCTAAATGGGACCATCATTTACTAAATGAACATCATGCTGTATTGAAGAAGACTTGAAACTAGAGATTGAGACCATAAACTCATGTTTACAATGTTTACTGAGGTAATAAATCAAGAGAGAAATAGGCTCATTTTCTCATAGACTTCTATACAATCAGACTTCTTTTTGCAACCAGAGGAGTCGCCCCCTGCTGGCTGGTAGAGAGAATACAGGTTTAAGGCTCTTCAGCATTGGCTTCACTTCTCACACCTCAGAGTTGCCGACTGCACCCACACTGTCGGGGATGCTCTCTCCCATAGACCAGCATCTGCCCTGTTGTTCCACTCCGAGCAGAAGCCCTCTGTTGGAATGCCTCTGTCGAGGCAGCCTGGAAAGGGAGGTGGGGGGGGCTGCCCAGGCCATGCTCCGTGCTGCCATCACTCTCTTTTCCTCACCGTTGCGTTGCTACGCCCGGCCTCAGCTCTTTTCTGATGATGAGCGAGCGGTCGGTGACGGCTATAAGCTGTGGTTCCAGATTTAATTATAGACGTTTAAAAGGAATTAAATCATACTTATGATAAATGTTTAAAAATACCCTGCTAACGCAGTGTTGTCGTTAACAGGATAATAATAATCTCTACTGTGCAGTCAGTAAAGGAATAACAGTAAATTGTGGTTTGTCCCAGTTTAAACTGGTAAACACTATCTGATTAATAAAGTGGAGGGTTAGAAGTATGTTTTTAGTGATGGCCTCAGATTTAATTAAAAAATGCTCAAAGGGAATTAAGATATGCATCCAATATATGTAGAAACATATCCTGTTACACAACAATATATATTAGGGGTGGCTGTAGCTCAGTGGGTAGAGCGGGTCGTCCTTTAACCACAATGTTGGCAGTTCATCCCCAGCTCCTCCTGTCCGCAAGTGTCCTTGAACGAGACACTGAACCCCAAGTTGCTCCCCGGCTGCTCCTAAATGCTTAGGAAGGGGTAAATGCAGAGTCAAATTTCATGTATGTACCTGTATGTATGTGACAAAAGTAATAACGTGTTTTTTTAACAGGATAAGAGTGAATTCTGATGTGTTGACGTTTACTATAAATGGTTTTACTGTTTAATTGTAGTATATGTATAAAAGTGTGCAGTATAATAGTAAATTTTACTGTATACAATTTACACTGGATTTAATTATGACGGCTCAAAAGGAATTTTAATATTCTTACAGTATAAGTATAAAAGTATTTTGTTAGTGACTACACTGCAAAGTTAACGTGATGTGCTGAAGTGTACTCCACATGCTTTAAAACGAAATACAATACTCTGATGAAGACGCAGTGGGCATCGAAACATTAGTCTTTAAATAAAGTTCACTGCCTTGAAGCCGTGTGTTCCAGTGTGGACATGCTCTCTGAAATCTCTCCTGTTACAACTTCAGAAGGGTTAGAAATATTTCAGATTTAATTATAGTGGAAATTTAAATGTACTTATAGTTCATGTATATGTATAAGTGTACTGTTAATGACTGGACCATGCAGAGAATGAAATGTAATTATAAACAGGAAAACATTACATTATGATGTGATGAATGGCTCAGACCAGTCAAACTATCTGTAGTATTCGATGGACTCTTTTACTGTGGTTATTTATGTGCTTTCCATGTGCTGCTAATGCACATGCAAGTCATTTTGTGGTGCGGTGCACTTAAAAAAAAAAGAAGTAGACGGGGGGGAGTCTCAATGTCATGTTTACTGTAACCAGCCAATAGCGTCCACTGGCCGCATCTCAGTGACATCATAGAGAACACAAGCCGCAGCCTATAAGAGTCAGTTTATGTATTTAAATAAAGTGACATCACAAACAGCATTACATCTCTACTCCAAAAGCCCCGCCCCCCAGTCCCAGACCCTCTGCATTATTGAACATTATTACATATCAAAAATTACATTTTCTCAATTTCATCCCAATGCTGCTTTTTGTTTATATTATTTTTGAAACCTAAAGCTAGCTGACGATATGGAATGTGGAATTGATTTGATTTTGATAGGTAGGACCTGGTGGGAGAGCCAATAAAAACAGGACAGAAGACAGTATCAGGAAGTGGCTGACAAATAAAAGTCTACTGTCGTAACAAATGCAACTTTACTGGATTAGCTTCTGCTTCTTCTAGAGAGGAGCTGCTGATGGGGAATTCAGTAGCTTTCAGGGTTTTATCTGAGCACCAACCATTTTCTATGAGAAAAAGCATCAAACGAATGGAGTATACAGTCAGGTTGTTTTCTTCTTCATCATCTCGGCACTTCTTTGATTTGCAGGTGTTCATATGATTGTGGGTTTTTGTGGTCAGTGTCAGCAGCAGTAAATGTGTTTGAAGTTAATATGTTTTCAGGACTCTATTGAATTACGCCAAAAACCTCGAGCAGAATTTAAGAGTGTGTGATTAATGTCCATCAGTGTGTTGCCATGGTCCCTTTCTGTCAGACCAGCTCAAAGAAAATGAGACAAACAAGCAAAGGATGAAGAATTGTAACAGCTTGTATTTGTGCTCTGTTCTCATGCCGAGAAATATCAACGGGGGAGACATGTGTCTGAAAACTGACATGGAGGTCACAAAGGTCAAACAGAATACCCCCCCACCCCCAACCCCACCCCTAGACACAGGAAGTCACTGCCAGTGCCAGTTAGAAATCACAAACAAATAAAAAGAAAAAAAAGTCAAACAAAATGAAAACAGCATAGTCATAAAAAACTATGTACAACCAATGGAATGGTAAACAAACCATTGACTTGTGTTTTTGTCACTAAAAGGCCGTCAGACAACCTTTTGATCCCCTTCTGTACAACGTCATTCATTACAACAGTACAAATTCATCAGGTGATTTATCCTGCCCAACGAGAGGAAAATAGCTTGCGGTAGCCTGTGAGTCGTATCTCGTCATTGGCATGAAGTCATTCTCCCCCTGCACCCGATACAAGAGCAAGACGTCCCGAGGTACTCAGAGTACCTTGTTTACAAAAGGATGCACATAGCCTACAAGTTAAAAAAAGACAAGCTCCTTAGGAAAGACAGCAAGTGCCTACACACATATTTCAAACCATCCATGAAGAATAATCCATTCCAGAAGAAGAAAAATAGATAAAAGTCAGGATTCTCAGTGTGTTTTTCCTGAAAAGCAGAACCAATGTTCTGTCGTTTCTAAGGGAGAAAACCCATCCCCCCCCCCACCCCTACCCCAACAGCCATCCCACCACCAAATCCAAGGTTGTTACAGCTCAGTCATTTTTTAATTTGTTTATTTTTTATTTCATTACACCCAAGGCAGAATAAAAGTTACTAAAACTTAAGACTTTTACAGTTACAGTGACAAAAACAGTTTAAGAGACCCACAATTTAAATTGGACTGCAAAATAAAAAATAAAAAAACAACCTTTTTTCTATTTTTGTAAAATGCCCAGGCATTCTCCAATATTACAAATACTGGTATACTTTTACAGTAAACAAGAAAAATGTAATATATATTCATATATATTTATATATATACTAAAACCCCGTCACCAAAAAAAAAAGAAAAAGAAAAAAAACAATATACACATCGCCACTACGGCATTCAGAGAAACTTTATAAGCAAACCTGGAAAAAAAAAATACTCGTTTGTTTAAAACACACATACACACAAATATTATTTTACCCTTGTACTTGTTTCAATACTGTAAACTTATTTTAAGACAGAGTGCACTAAATTCTTTTTTTAGTTTCTGCATTTCCTGATTTTTGTTGAGTCTCTTCCTTGACTTTTTGTGTGGCTTTTGTCCACTCCTGGAATTTTCTGTTGTGGGACAGACTCTTGTCCTTATGAGTGAGGAATTTGATATATATCTATATATAAGTTTGTGCCTTTATATGTACATATGCATACATATATACACACACAGACACACTGATATTGTGCTGGGTACTCCTAAACCTAAACTGAGCATTGTTTCATTGTTGTATTGATTTCAATATTTCTGTTGAAATGTCAAATCACGTTAAAGTTAACACAATTTTACTTTTCTTTCTTGTTCAATTTGATGCTTCATAAAAAGTGTTGCATTTGTCTGAGACAATAAATAGGAAGATCATTATTCAAGGCACACTCATGTCAAATCGAATGGCAGTACAAAAACTGTCCCAAATAAATTGTTTTTCTTTCTTCTTTTTTTTTTTCAACTTTATAGTGCCAGCATTGGGAAAGCCTAGCCTAACAACCCTGGGCACTTCAGCGTCAGGAGATCCCAAGCTCTAGACCCTTTAGTACCTTTTCTGTCCAGCTTTGTGTGTGTGTCGGACGGAAAAATCATAAAGTGCGGGTCTGTTGCTAAGAGCTCTGAATTTATACATTGACAGCAAATCAGATCTGATTTTTTTTTCTTTTTTAAAAGTGCCACTATGAAGGCGGATGGGGCCTAAAGAAAACTGGGGTTATGATATTCAAATGAACAAAGGGGCATGGAGCGAACTGATGCTGCTTCTCTTTCTATTAGTCTTACTACTTCAGCACACACTGATATATAGTTCCTCTTCTACACAAAACTGTCCCACAACTAATGGTAAAACTTTGACGGATTCCTATTCCTGGAGATCAGATTATATAATTATAGAATCACTATAACAACACTAGTCAAAATTTACCGTACCACTTTTTTGAAACAAATTGTAAGATATTTTAGCACACAAAATGCATAGGGATGTTAATTTTTATAAATCTGAGAATTAAATTTTCTGCAGAAATGGAGTTAAAGTAGTGACATCTGCCATGTATGCACATCCATTTAACCCTCTCTAAACTAATTCATGTTATATTTAGAAGCTGTGACTTCAAATAGAATCGAGTCTAACCACTTTGATTCGAGTATAAATCTTGGGCATTAGCTCGGTAGGGGGGACAGAGGGCAGCAAGGGATGGTGTAGCGGACACAACTGTCCCTGATTATTTCAACGTGTTATGAAATAGAAATGCTTCTGGAAGCATAGGAATGAATGGGTATATCAAGAAAAGTAGTATAGCTCACCCTGAGATGTCCCTGTGCTCGCTCTCTTGTCTCATTCTTCTATCTACCTCTATGCATACTCGTATTGCATGGCTTCATGCTCAGTTTACTTAAAATAAATAATATAGCCTAGATCATATGGCTTCATGCAAAATATAATACATGGATGTATGAATGTAGGTAAGATGGAGGGGGGGAGGGGCAAAGCAGAAGAAGTGAGGGATGGTTGTCGTAGCGTTGTCAGGGCTTGGTACTACATACCAGTCAGCAGCTGCCTTATCTAGAATCTCTTTCTTCTGGCTGGTAATGATGTTCCTAGGAGGAGAAAGGGTTTATGAACCTTGGGATCCTCTTTGATTTTAGATTTACTGTCAAATATGACGCTCAGTGCTACATATCCAATTATATTGACATGTTTTAGACTCAGTTCATGCTACAATGCCAAAGGATTGTTGTCCGCGTATCGTCATCACACAAAATAGACTAATTCTAGCATTCTCAGTTAACGCCACTTTCAAATTGAAGATTGAATTCAGCTTCTCTTCAAGAAATCACACGTTTAGCTTAATATACAATTTCCTACAAGCAGTGGCCAAAAAAATGATTACTTAAAATGGACTTTTGTCTTCTAAAAAACTCTCAGGATATCACGTGGGTTTAACAGAGTAACGCAAAATCAAAGTAAAACAGTTTTTTAAAATGCCTAAATAATAATGTACCTGCACATGCCAAAATACAAAATCCAATAAATACAGAAATTATTGCACAGTTAAAGGCTCCACATATGTTATAACTCAACTGACTGATTGTTTAAAAAGGAACCCCAAATGAGGCAGTTTAGACAGCTTCAATTGGTGTTAAGATCTCTGTTTTCACTTTTTTTTCAGTTGGCAGTTTCTTAAAAACACAAAATTAACCCAAAATTAAGTTTTCAGAATAAGAGTATCCAGCTACCCCGTTTTGTTTATTTTTTAAGTCAAAGTGTGGTGCAGAGTATGGAAACAGAGAACCTGGTTTAGGTTCTCTCAGCTTGTTCTTGTTCAATTTTGACCTCATTGGTCATCAAATGTTCTCCATGCCACTTTTTCATATGTTTTTCCAGAGTGCTGTACACGCTGAAGGGCATTTGGCAAATGTCACAGCGGTAGACCTCCTTACCATGCTGGCCATGTGTCTTCATGTGGCGCGTGAGCTTGGAGCTCTGGGCACAGGCATAGTTGCACAGCTCACACTTGTAGGGCCTCTCGCCAGTGTGACTGCGCCGGTGCACCGTCAGGTTGCTACAGTTCTTGAACACCTTGCCGCAGTATTCGCAGGTGTCGCACCTCCTGCTATCCTTGGAGGTAGGCCGGCCTCCACCCAGATGAGGTGTGCTGCCTCCGCTGGCGGTGCCGCTGCGGCCCGACAGGCCTCCATCCAGCAGGTCACCCGGAGGCGTTGAGAACCGCAGGCTGCCGTTCTCGGACGAGTGCTCAGAGGAGGTGGCGAAGGGCGATTGTCTGGAGTCAGTGAAGCCTAGGAAAGGGTCTTTGATGAAGTGGCGTGAGGCCGCATAGCCCACTAACCACTGGGAGTAGACGTTCTCAGAGGGGATGTGGGGTGCTGGGGGAATGTCCAAGTCTTTTTCAATCTTGATCCTCTTATTTGAGGAGTTGGACAGGCTGGGGCTGGTGATAGGGGTGGGCTTACGGGGAAACAGGCCTGAGAAAGAGTCACCGGAGCCACAGTTCCGGCCGTTAATGGTTGTCCTCTCTTCCTGCTGGTGGTGGTGATGGTGGTGGTCCATTTCCCCAGCCACTGAGTCCTCATCCCCAGTGTCCCGCTGGCCATCCGAGCCCCTCTTGGAGAAGGGCATCCTTTTACGATTGTCAACTATCAAATTATTGTACTGCTGTATAGAGTTGAGCCCCCCACCGTCCACCATCTTCTCAAGGGCGAGTGATGACTTCTCCTCTGAGGGCAGTTTAGCGCCATTCTCCCTGTTCCGGTAGAACTCAGACTCCATGCTGAAGTTGGATTCTGGTCGACTCTCATTCTCAAGTTCCTCTTCTTCTTCTTCCTCCTCTTCCTCCTCATTGCCTTCCCCCTGGAAGTCCCCATCACGATTCTTCATGCCCTCACCTGTGACATCACTGGTGCCTGGCTCTGGGGAGCTTGTGGTGGACAGTCCATCATCTGAGCGCCCCGTCAGGGATCCAGCCTTGTGCATGTGTGTCTTCATGTGGCGCTTCAGCTTGCTTGCCTGAGAGCAGGCGTGGTCACACAGCTGGCACTTGTATGGTTTTTCTCCAGTATGGCTGCGCCGATGCACCACCAAGTTGCTCTGGAACTTGAAGGTCTTACCGCAGAACTCACAGGACTTGACCTTGGCCTGTGTCTGGGGAGGGGTGGTGCTGTTTGGGGGCATCGGCGGTAAGGGGGGGGTGCTCAAAAAAGGTGATTTTGGCCCAGGCTGGAAGGGGTTGGGGTTTAGTAGTCGGTGCATAGGGTTGGCCCTGCTGGGTGACAACGGTGGTGTGGTGGTGTTGTTGTTCCCCGCCAACTCACGTAACCGCCTGGAGAAGTCCATGGACTGGGACTCCATGGCCACAGGTGTTAGCCGCATTACCCTCTCAAAGGCACTAGGGTGCTGTGAGATGAGGCCCATTTCCTCTGCGCTAAGGCGTTCCAGCCGATGGGGGTCCAGGTGGTGGCGGGGAGGCGGGCTGATGAATGGAGGCGTGTTGGGGAGGCGGTTCTCCATGAAGCTTGGCGGAGGCTCCCGGAGCAGGGGGCCCGTCATCCTCAGGAGGTGGAAGGGGTTGTTGTCCCCGAGAAAGTTGGTGAGGGGGGACTGCGGGATGGAGTCATTGCCCATGGGTGGAGGCATACTGATGCGTGGGGTGAGGGATGCGTTGGAGGGGTTGGACTCCAGGTATATGCGAATGCCGTGGGTGTTCTGGGCATGCTGCAGCAGGAACCAGGCACTGGGGAAGGGCTGCTTACATGTGGTACATATATAGCTGGAAGGCTCACCCCTGCCACCTGCAACACACAGAGAAAGAAATATATTCAATATTTCAGCTGAGAACCAACTTATTCTATACTACGCTCTTAGAACTTCAGTCAGAGATGAACAAGCACATCTGAAATGGCAAGCATGTTTCAAGTGCAAAATGAAACATGGATTCCTTTTTAAGATTATTAGATCAAATGAAATCTACTTCATTCATGAATCAGATTGTCATGAACAATATCGCTTTTTTTTTTAAATAACAGCTTATTTGCAGTGTGTAAACTTTTCTTGGTTGTAAAGCAGTGAGGTAAGTGTGTATGCTTTATACGCTGCCTAATAGTCATAGTCGCTGGAAAGGCCTTGGCTCATCATGCTGTCACATAAATGCTACATACTTATCACACTTTTGACAAGTACATTTTCACAGTCACACTGGATTGGCCCACACTGGATCCATGTTTTAAGAGGTGCTTAATCTCTCACGTAGTAGAGTGAATCTCCCACTACAAACTGCTGAATTATAACAGTGTGTGACTGTGTGTGTGGCTTACACATACAGTAAGCATCATGGTATGATATATGTACTGTAAGTTTGCATGCTCAGTGAATGATTTAAAAAATCTGGGAACCCCTCCAATCAGTCTGTAATGTTTGCCGAGATAGAGATGCCAAACTATTATTATTTATTATATATAAATATTAGTGAAGTTGGAGGAAGTACAAGTTCAAGAATTATTTAACAAAGACTAATCGCACACCAGTAAATAAAGGTCTCAGCTCTTCTGGGGAGTAACATTCTTTAAAAATCCGGCAAGCGCAAGAAATGGGCGTAGAGAAAGGGCTTAAAAAAATATATCATGGAGTTACAAAGGAGAGCAAAGTGATGATTGTACATATGATATTTTCAAAATGATTAACATTATAAAAAAGGCAGTTGTATCTGTGTTATGAGTCTGAATAAAAAAGGCACAGTCTTCAATTAATGTTGGCTAAAAAAATCCACTTATCACCCTTTTAGAAGTGAGACTTTTTTAACCATTTCCTAGGCAGTGGAAGACCTTGAATACTGACTCTGCAATCGCAAACATCAGCTCCTTCAGAGTTAAGGACGGCAAATGTCTTGTCAATCAATGGTAATAAATGAGATGGAATCACAGAAAAAGAAAGACAAGTAACCCAAATGTCTAAACAAGCTTTTCCAAGACCAATCGATGTGATTTTGGGAGAGCAGACGTTGATCTGTTTTATACCTTTAACAACTAATTAATGCTGAAAGTGCTTTCATGTAATACACAGGTTCTCGCAATTCAAAAGGGAGTGTTACCACCACGGCACAACCAAGGACACTAAACAGGCTGAGGAGCACTCCTACAGGGATTATACAGAGACACCCCCTCCACACACACACACACACACACACACACACACACATACAGATAGTGGTAATTGTGCTCTTGTTCTCGTATTTATTAAATGAAAGCTTGTTGTCTTGACCTAGTACACTAATTTCAGATACTAGGAGAAACATATGCTGCTGTAATCGTTTCACTTAATTGTGTGTGTATGCGTGTACATGGCAGCTAAACACAAACACACACACACACACACACAAGTACAGAAATATATGCTGAATACTGATATTGTTTTCATTGTTATATTTTTAGATGTCTTTATATCAGAATGCACTACTATGGGGAGCAATTTCTATTTATTTTGTCTGGAAATGCACGCCTGAAAAAATTAATTGAAATTAAATGCATGCATAATGCGAAATAAAAATAATCAAATCAATAAATTGTATATTTATTAAATCTGTATGTATTATATTTAAATCCCAAGTGTTTGAATTTTAAAAGGCCTTCCAACAATGTTTTATATACATGTAAGAAAATCCCAATAAATGATCTATGAAAAATATCATAACTCATCGGTAACATCTCATTTATTTTTTAAACTATCAGCAGAGAAAAATTCCAAATTGTCCCTTTAACAATTCAACACTCAGTAATTCAATCATTTAATTTCTCTCTGACATGAAACCTTAACACCTCTCCTCTTCTCATATAATCATCTCCCTCCTTGCGCTCACTCGTGTGTGTGTATACGTGTGTGTATGTGTGTGTGTTAAGGAGGACAGGCGAGAGGCTGAACAGCTGTTCACCTCCACAGTCCTTTTGAGCCTTTTGACTTAATTATAGTGGACAGCACACACACACACACACACACACGCACACACACACACACACACACACACGTACAATGAAAAGCTCCCCACGCCTCAGCTTTTGTCTGCACCTTTCTCTCTCTCTGTGGAGAGAGAAAGGTACACACAAACACAAGCTGTTTTACTCCTGAATCTTAAGACCCTGAACACTCCAGAAAAGAAACATCCACCCCTCTCTCCCTCTCTCCCTCTCTAACTCTCTCCGTTTGCTCGACCCATCCATGAGTAAAAACTGCAGAGAGACGATCCTCGCTTCATCCTCCGTCTTTCAGCTGAACTTCTTGTCTCCCGACAGAAGTCATCGGGGGGGGCAGTCGATGTTCATTTCTACCCAACAATTAAGAGCAGAGGGGTGTGTGTGTGTGTGTGTGTGTGTGTGCGTGTGTGTGTGTGTGACTGTGAGAGGAGTGTGCGTTTTTGCACTGAAAAGCCATTTCTCTCCGGCCGCAGTGGAAGGAGCAGGGTTTTTGTTTGGGGGAAGTGTGTGTGTTTGTGTGTGTGTGTGTGTGTGTGTGTGTGTGTGTGTGTGTGTACGTGTGTCTGTGTGCGTGTGCCTGTGTGTGTGTGTGTGTATGTGTGTCGGTGTGTGAGTGTGTGAGCGTGCGCCCTCCTGGGGGAAGGGAGTCCAACGCAGATGGCAAATAAAGTATGCAGCCCAAGGCGAGAGCACATTATGCTAATTCTAATGTCAGCTGTACTTTAATATACGACTCTATTTAATCACCCCATTATTTCCTATTTCCATATGAAAAAACACATACAGAGAGACACAGAGAGAGAGACACACAGAGAGAGAGAGAGAGAGAGAGAGAGAAAGAGAGAGAGAGCTGCTCATCACTTGATTTGGTAGAATGCAGAGACCCATGTTTTATGGAGTGCTGTGTGTGTGTGTGTGTGTGTGTGTGTGTGTGTGTGTGTGTGTGTGTGTGTGTGTGTGTGTGTGTGTCTGCGTGTGCGTGCGTGTGTCTGCGTGCGTGTGTGTGTGTGTGTGACTGAATGAGAAAACACACTCCCTCTTCGGCATCTGCATAGATACTTTCTTCCTCTCTCTCCTCTCTCTGTGTGTTTCTGTTTTACACGCACACACAGTTTGAATTATGACCTACTGTATGTGTATTTATAGTAAGTGTGTGTGTGGGGGGTGGGGGGGGGGTGTCTCCACAGCTCTGTAAAGGTTATATCAGTTCACTTTGTGTTTTTGACATCCAGCTTCCTCTGTGTAGAAATATCAACACTTTCCCTTACAGACATACTGTAAATCCTCTGAGTGGAAACAAATTACTAGCAAATAGGTCACATGTTTTGGTGTCCTGTTCATACTGTATGTGCTCTGAATCGTCAAAATCCCTTCTTCACTCAACACTGTCAGTCAAATGCAACTTGCCTGAAACTAATTCCCCTCTTATTTAGTCTTACTAGGCATTTTATTTTTGCCAAATGAATGATGCTTAGCATGATGTTCCGTCTGGCATGACACGGTACAAACCTTTTTCACAGCAGGCATTTAAAAAGATAAGAGCAAAGGTGTAATCAATAACACTAACCATGACTCTTTCCCGTTGAAATGTCCCAGCATGCCATGCCAGTAAGATAGGCATTTAAGGTTAGAACTGAACATTCTGATCTTTATATGTGGAATTAAATGTAAAAAAAAATGATGAACAATTTGGACAGAAAGCAGAAAGGATACACGTTAACAACAATCTGTCAGACAAAGAAGACGTGGAAGAAAGCAATGCTAATGCAACACACAGCAGCCTTTAGCTCCAGCTATGACAAGCTATCAATGCTTCCATATTTCAAAACATTTTTGGAAAAGTATAGATTATACAGTTCATGTGAAATAACCTCAGTTATAATTTCTGTCTAGAAGATATTAAAATGAGCTACTGCATTACCAGTAACAAGTCAGAAAAATGCATTGATTATATACTTATTTATTGTTCAGCCTTAAAACATTGTTGACTTTTTTCTTTGTAAAAACAGAGTATGTGTTTTGTGAACCAGCACAGTGACATTGTATCTCGCCATCTGATCTGTTGCTGAGGGATTACAAGGACTTCTAACATCCAGTCCAGAGTTTAGCCTGTGGCTTCAGGGATTAGTGACATTTGAAAGCAGCTGTGAGCATTATTTTTGACATATAGGGATTAAATATCCTTCTATTCATGCTAAGTTATGCACCATTTGTTATGTACCATTTGTTAAATGCTTAATTTAAAAAAAAAAAAAAAAACACTTATAGTAGGCTAACTCTTTCCTAGCATCTCGTTTAATGGAAATATTTAACTTTTACTGGTTTAAAATTGACATTTATTGCACAAAACCATTATAAAATTGAAAGAAATTTATTTGAAATTACCAAATCATTTATTTTAAATGACTGGAAGAGAAGACCCCCTCACACACACACACACACACACACACACACGCACACACACACACACACACACACACACAAAGCCAATGTCCTAGAAATCAAACTCATCTTACCTTTTAAATTATAAGGAAAAGAACACCAACAGCAACAAAAAAGAAAAAAAGAAACATACAGATGCTGACAAAATGAAGTGAGTTAACATGAGTCTGTCAGTGGGAGACTCCAGGCCCTTTGCCTGTATGGGTTTTGTTTGGCTCACGTTCTCACACACTCACACACTCACACACGGTTACACACTCTAGCAGCACAACCGCTTTGAGAGAAAAGGAAAATGTGTGCTGTTGTGGTTAATAAAAGTTGTATTCACTTTTCACATTTCTTGTAAAGGGTTGATCTATAGACACACACGAAAGAAACAAAGAAAATGTGTGTGTGTGTGTGTGTGTGTGTGTGTGTGTGTGTGTGTGTGTGTAGCCATATGGAGGAGAAACAAACAGAAACAAATACGCTGGCTTGCATCCCTCTATCAATCCCTCCATCCTTCAGTAGCGCTTGCTTCTAGGTATTCTCTCCCTGGTTTGGTTTCACACAGTATAAAACTCTCATTACTGACTGATTCCAGTTTTCACTATGATTCAATTTGCCATAATTACTGCGGCTGCGGCTAATAAAAAAGGGAAGAGAGGGAACGGCTAGAAATCGGTGCGAAGGTCAACTGGCAGTTAGCGGCGTTCATTTTCATCTCAGTGTATTCATCTGGGGCGGCTAATGGCCCAATTCCCCCCCACTCACCCTCCCTCTCTGCTCCTCAATAAATATTGCTGGAATTACAGGTTAAATAGCTAAATTAAATCACAGCTATTACAGATGAGGGAGGGAGGAAGAGAGAGACAGAGAGAGGATTAGAGAGGGAGTCAAATCTGTGCAATTACAGAGGAAGCGCAGATCGCCGTAAAGTGTGCGATTAATATAGCGAGTGTCGGAGAAGCGCCGTCGGATTATTGTATCAAATTATTACATACATCATTTTTTTTCTCTGTGGCCGGCGGCCGAAGAGAAGACAAACACTGAAAGTGGACTGTGAAAAGCCAGAGAGTTAAACACACTCACCTCTAATCTTTAACTCCACTTACATGGATGCTTTTACATTCAATTTACAGTTTCACTCTCCTCTTCTTTTCACCTCTTAAACGGGCGTTCTTGTGACAATTTACTTCAAGGTTTATTGTTTTTTTAAATTCTAAACTGAATTTCATCACATGGAGACATGATTATACTGGTGTGTAATTGAGCAAAACTCAAAACCTCTAAATAGATTCATCTGAAGGGTCAAGATTCCTTCTTGTCAAGTACACATATCTGTGATGAAATATACTTTAATCATGGTTCATTTAAGAGCTTTGTCCTGGGGACCTTGAGTTTAAAATATGTTATCACTGACTGACAAATATAGAGACAACCCTGACTCAAGTGGAGGGATACACCTGCGGCTTGTGGCTGGCTAGTTGAGGGATTTACTTCAAAATGCAAAAGATTTTCTTCAAAGAAACTCAAACAATATCACCTCCAGTTCTCTCCAGAATGCATCATTCATACCTTTTTGTTCTCACTCTGTCAGTCATTGTGAAGGAGACAGACACAGACCTCCTCGTGTGGTTCTTTCTACAGTAGTTTATTGTTGGTATTCTGTGTATGTTGATGGATGAGGATGAGGATGAGGGTCAAGGTGGTCCTGCTCTATTACCTGTCTCTGTGTAAAGACCTTTATTGTTTAATTTTGTGCCTATATAATGCATATTACTAAAATAATGTGTTGGATCAAATTATCACACAGCAAATTTGGGCCAGGTAGTATTCTATCTCAGAAAAACTGTACACAAAGACAAGAAGACATGGGGGATGATAGGGCCCCATAGCAGGTTAAACCGGATATGCACAAGACAAAACTCTTCATGTGTAAAACAACTATTTGGTAGGTTTTCAAAATGTTAAGACAATAAAAATGTGCGCAACAATAATCATATTAATATATCATATCAAGATCATGTCACCAGGATATGATTTCGCTGTAAGCCAATAAATGATAACATTAAATTATTACCCATCAGCCCTATGGTGCACAACCACCCTCAATGTAGCTAGAGCAGTAGTCCACCAATCAGAAGGTCGGTGGTTCAATGTCCTTGGGCAAGATACTGAACCCCAATTTGAGTGTGTGTTGAGTGTTTATCGTTCCTGATGAGCAGGTGGCACCTTGTACAGCGGCCTCAGTCTCCAGTGTGTGAATGGGTGTGTGAATGGGTGTGTGAATGAGTGTGTGAATGGGTGTGTGGATGGGTGTGTGAATGAGTGTGTGAATGGGTGAATGCTGGCTTGTGTTGGAAAGTGCTTTGAGTAGTCGCTAGGTCGAGAAAAGTGCTAAATAAATGCAGTCCTTGACAACAAAACATTACAGAGAAAGTTAAGTAACTATTAACAGCTGCTTAGCTGAACTAATATCCTGTATTTTTTATGAATGGCTTCTATTGTAAGTATTCTGAGTTTGAACATGTCTGTGTATGTGTAGGATTTAATTAGCCTAGATTCCATATACTATATATACAGTATACAGTATAGTGTCTCTATTACTGTTAACAAATACAATTTAGACAACTATAGCCACATATAAAACTGATCATTACAAACCATTATTGTGTTTTTTCCCCCCAGTAATGTGATTCAAATACAATGACCACAATTCTAGTCCTGATTCAACTAGGTTTCCTTTTCTTTCTCTCATTCATCCATCTGTCTCCATCATTTCATCCCTCTGGTTAGTGTAGTACAGTACTCTCCTCTCCTGTCCCTTCACCTTGATCTCTCAATCAAGGAGGCTTAAGGACACCGTATTGTACAGTAGCCCCCCCCCCCCCCCCCCCCCCACCCCAATCCCCCCCCCCCGCTCCCTCCATCCAATCAAACGTGGATTAGAGACCTGAGCTGGTTTGCATACAGGAAGTGTAGCAGCAGAGCAGGTCTTGATGTAAGGGGAGCAATGTCAGCACCGAGGCATTTACATACAGAACAAAGCTGACATGAGCCAATGGTACAGTGGCTCTCTCTCTCTCTCTCTGTGTGTGTGTGTGTGTGTGTGTGTTCCTCTCTTGCTCTTTCGTCCACTTGTAAAAAGTTTCCTGACATGTTTTTTTGTTGTTGTTTTTTGCCTTATTAAACCAGCGGTGTCATTAACATGTGTATGATCTAAAGGTGCCCCCCATCCAGACACATACACATAAACACATGCACTAAAGCACAAATCCTCATCTTGCATGGCTAATGTCTTGTTTATCACCATAGCATGGCAACAAATACATGCAAATAAGAAGTGCGTGTGTGTTTCCATCTCTGCAGACACAGTACACTGTCTCACATACAGTATGTAGGCTATACACTGTGCATACATCCATGCTACAATAACAACTAGGAGAATGTTTTTCTTTTTTTTGCTTGTGGAGAGTTACAAAGTGTTTAGTCTGTGCGTGTGTCTCCTCCTAATGAGATAATTTCAAAAAGTTGAGCTCATTTGGCGCCGAGTTCCCAGTATTCTTTAAGCAATCTGTTAGTTTTGAATGAAGTGGTTTGAGAGCAGGGTTTTAACGTCATCCAACAGGCTTTTTAAATTGGCTTTAATAGCTTGCGACTAAAATCACTACAGGACCACACAGCAGCAACTTTAATTAAATCGTGCCCTAACTGTACGGAAATGAGAATCTCGAGTATGGGCTTTATCTGCTGCATCTGAGTCACTGATTCACTACAGCTACTTCACAGCTCCCAAAGCTTCGGTTGGCCAGAATAAAAACTCCTTCTGGGGAAACTGAGTCATCTCTGAGCTCAGCTCGCCACAGATGCTGTTGGCTAAAGACCAAGAGGCAAACCCCAAACTCTTGTTGCTATACAGGCTGTTACTGTCAGCCTACATGCCATGAGCTGGATTCCCATCCAAGGTTTTTTTTTCTTTTCTTTTTGTGAATTATGATGTGTCAAAAGTGAAAAGCTGAATGGAAAATTCAATATTTGTTTTTGAAAAATGTTATGCCCATTTAAAGTAGATTGTTTTTTTTTTTGTTTTTTAATAAGGAATCTGGAAGAATGAAAAGACATATGCTCTTTACACGAAAGCTGAAAAGTGTTTTTTGTATTCTTTTCAGTAGAAATCTCCCTGATACTCACACTGAACAGACAGCCAAAGTGATCCCAGAACTCCTCTGTTCCAGAGAGAAGAAAACTTCATTTATAATCACATTTACATTTGTAACAATGTATATTACTCACATTTCAACTCTATAACATCATTTGTGACATAATGTCAAGATGGTGTATTAAAAAAAACACTCTAATGTCTTTGAATATTTCTGTTGTTTGTGGCCATCTCCGACAACCACGAGTCCTACGCAGGTTGAAAGTCAGCAGCTCAACAGAGTATGCTAGCCCAGTAGCTTTGGCTAATCCAGACGTTAGCGGTCAGAAAACAGTGACATAAGACACCAGAGATCACAGCTCAACAGTGTTCAACTGTTTAACAGTTTACTTTTTCAGTAAGAAGAAAAGTGAAAAGCTGAATGGAAAATTCAATATTTGACTTTGAGAAATGTTATGTCCATTTAAAGTAGAGATAGTTTTTATCTGGGCAACACAAGTTAGCAAAACAGCAGCTAGCCCGGAGGTGATGTTTGGACTTTGGCTCTTTAATTGCATTTTCTTTTTCACTTCATTATTCAGTCTGACATTATGTTCATGTTAGTGATTTTCTGTTTGAAAGAGGGGTGGTTTATCCCTACTCAAACAATAGAGACTGACGTATCTGTAAATCTTGCGAGAAGTTGTAACGTTGCGTCGATCTGATGCACGCTTGACGCCATTTTGTGGCCAATTTCAGTCACCACCTTCGTTGCTCTGGTACACGAAGATGACATCCTCATTCTCACACCCAGAAAATAGCAGTCAATGAGTACAACACCAGACCTACTTGAACCGCTTCAAAAAAGTAGATGTGGGCTTCAGTTCCGATGTAGGCTCTGCAACAAGCCTACAACATTCTATCATGGGTACAATCCCTGCTGTTGGTGGCAGGAACATTCTTTTCCCAGGAACGTCTTTATTTGGGCACAGCTGATGAACACCTGCTTAACTCACATTTTACGCCTGTGATGGAAAAGTTATCATGACACTGATTTGACAGTTGGGTGGAAGCCAAGCGAACGTTGGTATCCAGCAGAGCCGGTTGATCTCACCAGGACTAACTCAGATCAAAAGGTTAACAGGTAGCATCGAAAGAATCAACATGAGCTGCATTTATTTGTATTCCCCCTCTCTGCGTAACTCTCTGTCCTTTACTCTGTCTCTTTCAGAGTGAACCTTCTTTCATCCCAGCACGAGTTGAACTTCAGCATTACCACATCTTCTCTGCATGTTACCAAACCAACAAAGGATTATCACTGTGGAAGGTGTGCGTGTGTGTGTGTGTGTGTGTATGTATGTGTATACAAGCCCTGACAGTCAAGGCAAGGCAAGAAAGAGAGGGAGGCAGGGAGAGAGGGAAGGGGTTTTGGCATTCTTATGTTGTGAATTTTAAAAGAAGGCTTAGCTGATCATAGCCAAATTAGAATGCATTTAGCTCATCAGGGGAGTGGAGCAGCAGCAGCAGGAGGAAGAAGAAGAGGAACTTGGTCTCACACGACATGACAAGAAACAAGTAGTCCTTAGTGCTGTAGTCAAAATTAGGAGTTGAGATGCAATCCAAAACAAACTGCCGCAGTGAGTGTGTGTGTGTGTGTGTGTATGTGTGTGTGCGTGTGTGTGTGTGCCCTGTTCACAAATTAGAGGGATTACCAGAAGAGAGTGCCAGAGCATACTAGCTAATCCCACACACTGGCCTGCACCACTGCACCTGGGGAGTGTGTGTGCGTGTGTGTGTGTGTGTGTGTGTGTGTGTGTGTGTGTGTGTGTGTGTGTGTGTGTGTGTGTGTGTGTAACTGTATGCGTACATGACATGTATGCATATATGTGAGGGGTGTGGTGGCAGGAAGGACTCTGTAGGGGCATCGTCCTCCCCCAAACACACCCCCCTGGAGCCAGTGGCCTCCCTAATCCTGGACGCACACACCTCGCAGGATGCACCTGGTACATATCACTGTGTGTGTCGATGATGAGACAGGGAAGCCAAGGTGTGTGTGTGTGTGTGTGTGTGTGTGTGTGTGTGTGTGTGTGTGTGTGTGTGTGTGTGTGTGTGTGTGTGTTCAAATTTAGAGCTGACAAGGTGTATCCAAAGTATCGAGTTGTTCAACCAAAAGGCAAGAGTAGGGGTGTGAGAAAATATCGAAAAAAATTGAATATTGTGATATTGTGTTTTGTGATACTGTATTGATTCTCAAAAACACTGTATTGATTTGTAATTAATAGTTTACATGCAAAGATGAACTCAGTCAATACTTTCTGTCATCGGCAGAGAGATGCTCCTCTCAGTGTGTGTGTCCTCTCAGAGTAGAGCTATGATGTTGGATGTTACAGGGACTGGGATCAATGCAAATGCAGATCCTACTGTTCTGATGGCAGAAAATCAGTAAACGTACTCAGATTTTATGCATGTGGTGGTGTGTTCTTGACAGTTTTTCTAAAATTAGATTTAAAAATCTCAATATATCGCCTTACTTTCAGTATTGCAGTATATCGTAACATATTGAATCGTAATCCCTGTATATGATATGTATCGTATCTCCAGATTCTTGCCAATACACAGCCCCAGGCAAGAGGCTACAATGCTTACTACAAGCTGAGGTTAGTGGCAATTAAATGAAGATATTAAAGGGGAACTACGCCCATTTTCAAAATTGTGCGTGTCCGCATATAGTGTACATAAAGTGTTTATGGACAAGAATGTATAATGTTCCTTTATATTCTTAATATTTGGAAAAAATGTGAAAGGAAAAAAAAACAAGAAATGGTCTGAAGTGATTTAGAAATCCTACATTTTAACAAAAATATATTTGAAATCATATAATGATTGTAACTCTAACAATAGCAGGTTCTAAAATAATCATTTTGGATTATCTAATTAAATGTAATAGTGGGAAGTCACATGACTCCTTTAAAGAAAGAAACCAGTACTAATAACACTTCATGAAGGTCGCATATATGAAAACAACCTGATTGTCATTTCTTTAAACAGCAGAATGTAGTAGATGATCAGTCTCTTATTGGGCGTACTGAGGCACATCTTCAGTGTTTACAGTACTATCCTGCGTGGACGGCTCCTCTGTGGACGCTCAAAGTGTTTTTGTCTTTTGAGGTTTAGTCATTGACATGTTGTCAGGTGAAGAGTTGGCTTGGTCTCTGTAGCCACAATAGAGAAACTCTGCCATGAGCCTGATTTGACCGGGACAGCGCTCCAACACATTTTTGGATCTCTCTCTCTCTCTCTCTCTCTCTCTCTCTCTCTCTCTCTCTCTCTCTCTCTCTCTCTCTCTCTCTCTCTCTCTCTCTCTCTCTCTCTCTATGTCTCCCTGTCGCTTGTCCCATCCAAATCCTCTCCCTCCTTGCCTCCACTTATATAAAGCTCGTCCAAATTGCACACTGCCAAGTGGGAGTCTCCTGGAACACACCACACACACACATACATGCCAGAGCGCCATCCCAGTCCCAGACTATGATGTAGCAGTGCCCCTCCTGTCTGAATAAGACATATTACAGCACTGCCTGACACCAGCGTCAAGAAGAAAAGATGTCTCTCTTTCTCTCTCTCTTTCTCTCTGCTGTTCCTGCACCTCTCTCTCTCTCTCTCTCTCTCTCTCTCTCTCCACCAACGAACCAGACAGAGTTGAGTGTAATCCCAGGTTTATGAATTGAACATTATGCCCTCTGATCAGCTTCACCTTTTTCAACTTTCAGAGCAAAGCAGAGATCTTTTTCTTGTAAATGTAACCTTTAGCGGCTATTTAAATATCTTCTTCCTCTCTATAAAACAACAGAATAAAAGAAGACATATTGGAGTTGACTAACTCCACCCGTGGAGTAGAAAGAAAGTGAGGTGGAAAAAGAGGTGAAGCAGGGAGGGGAGAGGGGGGTGAAAATGAAGGAGTGTAGCCGGGGGTCTGAGTGTTATGGTCAGACTCCACTTGTTTATACAGAAATGGCAGCGAGAAGTAGGAGCGGGGAGGGAGAGAGGGTTGGAGGGGGGGCAGGTCGAGGACGAGAGCAGATCCAGACCAGATGGAGGTTAGAGGAGGGCATGGATGGAGGGATGAGGGGATGAGGGGACAGGTCTGTGCTGGAGGCCCTTATAAGGCCTGGAGGACTGGAGAGCTCTGGAAAGGCAGCAGAGCCACAGCACAACTATATACCTGCAGGCCGGGACAGGGGAAGCCACCTAAAGCTACACTCGTTGGATCATACTCCTTTGATACTTATATTCTAGAGTTTGAGTCTTATTTTCATAGTTTATGCCTTCATTTGATCAGTTATGATAACACTGTGCTCAGCAAGTTAACTGTTGAGATCACTATGATAAAGTCTAATCTGACAGGAACCATGAATAGTAAGGTGGTGAACAAGCCAACACTATCTCCAGGTTATCCAAACCAAATTATTTGGAAGTAAAGTATCAAAATAAAAGTAATAAAAGTAAGTAAACTGCGCACAACTATGGCAAGTCCAGTAGGTCAAAGTCAGACAGTGTGGGTTATATTTTTACCATGTGTCTTCATTTCTAAGTTTGTTTAAAACCCATCCCGTCATTTGACTTGTGTTTCTATCCCTGTCTGACTTTGTAGTAATGTTGCCGCATTCCCAGATATCAGTAATTCCTTTTCATGTTTCAAGTATAGTGTTATTACTACCAATAATAAGAATGGCCCAATCTACAAAAAGAGCTGCTATTATCCTCAGAGCCATAACCATGTTTTCAGAAATGTTCAGGTCAGGAGTCCAATCAAGTCTGTAAAAATGTTGTAATTATTTTAACATTTTATTTATTCATTTAACTGTTCAATTTTATATTTAGTAAATTTCAATACCATGCATGCTAGTTTTAAATATGATAAGAAAGAAAACAATATCCACAACTAGGTCCATTTAGTAACAGACAGAGTTTGCTCAGTTATTTAAATAAATCTAATATATTATTAATAAAAAATAATAAATTAAGAAATATAAAAAACGGTGATGAGAAGACCTACCAGTGTGGTAGTTAAAGCTGATTATCCTTCAGGACTTAAAGCTACTACGAGGAACTTTACTTTTGTATTTACGACAAGTGTAGTGATTCCGAGCACCAGACTCCCTTTAGAAAACCTCTCATTTTACTGCAGCAGGGTCTGATCCTCTGCCTTGTGCAGTCCTGGTTCTGGTTCTCCCGTGCCTCCAGCGGGCCCAGCGATACGGTGTTTTCTCCCAGCGGGGATTGGTGGAGCAGTGAAGCGAAGCTCTGCTCCTGGCAGGAGGAGCCACTACTGCCGGGCGCAGAGCTCTCCACCTCCCACCGGAGCTCCGACTGCAGGTGGAAGGCAGCAGCGAAGCCGGATGTGAGTCTGTCCGCGGAGGGCTGGTCGCTGTCGGAGGCTCCGCTGGAGTCCGAGCTGAATGAACGTCTGGTTGACCTGCATGATTTTGTCTGATTTCACGCGGAATATGACCCGGTCACCCCGATGACAAGCGTTAAGAATAACTATATAGAAATCTTCTCGCTGATGGTCTCGTTTACTGATGTAGGTCATATAGAGGCATCGGAAGTACAATGAGACTGTTTCATAACCAGTTCCTCACAGTAACTTTATGTATCACTTCGGTGAAAGTGTATTTGTGTTTGTATTAGTAGACATTGCCACAGTTATGATCACTGACTGGAGATCCTTCCTTTGTATTAGCCGTACAGTACACTGCCTGCAGCAAACACCAACATTACTGTAATGACCTGTTTCAGTCTATACTGTTGAGTACGGTGCAGGAGCAGGATTGTTGCTAAAGCTCTTTAGACAGTAAGATTAACCAGGCGTTTGCTTTTTCTTGTCAGTCAGACAGTCTAACTGGTCTGCTATACAACTGTCAACAAATGGGACTTGTAGAAGAGCTGACATGATGTGGTGAGAGCTAACAGCAGTCAACAGCTGCATGTTACCGCTGACACTGGATGAAAGTACAGTAGCTTGTTGGCTATAGTGTTTTGGACATGCATCTATCACAATAACCTCAATTACTAAAATGACCTACAGCCAAACCACATCCATATTTTTTCCAGGTTTCCATTTTTGGAGTCTATTGTTTTCAGTTACATACAGTATTTATATGAACTTTTGTAAAGTTTATTTTCCTATTGCCACTGTTAATTCTCAGGCATGATTGGTGGATGGAATATTCTGGGCAAAATATGAAAGCATCAACTTTTTTTTCTTAGAGGAGAGAAGAAGAGAGGAGGGAAGAGAGGAAAGGAAAGGAGCTCCTTGGTACTCTCGCTGTCTCCACACTAACTGGAAGCAGGCCTGCTCCCATAACCACTCCAATCTGTTTTCATTTGCCGAGCCTCATACCATCACACACACACACACACACACACACACACACACACACACACACACACACACACACACACAATCTGAAGCATAGTCTAGTATGGCTGCCCCATCTCTTAAAGGAGAACTACACTGGTTTGTTTTCACCAGCTGCTCCATTGTCACATAATCAGTAAACCAGTAAGTCAGACAGAAACTCAGTCAGTAAGTAAAACATCTCATATATCACCCGTACGGAACTCTGAGGAAGATCACAGATACAGATTACAGTGTAACACACGGCAACATGCAGCCACATCCTGCGACATACTACGATGTGCAGCCACAATCTCTGACATGCTGCGACATGATGCGATGTGGGCCAATGCTGCAGCACGAGCTAAGATAAGTCAGAGCATGCTGCAGCTTCCTACTGTATGACATACTGTGTGACACCAGGACCTTTTCCTGAGAGCATGATAGAGCCTCAGCAATAGCTCAGCGATCACACAGCAGCCAAACACAACAAAGATGGGATCAGAAAGTTGGGGAAAGACAGATGATGAGTGAGAGTCGGGAAAAGAATGCTTTAAACTCATACCTTAGAAATAAGATCACAACAGAGTATTCTGGCTTGACTGGTCTGTAGAGTTCACGTCTCACAGCCATCTATCACTGTAAGAACCTTTTTTAGGAAATGAGGAACTTTGACTGTATTTCAACCCAAGGAACCTAGACCCAGTTTTAGTTCCTAGGCCCTAGTTCCTGCCCAAGAATATGTTAAACAAGTACCCGAACATTGGAATCAGAGCTCCCTTAAAGTTTTATTAGCATCGTTTTGTGGTTATGTCAAAGCTCTTATTCTAATGGGTGAATGCTTTTCTAGATGATGAATAATCTAAACAGGAGTAAGGTAACGAGAGAAAAACTACAAAAGAAACAAAACTGAACCCCAGGCTTACTCTTGCTAAATGATTTAATGAGGCTATTTAGCCTACTGTAGGCTACCAAAGCAGGAAAAATAAACAGAAATGACTCTGCAGCATCAAGACCTGCATCTTGCCTTTCTGGTGTTTTCAATGACTGCACATAACTTTAATTCAGACATACAAAAAGCACAACAATGCTGTTGTTGCCTTGTTGTGTGCCAAAATTGCATGTTAAGTGAAGTCCCTTAAAATCCATAATCAAATGTACTGAAGGACTTTTAGTTCCTGAGTTTAGTTCCTGGGGCTCCTTAGTGGCCTGGACTATTTGTTGGAGATCTATTTGAGGTTTGTGTTTGTGTGTGACGGAGAGAGAGGGAAAGACAATAATAGCTGCATTATATAGAGAGAGAGTAGGTGGTCTAAATATGGTGCCAGCATGCTACTCTAGATCTCTCATTCTTTCTGTTTCTTTACAGAATATAGATGTCACAAACACACGCAGGCACGCACACACACACACACACACACACACACACACACACACACACACGGTAGTGTGACTAGTGCCAGTGTTAGAGCTGAGATCCCAGCCTGCTCCACTGCTCAGTCGACTCAAGTACTGACCATTTAGGTGAAGGCATGTGCTCTGCTCGTATGAGTGTTTCTGTGTGTGCGGCTGCTTCATCTGTAGCTGTTGCAGTCAAGCTCTCGTCCAGCTACCCTGGATGCACTGATCTGATTTCCCTTGCTAGCGAGAATCCTCACCAGATGGTGGTGCTGTGCTGGCAGCCGTGACGGGAAGCCCGCCGAGGGGCCGAGGCCCGCTGGCAGGCCGGTCACACTTTATCCACTGACCAATCGCAGCTGGGCAGAGGAAGAAAACATTTCAGATCCAGCGGTTGTTGTGAATGCCTTCATGGGTGGCCGCATAGTGCTGCAGTGTACCTAAGCATCTTGATGACATAATAATGTGCTGTGGGGCAGGGGGAGCAAAAACAATGGAGGAACCCTCTGGTGATAAAGCAGCCTTAGACTGGGGGAGAGAAAAAACACTGCGCCCGCCAACCTGCAATTTCCTCCCAGGTATGCTTTTTATCTGCAAGCCTTCAAGTGGCGCCAAAGGGGCAGTTAAGGGATCCTGTGGTTGGCCAGGAGTGTCGCTAAATGGGCCAAAATTTTAGCTGTGTGTCGTGCACAAGCAGAAATGTGTGCGCAGATACTTTGACATAGCACACGAGCATTCCTGGTCAGGGATACGGGAGAGCAAGATGTTTACTGTAACCCTATCCTCAGTGTGTGTTCAGTAATGCAACAGATAAAGGTTATGAGCAGCTTATTTTAAAACTCTCTCCCAGTGCATAAAGGAGAGCAAAAAGAAGAGAGAGGATCTGCCTGTTTCTAATCAGAGGGGTTATACTGCCAGTTGTTGGCCCTCAGCCAGCATTGTTTACCCCCAACCTCGCTCCGAATGGCAAATTACCCCAGCGATGGGCAATTGTAGCCTAACCAACAGGTAGAAAAGACCGTTCCCACATGGCAAGGCCCCCGATCTATAGACACATGCTCTAACTACCTAACAAAGTAGATATAATTTAAATGCATTATTTGCTTTCCTGGGAAACAGGACACAGGTTGCTTTCTCAGGAGGAAAACTACGCATGTTATTGATTTATTTACAGATGAAAAAAAAGAGAGATGGCAGCAGCCCAGCTCCTCTCCACCGGCCCTCTTTTTGTTATCTGTGATGTTGCCCAGAGAAATCAATAGAACAACTGTAGCTAGCAAGCTTTGTTTATCTTTACCTCTAAGTGAATAATTCAGGGGTGTCAGCGGGGGTGAGGCAAAGCTTTGATACAAACGAAAGGGTTTGGTGTTCAGGGGGGAAATCTAACCCCCTCCTTATCCCGCTCTTCTTCTTCCCTCAAAAGTCTCGAGGAGATGAGAGATGCTGAAAGCAGCTAAAAAATCTGGTTCTGGGTGAAAGACAGAGAGAGACCGCTGCTCTGGTTTTACTGCACCGCCACCAAGAATGTCCCTCGCACCAAATAAATAGATGAATATGAGCGCTGAAGACAGCAACAACTGCTAAATATTGGGTAGAGGGAAAAGCCAGTAAAAGTTGGTCGGGCTGCAGTGGTGGAAGGGGTGGTGCTAAATGGTTTTAAGAGGTGGTAAAGGGCTTTAAGCAGTGCTATGGGATACTACAGGATCTCAAGGGGAAGGAAAGGCTTCTATTGTGTGCTACAACTTTGTTTTGAGGATGATAAAGGAGATGGAAAGGGATGCTAAGCGGTATGCTTGAAACAGACTAGTACGTATTAAGTATCTTCCGAACACGTCTAAGGGCAAAAGTGTTAATAGCTGTGCTGGAATAACCTCAAAAAACTGCTGTCATTGAGGGGAGGGCGAGACGCAATAATCATTCAATTTGTACATACAACACACAAGGTGATGGGAGTAGGTGTGTGAAGAATAAAATAAGTGGGTGCACTTGTTTTGAAGTTGCAAAAGCCCCTCTAATTGCAACGTCAGGAAGGGGTTTCAACACTATTACACAATACAACATGCACTATATTTAATGCAGAAGTTTGAGGGTTTTGCAAAGCCTGCTACAGTAGTCTAAGGGGGTTTAAATGGGGTATAGGGTGGTACTGCATCCTATGGGGGTTTAAGCTTAATATAGGGTCCTTAAGGTTTTTTTTTATGTTTTTTATAGGATGGGAGCTACAGCGGCCAGACAATGTAATACCATCTGCTGTTTCCATGACATGACACAAACAGGGAGGGTTTAAATAGCAGTTGTGTCATAAGCTTTGATTGTGAGTCGTCCCTCCTTGTGTGTAGCCTGAGTGCTGTTAGTATGTGAAACTGGGGAGACATAAACCCTCCTAAACAAGGGGATCAACATGTATTTGTCAGGCTATGCCACCCTCGGCTGCATGCACATACATACATACACACCCACACGACAAGGCAGCAAACATTTCCAGCGAAGTCGCTAAACCTCGGTGTCCCACCTTCGCCACGGACACACAAAAGCCCTCAGTCCCTTGTAATTGAGGTTTAAATCCTTTCCTAACATCCCTCCATCCCTCACTCTTCACCAAACATGGATTGCGCCGTCACAGGGCCCCTAATCCTTCCCAGTTTAACCAAGTGAGAAATTAGCTTTTGTTAAGTGGTGATTTGGCCGGTGCTAAACGCCAACAGCCCATTGTAGAGGAGAGGGGCAGTAATGAGTCCCCCCAACGCAGCAAAACACTGTGGTAATCCCATCCTGTCCGCACGGCCGGGCTGGAGCTGCCGCCGCTGCCTGCTATTGTGAAGTGACAATATTGTCAAGTTATTTTTAGTCAAGAGCTATGTCTCTGTCTGTTTTGTCCAAAGAGGTTTTGAAGCATCAACAAGTCAGCTTGGCTACGGAGTCTCACCGTATTTCTGAGGTGGTGTGTGTGTGTGTGTGTGTGTATGTGTGTGTGTGTGTGTGTGTGTGTTGCAGCACTCTTGACTTTACAAAATCAGATCTTGTATGCAGAGTTGTAGTGAAAGACACCAGTGTCAGGTTGATAGACGACACAAGGAACGGCTGCAGATTCAGATCCTCAAAGACGGTGAGAAAGAGCAGGCTGCTCCGGCAGGAGGAGACAAGACAAAGCACAGCGTCGTCTCTGAGACTCAGCAGGGAGAACTCTGCCACAGAAAAATCCCTACGACTCGGTCTCAGTCCGAGCACAGTTCAGGAGTTAATTCAGAGGAGTCTGCAATGGCAGAGTGTTACGCTGGACGGCAGCAGATATTTCCAGGTGATAAAAAAAGAGAGAATTGGCGATGACCAGCACGCCAAAAATTTTTTATAGCCAATCCCAGGCCAGTTGACTGTCAAGTTTATTCCCCCGCTGTGGTAGAAAGATATCACAGTTCTACAGAGCATGGAGTCAGACACAGGGCGTTTGATGTCTTTATGTGGAACACTGTAACTCTTTGCATCCTAATTCACACAGGACACAATGTGTAGCCAATTCATGTGTGCACAAATACAAATGCAATCCTGTTTTTTAGAAATTCAAGATGTGTTTCATTTTTTGTCTCCATCTTTGGTGCTAAATGTTTGCTGCACCACATTGGATATGCTGTATCTCCTTTTAGTTATTCCATTCTAAGTGGAACTTAGTGATAATGAAATAAGCTTCGATATAGGTTCACTTGTGTTGCATGCATTTATTTTATTTACATGTAAATATTGTAAATGATGACTTTAACTGCAGATGGGATATTTTCTAGATATTCCAGGATGTGACACCCACCTTCATTCTGGTACTAAGTATAAAACTGGGAGTGTGTTGGAAAAGGCCAGTTTGAGGTTCATTGGGTAAATGTGTCGGTGTTGCTGTAAGAACTGATCATATGGAGCTCAGACTGGGTGTCTGTCATGATTACAAATATTGCATCAGTCTGCAAACACAGAACTGAATGTGCCTCTAAAGATATTTCTACAAATGACCACACTTCTTCTTACAGAAGAAACGCTACATCTTTACCAGCACATACACGTTTACAGACATTTCACACACACGCACACACATTACAAATTTGCCTAGAGAAAAATTGCAGAGAGAAAAAAATTGCACAGACAAGCACGTGTTCCAAATTGACGCAAAAAAGGTGACACAAAACTCACACACGCATACACAGGGAAGGGAGGGAGCACAGCTTCTCTGTAAACACACACACTCTCTTACACACACGCTGCAGCCTACAAAGCGTACAATGGCATTCAGAATGAGTGCGGGGCGCAGCCTTTCCTGGAGGGCCTGCGTCCTGAAACATCATCAGCAGCGAGTCCAGATGAATGCAGGAGGGAAGTGTAGCTTTGCATCCAGCCATTGTCACCTCCACAAAGCTTCCCAATCAGCCTCCTTCAGCCTTTCTCCTCTCTCTATTCACTTTCACATACTACCTGCCTGACAACAGCTCCTAGCTCAGGGACACAATTGGAAACAAACTACACCTAGTGCTTTATCGCCTGATCTGATCTCTTAGAGTCACAAAAGCCAACACGCTATAAGAAAGCCTCTCCCATCGACACAGGGATTATTCACCAAGGAACCTATATTTTATTCAGAGATCACACCTCCCTCGGAGCCATCATTACTGCTCTGATGACACTTGAAGTGAACATTGTTGATATGTCACATTTGTTTTTCAGTTGTGCTGATTTTACAAATTGCGGCTGAACTTTAATTCAGTACTGTTTCAAAATGTTCTTTAAGTCTTTATTTTTCTCATTTAACTAATACCTATTTTGTTTAATTTTTAATAGAAAGTCTTTAGATTTACCTGTAACAAAAACAATAGCAAGTGACATGTGTAATAATACATTACTGAAAATGTAGCTTTGGAACACACTTTCTCAACAGTCTTGTGGTTCACTCATATGTCTTGATAAGGTCATAATTAAAAAATAAATAATCTAATGACCTTATTTTAATATCGATGTTATTTGTTGCCTTAATGACCATCGTTTCCAACAAGCCAGAGACCTTAACAGAAGAGGCCGCTTGAGTTGAGACTTTCACATCTGTAGGCAGCAGAGTTTATTAGTTAAAAACTTGGAAAGATGAAATTCAAAGCAAGTGTGGGGGGGTATCACCCATTTCATGCTACCACACTGGTAAATATTTATGGAAGCTTAGTTTTTGAATGCTCACATTGTCAAAGGGTTCAAATTCTAACAGCACGTGTTGTAGTATGTAGTCATTTATCTTAAAAAGTGGATATTAACTCCAAGAACATGTTTCCTTTCTTCAGAAATCATCCAAAAAATGACATTGTATGTCTAATCTTCGCCACTTTTCCTTAACCTCGATGGAAAACGTCATGAGGTCACAACACGTTCTCATCACAACTCCTCACATACTGCCGCTTTGTCATGCCCCGAGGAGTCACTTTAGGTTTAGTCAACAAAACCACCTAGTTAGGTTTAGAAAAAAAATACATGACTGGGCTTAAAACTACTACGTTTGTAAAGTGAAAATGAAACTGAACGTTGTGAACACGGGACTCGAACAAACAGCTGATTGTAACGTGAAAGTGAAACTTAACACGCGGGACATGAACAGCGGTCTCCTGGATGAAAGCCTTGTGGTTGTTGGACACATCCACCTCCCGTCCCACCCGTCCTGTGCGTCTTTTCACTCTTTAAGCTATGTCACCACACTCCCAGCGCAATTTCTCGGAATGTTTACTGTTGCCCGGTGCGTCTCATACTGGTGCTAAAGGCACAAGGCACGTGCAGCGGTATCACGCACCGACGGCCGTGTCGAAGCGAATGAGAATGGGCTGGAGGTCAAGGAAAGATGTGAAAGAGAGTTCATGAGGACTTAGGAAAAGACAACCACGATGCTAAGAGAATCCTTAAACTAAGCAACATGTTTATGCGACGGTGGATGTTATTGACGGATAAATGGTGCCTATTAATGCCGCAAGGAATTGTGGGACGCCGTTATCTCCTTTTGGTCAAGGATGGTCCAATGTATCCTATGCTAAAGGAGATAAGAAAGGAAGCATTGGAGCACGTTTCCTTAGTATTTAGAGAATTCAGCCAGCTCTTATCATTGGCTGCAAAAAAACACTATTCCACAGGAGCCTATGACTTTGGCTCATACTTTCAACTCAAACAGAGGGAAAAAAAACTATTATGTTTTACACTATTTTTGCATACATTTTACCAACTGTCTACCACAGGAAGCACATGAAGTGATATTTTACATTCAACAGAGGAGAAAGAGCTAGGTGGTTAACATGAGCAGTGAGAGCTACCACGACCTAACTGATGAAAAACAAGAGCCACCCTCAGAACCTACAGGGAAAAGACATCCCTCTGATTGACAAGTGATCAGCGAGACATGAAGAGCAGAACAGAAACCTCTCATGAGCTCTCACCACTAAAAATGGAGAGAAAACAAACAAAAAAGAAGAATCTTCATGATTCATTACCACTTTAAAATCTTTATCTATGACTGCCTGTGATTCATGTCCATCCTGTTGGAAATGTCTTTGCGTTGGCTGGCGCCCCGGACTCTCCACGCTGCTTATAGCTCCTGGCTTTAATTCTGTCACTGACTGAATCAGAGACCACCAGGAAAAACAGACATTTCCTCTCCTTTCCACCATAGCTGCTCTCCGCTTCGCTATAGATTTTTTTGCGCATCTAAGAACACACATATGACACATACATTCAAAGCACCGTGCCAAAACCACAAGCAAAAGGCCAACAGAAATGCCATGAATAAATGCCCAAACTCTGGAGGGACCATGAAGAAACTCACTAACTGGGTTTAACAGGAGGTTTGTTAAACCTGATCGTCCCTGTGGGGAATTCAAATGAGCGAGTCCTTGAGGGAAAAGCTTTAAATAAACGGAAAGCTTCTAAAATCAACCTTCACTCACTTAGATGCCATTTTCATCAAAGAAAAGCTGATTTTCCAAAGCTATTTAAAACGAAGCGGCAAAGCAGACGTCATGTCTCAGTAGCTGCTAAACCAAGTGGTTCTCAAAGTGGGGTCCAGGGACCTCTGAGGGTCACATGTGGCTCTATTTAGGGGGGTGCTTTATTAGAAAAAATGTCAAAGAAATTTGCTACTGAACCATATTACTAACACACACACACACACACACACACACACACACACACACACACACGCACACAATAACAACAACAAAAAGAAAACATATTCTTATTAGAACCAAAATTCATTTATGAAATGCTGTGAATATTATCCAGTCCTGATCAAACCCGTTAGAGAAGCTGAGTGCAAAATAAAGTCTCTACTGTTTGAAATGAAGAACTGAGAGTAAACAATAGATTCACAAATGGCTGGCAGCCAGCCTCTGAGAGTACGTGTGAATGTGTGTGTATGTGTGTGAATGTGTGTGTATGTGTGTGTTTACTGAAAATCCTCTCCTTTTACTCTCAACAATTACAAGAGATTTCATAAAAGTTATGGACAGACATAGAAAGACGGTGCCTGAAAAAACAAACTACAGCAATCTGCGCCCCCCCTCCCCCACCCCCAATCCCCCATCTTCATCATCCCCGCCCTGTCTTCATCCTCATCCACACACACACACACACACACACAGAGCCTCTTCCACCAATCTCATCCCTGACGCCAGGACATCAATTTTCGCAAGTCGCCGAAAATTACCATGCATGAATGCAAAAAAGGCTGATCAGGAGTAATTAACACGGCTTCATATGCAAATTTTATTAATGCAGAACTACAAAGTCATTATGCAAATGAGGGTTTCATCGAGCCTCTTGACAAATACTCCCAGCTCCAGCCATCTAGCAGCCGGGATGGATGACAAGTCTGCTCACTCAGTTTAGACTGGAGGGATGCCTGTGTGTTTTAGTCTAGTTAGCGGATTAGCACTGGTTAGCGCTGGTGGCTAGCTGTGTTAGTGTGTGTGTGCGTGCACACATGGGCTAGTCTGTGTGTGTAAACTGTGTGATTAGGGAAGTGGCTAATGGCTGTGCGGCAGAGTAATGAACCTGAGATCCAGGGGATGGAGGGATGGAGGGGGAGAGGGATTGGGGGGGAGGGGGTAAGATGATATGAATATGCATGATGCTCACTGGCTTTGATGATTAAAGACAATTTTAATATTTAAATGAGTGCATGCAAAGTGATTAACGCGGCAGAGAGAGGCGACGAGGCGAAAATCGCAAAAAGGGATTTTGAAAATGCTAAGAAGCACACGAGATGCCGATGTGCCTTTGTATGCTCTATTAATGGCAGAAACTCTCTCTCTGCTTGTGTCTGTGTATGTCTTTCTACTCTGGTCTTTCTGTGTCTTTTTACAGCCTTCGTGTCTGGTTTGTGTCCATGCATGCTGGATTTACAGAGGAAAGGTAGAAGAAGTGGATGGAGGGAGGAGAGGGAGGACAAAATGAGATGCACACACATGACGAGTTGTGGCTAAACGTCTTCAAGACCAATGGCGGGCAGTAAAGCATTAGTAACATGTTATATAATGACTATATTCAGTAGTGTAGAATCATTACGGGGGGGCTGTTACCAGGAGTTAGATGGGGGGGTTACAGGTTTGGTCTCAGTGTGTTCAGTCAAGGATCTACGTTAGCTTGACTCAGGTGCTGGAGGTGTAGGGAAGCAGCTGGCCTCCCAACACTGTCACAGACGTCACAGACTTCCATTCCCGTACAACTGAACTGCTTTCTCAATTACGTTTTGTGGGAAATGTATTTTCTGCCGGATTACGGTCGCAGTTTTAAACAGTTTTAAACACTTGGTTGACTATGTTTGTTACGTTATTAAGATACGGATGTAAATTGAAATAGGTGAACGTTGACTTTTGGTTTCACACAGGACACGGACAGCAGTCTCCTCGGTGAAAGTCCTGTTTGTTGACCCATACACCCCTCCGACCTCCTCCCTATGCACACAGACTATCATTGCAAACGTATTTGATACGTCAAAAACAAACTCGACAAAATATGTTTCCATCAAAGCGTAATTCACAATGCAGTTTCATTGTATAAGAAATAAATTTTTAGGAGACAGGGCTGCCTAGAAAACATGTTCAATGTTAGCTTTCACAACTTGATAGTTTTCGATACTCTTCTGACACATTTTAGTCAGTACCTAAAACATTGTGTGGCTTGACAACCAGCCCTACATACAGAAGATGTGGCAGCTTTGGCAGATGTTAGAAGGCACGTTTACTACGTAACAGAAAGTAATGTAACAAGGAATGTCATAGATTGTGCTGTTGAGCAATAAGTAAAATAATATAATTACTTCTTCACTAAGTGGTAAGTAATAAATTACATTTTTCAGGTAACTTGTTCAACAGCGTTCAAGACTAAAACAGCAAGTGTAGTTTCCTCACTGCTTGAGTGTGTGTGCATGTGTCCATTCACATCCTTTCAGGCCTATTAAAAATGCATCAGGACTGTTCTGTGTGTGAACACAGACACACACAAACACCCGAACCGAAAGTAGCCAAAAGCACACAGGATACAGAGGGCGAGAGAGGTAGAGAGAGACAGGGAGAGAGAGCGAGCAGCAATACAAACCAGAGTAATTACCACTTCAAAAAGGCCGGCGCTCCATCCGAGAGGCCTCCCAGCTTTATTGAAACAACGCAAAAAAACAAGAGCAGCGGGCGCCGTAATGCCTCTAAAGTACAGGCTGTTATATCAAACACACACACACACACACACACACACACACACACACACACTCACACAGACACTGTGCCGTAGCTCTTTGTTAAGTCTTTGTGCAGTTTAATTTGGAAGATAAATAAGCATATGGTAAATATTTTAGGGACACGCCACTGTGCTCAGTCATTATTTAATGAAGATGTGTGTGTGTGTGTGTGTGTGTGTGTGTGTGTGTGTGTGTGTGTGTGTGTGTGTGTGTGTGTGTGTGTGTGTGTGTGTGTGTGCGTGTCTATATGCATAATGTTTACATAAGATTCAAACATGCCCTCTTGATAATTCTTTTTTTCATTATGTGTTTATTCTTCAGTCATACTTTGCATATCTCACATCCTGTTGTAAATTATGCATATTAATTACTCTCTTTTTCCGTCTGATAATCAACTTAAAGATGCGTGTGTGTGTGTGTGTGTGTGTGTGTGTGTGTGTGTGTGTGTGTGTGTGTGTGTTTAAATTTAGAGCTGACAAGGTGTAATCAATGTATGGAGTTGTTCAACCAACAAACGCAAGAGGCTACAGTACTTACTACAAGCTGAGGTTAGTGGCAATTAAATGCAGAAATTAAAGGGGAAGTACACCCATTTTCAAAATTGTGGGTGTCCACATAGAGTGCACATAAAGTGTTGATGGACAAGAATATATAATGTATAACTATGTGGTCCACTGCTGGGTTGATGAACATGAATATACTGCTTCATAATTTGAAAACAAAATGTGTGTGTGTGAAAGAGAGAGAAATCCAGAGAGCTCCTTGTGTCGGTGTGTAGTAACCATCTGTGTGTGAGAGACAGAGACTGAACAGGAAAACAAAAAAAAGTCAGCTGGAAAAAAAACAACATGAAAAGCGTGTGTAAAAGCAGAGGTAGAGTCAGACCGCTGGCAAAGCACACACACCTGTCAAATGGCTCTGTCAGATTAAAAGGGTGTCATCATATTTGAGTTTGTCAAAACTACACGCCCCTTTATGCATGTGTGTGTGTGTGTGAGTGTGTTCCTCTTCATTCCAACTAGACTTGGTTAAATGTCTGAATTAAACCCTAGTTGACAAGGCTTTAAGGGCTGCACAACACCGTGTCAGGTGGTGACTCCTCCTCGCTGATGTGTGTACACTACGTGGACGTATGTGTGCGCCTTAAAGTCAAAATGATATGTTTCCTTCTCTTTCTCTCGTTCTGTCTAACCTGACTGACTGGGAGTCTGGAGGGTGAAAATAACGTGAAGCTCCGGTAGCATAAATAAAGGATGACATCCTTCGACAGTGTTAATATGGAACAGACCTTCTACGACTAGAATACACCGTCCTCCCACTAGATACCAGTTCACATGTCTGTTCCATGTTATGTTGAATTTTGCTAGATTTGGAGTTGACATGAGCTACAGGGTTGCCACTTCAAAATGCCTTCTACAACGTGTTTTGTCAAAACCATGCTTCATGCTTTCCAAAGCATGAAGCATGGTTTTTATCTGTCCCTGCTAAAATAATTGGACCTCTGTCATTTTACAAAAGATAAAATGTTTTATTTTGCATCGATCTAACTTTTTCCATACCGATACCGATAGCGATAGCTGGGCTTTGGGTATCAGCTGATACCAAGTATACCGATCCAATACCAGTGTTTAATTAATAAGCTGTAGCTTGTATGTGTACGGCAACATCAGGCTTGACTTAAACATTGCTTTCCTAACTTTGTAAAACAAAATAAATCAATAAATATAAATGTATTGAATTGTTATCTATTATTAAAATCATAAATGGTACACCAGCAACTTTAAAATGAACAGGAATTACAGTTCAAGTGTGAACCTTTTTAATGCAGCAACAAACTGGTCAAAACTTAAACAGGAAATAAAAATGACAGTATATAATGTATATAGTGTATAAACATAACATTTTATTGAATGGTTTGGCCCCATTGTCACCGATATCAGATCCAGCTATTTGAGTCAGTATCGGCCCGATATCTGATCCAGTGTCGGTGCATCCCTAATTTTCTTATCATTCAACAACTTCAGTTCCTGTGAGTATGAGTGTCTTATTTGAGCCAACCTGCTTATTTGAGTTTATTTGAATTTAAATGACTGCGATGGACTGGCGACCTGTCCAGGGTGTACCCTGCCTTCGCCCAATGTCGGCTGGGATCGGCTCCAGCCCCCCCGCGACCCCTAACGGGATAAGCGGTTGCAGATGGATGGATGGATGGATGGATGAATTTAAATGAATATGGAAGCACATGAACTGAAATGAATACACATGGATGATTTGTGTTGTGTTTGTTAGTTTTTGGCTGGATCAGATTGCACCCGTGATACAGTGACTGGTTGTGTGTCTGGATAATATCACTATGTTGGACTAACCTTACCTTACCAGCTAACGATTAGCCTACATGTTAACTCATACAATATAACATAAGCTTTTTAGCATGTTATTTTAGCATCTATAGTCAACTAGCTAACAGCTAGCGATGGTGATATAACTGTGCTGGCTGGGCCAGGTGGAGGAGAGGAGAGGAAAGGAGAGGAAGATGAGAACAGGAGCTGGATGGATGTCCAGGTAGAGGAGCGGAGGCTGTCTACTAACTCTTTTCCCCAGATATGGATTTGTGAGATCAAAGATTTTTTGGGAGGCTGCGAGTGGCCTAAAGGGAGTGTGTGTTTGTGTGGTAAGATGGTGCTCTCAGATATTCTCCATGTTCTATTCCCTCCCGTGGTAACGCACGCACACACAGTGGCCTACTGACGGCCTCCATGGCTATCATTTATGTCCAGGAGACGGGAGTACAAGTGGAGGAAGAGGAGGAGAGCTGACTGTTGTTAGAACATTGTCCCGTAACAAAATCATACATGGCTTGTTGCAGCACTTTAACTGCAAAGTATCAGATAAAATATTAAAAGAAAATGAAAAAAGCTCTAAACAGTGACATTTACAAAATTTAAAAAAAGACACCCTCAATCCTGACATCATTTTAGTAATTGGTTTAATGTTTCTATTTGGCCAAATAATGTTTCCTCATCATGCCAAGAAAGTTTAGTTCCACTGTATCGAGGACTTATACTGGTTTTTATCATTCACTGTATTCCTTTACACAATATTAAAACATGCTTTTACAGAGTCTCTTAATCAAAAATGACTCCTTCCTTAAATTGTCAAATGTGTGAATATGTGTGTGTTCCACTTGGAGAACAAAAGGGAGTGAAAAAGCTTGAGAATAAAGGAGTAGTTTGACCTGCTGGGAGCCGGTTACGAAGCAGCGTCACCAGTTGTGTTCTGAGCTGACATTCAAACCCATTTTTCCCCTCACTCTCTCTCTCTCTCTCTTCTCTTTTCTGCCTCCCTCCCAACCCCCCCCTCCCCCTTTCACCAGGTAATGAAAGGTGTAAAAATCTATCGGAGAAAAACCTCTGACTTACAAAGAGAAAATTCCACCTGCCATATTTCAGTCCCCCGTTGATTATGAGCAGGGCTGAGCGTGTTCTCTCCAAATTAAACTCCGGCTCCATTAATAAACCCCTCTGTCCTCTCCTCGTGTTAATAAGGTGCTAGTTGGCCATATTTCATGTGGAAATTGTGAAATACCAAGGGTAATTTTGAACCATAAAATGTTATTGCAGCAATATAGTTTACAGTTGCTGCAGTGCACGTCCAATTGAGCCGCTAATATGTTTTCGCTTTTAATGTGAAAATTATTGCGCGTTCCGTTATGAGGAAATATTGTGCAATTACAATTTCAAGCCTTCCATCGTTGCACATGTGGAATTGATTTCACAGGAGGACTACAGTTAGATATATTGCAAGCATTTAAACACGGGGGGGGGGAATATACTTATGCACATAAATATGAATAATGCCGACCTAATAACGTGACCTACGCCAATCAATTAGTGCACATGCTTGAGTGCAGCTCTGCAGGCTTGTATTAGAGCTATTTCAGCCCTGCTCAGTCCCAAGGCATCAAATACCAATGTTTTGTCACCTCCATCGGTGTTAGATACCGGCGCTTAAGGCATCCTTTAGCGTCGGTATGAAACGCACCGGGCTTTCCGCTAACTGCAATGTAATTGTAAACCCATCTGCGTCGATACTAAACGCTCTGGGAAAGTGCGCTGGAAGTGTGGTGATGTAGCTTTAAGAGCGAAAAGACACACAGGGCGGGTGGGAGGGGAGGTGGATGGGTCCAACAAACACAAGGCTTTCATCCAGGAGATGTTACAATCAGCTGTTCATTCATGTCCCGTGTTCACAGTGTTCAGTGTCATCTTCACTGTACAAACGTAGTAGTTTTAAGTCCAACCATGTTGTTTTTTCCTAAACCTAACGATAGCGTGATAGCGATGTACGTTGTTACGTATGTGTTTCCCGCAACCAAAACGAGTGACGCCGAGGGGTCTGACAAAGCGTCAGTATATGACGAGTTGGGATGAGAACGTCAGCTGTTTGCACCCTCCTACGGCTCAGATTGCTTCTTCCAGAGGTTCAGATGGCTGTGCTGTCTACAGCAGCGCTTTGCGGCTGCCTAGCAGAGTTGTAACAGCCTGGTAAAATATTGATGAAGTTCAGGCCCAAACACAGTGTTTTACAGCGCAGGCCAAACCGCAGACTGACACGTTCAGAGGAGCTCTGTCCTGCTAAATGGGGAGCCAGAGTCAAGAGTGTGAATGTTCCTCATGTGGCTTTGGGTCAACACTTCCCTCTAAAGTTTAGTCCGGTGTGGCTGATGAAGTTGTTTTTTTGTCCAAATGATTTTACAGATTTTATAGATTTTACACAAACATTTACCTCCTTTTGTTACTGTAATTGAAGTTACATGGCAAATAAATCAATGTTGACTTCTGGTTTCACATGGGATATGAACAGCGGTTTCCTGGGTGAGCCGTCCACCCCGACCTCCTCCATACGCAGCATTTATCGCTCTTTACACTTCCTGGTTCATGATTACATGGACTAAATGCGCATTGATTTTGTGGGATGTATACGAATTACAGCACATTACTTTTCGTAGGTATAGCTACGAACAGTGAATGAGAACAGCCTGCCATGACAGATGCACAAGTGAGAGTTTTTTCTGAAAAGAAACATGAGGCTGGATAAAAAAAAAAATCCAAGTTTAACTTGCCAGTATAGATTTGCTGTTACTTCAACGCTACTGTTTGAGTATGAATGGTAACCATCAAGATTTACTGTGTGCATCACACTTACACAATACTTAGTCAACCTTAAGTGTTTTATTTCAACTGTGACACATTACATGTCAAACTAGAGTAATGCTGTTTTTCAAAATGCTTTCATCTTTGAGAAGTTGGTATCTAGCCATTGACTCGTGAGTCATTTTAGCACCTGCTGGTTGTTGGCGAGTACCTGCTGTCGAGCACTGAGCTGCAGAGTTCTGGTTCTACAACCGGTGACCTCTAAGAAGGCAGGACAGCTGAGAGGAGTTCTCGTCTCAGACTGGAATATTCTGCTCTTCCCCTCTGGCTCTCTTTGAGCGTCTTGACTGGTTTGAGAGATAACTGCTGGTGCTCTTCCCCCCGCAGCTGCACTCCTGCTAAACTGCTTCTTTACCCCTCTGAATGGAGGAGAAACTAGCCTCTTTTTAATCCCTCTTTCTCTGTTTTTTTTCCTCCTCCTTCTCCTCTCATCGTGTTTTTTTCCCCTCCTTTGCTTATTTGAATTTTAATGAGCTTTTCACCTTTTTAAGCAGATGGCTTAGGCTGGATTTCTCCATGAAAGTCAGGGTGAGTCTCTCTGTCACGTTTGGCACAATTTGTTTCAACTAGCCGAGTCCTTGAGGGGGTTTAGGGCTTTGAGTGGGTAATGTGCCTGTCTCTCCCCTCTTTCTCTTCACTCCCTCGCTCTGTTGTCCTCTCCCTCTAATGAAATGAACATCTCTCTCTCTCTCTCTCTCTCTCTCTCTCTCTCTCTCTCTCTCTCTCTCTCTCTCTCTCTCTCTCTCTCTCTCTCTCTCTCTCTCTTGCTGGAGAGGATGGGGTAAATCTCAACAGGATGCCACCACAAAAGCTGAGAAGGTAATTTATGTGTACATGTAGTTAAATGATTTGGTCAAAAGAAGTCCTATGTATTTAGGGTGATGAAAAAGCTCAAGTGTTTTGTTAAAGGGTGTGTGTTTATCACGCCTACCTGTCGGTGTGTTCTCCTGCTTGGGGCAAATCCCTTTGATGGGCGTCCTCGCTCCCCTCTCACCTCTTCCCACCTCCTCCTCCTCTGGTGTCACCTGGATGCCAATCTCCACCGGCTCCACCACCTTCCTCAGCTCCCTCCGCTGTGTGTGGTGATGAAGGCCCTGCAGAGTCGGACTCCTTCCTCTTCCTCCTCCCTGGTCGGTCATCTTGTCGTAGCAGCCATTGGCCAGCAGCGGCGTTTGGCACTGCTTCTTCTTGTGCTCAATGAAGAGGAGGATGTCGCCCAGCGGGAAGGTCATCTGGCACTGGCCGCAGGTCAGCAGGTCGTGGTCGGCGTGGAGGCCGGGCGGCAGGGCGTGGGCCAGGCTAGGGTCCAACCGATGGGGAGGTAGGCCGAGAGGGTGAGAGGGCAGGCGGAGCGGGTGGAGGGATAGAGAGTCGGAGAGCAGTCCGCCATCTGGGTGCTCAACCTCCGCTGTCCAATAGGAAAAACAGAAGAGACATATCAGATGATGTAACACCTGGACATCTGCAAACTGGACTCAACACACATTGTTTAGTGGGATTTTTGGAAATGCTAGAAGAAGCAGGTTTGAATCCTTTAGGTATGAGTGGAGAATGACATCGATATGGGCCCTTGAGCAACACAATGCTGCTTTTTCTGTTCATTTCACCTGTAATACTGTACGACATTCCTGAGATAAATGTGGAGCAGGATCAACCGCTATAATCTGTATGTGTGTGTGTTTGGTTATTTACAAACGTTATCAGAATCCAAAAGTTTTCAATACTTTTGCAACTTTTATTTCAGTTTAAAGGCAGTGTATTCGTCTGAGGTAGAAGAAACTCGATAGAAGAAGGTAGAAGGTAGAAGAATTAGAGAAAAGAATAAGTGAAGAGAACTTAAGTTATCCGTGTCAGTGGTTCGCTACTATTTCAATTTAAAACAAAGCAATGTCTACTTGGAACCTCACATCACAGGTCTATTTATCTTCCTGACCGAAGGTTTGGGAACCATTAATCCACGTGTTCCAGGAAAATTGTGGATCGAGCTACAGTTGTCCATGCTAATTCTTTAGCAAAAACTACAGTATGTTGGGTGATATCGACACCATGATATGTACTTTTAAATTATACAGTACATAGTTAAGTTCATTTGAGTACTGATAACAGTTCCAAGCAAATGCTTTTTTCAGCGTTAAAATTGTGAATTAACAGATTTATTTTGTCCAGTTTTCCTACTATGAATAATGTTAAATCAAAGGGCTGCTTGCTGCTGTCGTAAAGGTACTACACCTTCCTCCTTGTGCAGCAGAAGAGTTTTGCAGGGAAAGAGCAGTCAGACAGCAGATGTGTGCTAGAATAACAAATGTAAAAGCCTTTATGAACAGGCTATAAATGAGGGATTGGTTTAGATTACTGCTTGAAGGAACCAAAGTGAAGGAGTGAGGAGGTCTGGAGGAGGAGGATGGAGAGGAGAAGTTACCCCAGAGGTAAACAGGAAAAGACAGAAATCATCATCATCATCATCCCTCCCTCTCCCCCTCTCTCTCTCTAATACAAGATGATGGATTAGTAGCAGGTTGGCCATTTGTCTCAGCCTCCACATTAGAAATGCAAACAGATTTGGGATGGCAAATGCAGATGAAGGCTCCAGATGGAGCAGCACACCTCAACATATAACTGCTTTAGATCTGCTTTGAAATACACCACTGTTGAACCCTCTGCTTTCACACTGCAAACACATAATGTGAGCCATTCTATACATTCCAACTATACAAAGACATTTTTAGGTGGAAAAAATGGTGGGGCAACAACTACTTTGGACATATCAGTTTAACAACTGATATCCGCCTGGGCACATACCTGTTCTCCTCAGCCTTCTGTTATACGGCTCAGTGATCTTAAATTGTAGAATAATGATGAATAACAGCAGCAATCGAGGATTTTTTATGTCACGCATTAATATTAATTTCTAAGTTACTCAATACCACTAAAACCACACTTTTTTTCTGCTGCCAGCAGGTGGGCTTTGCCCCAAATGACCCGTCGCCCATATATATATATATATATATATTAGGCACGTCAGTGGTTCCTGACTTTTTTGGGTTGTGACCCTTTAAAGTGAAGCAATGTCTACTTGTGACCACACATAGCAGGTTAGAGCTTTAGTTTGAATCAGAGCAATTCAACAAAAAAGTGATTTTTCAGATTAAAAAAACATCGAAAAAAAAATGTAAATCTATTTAAAAAAACACACTTTTTGTATCAGAAATATAGACATGCTTTCTTCCTTATTCCTTTAATCATCTTCTGATCCCTCAGATTTATCATAGCACCTTATTACACCCTAGTGTAATATAGTCCAGATTAACAACAATTATTATTTAGTAGTAATAGCAATATACAATAAGTGCAATTCTTACTGCTAGAGGTACCACAATTAATATATATATATAAAAAATAAAAACACATATATATGACAATTAAAGTGTACTATACAAACAATTGCATAGTTCTTGTAAACGTCTATATCATTGTCATCATCATCACAAAAAAAATTAAAATATAAGAGGAGGCTCTTAATTTGATTACATCTTTTCTATTATTATTTTTGTTATTTATATTTCTACGGCTACAGGAAGCATGTGCGTGTGAGCAGGTGTACAGTATCTGAGCTCTGTCAGCCCACATCTCCGTACACCAACTGCACCGCTTCCTTCTGCATGTGTGTACGTGTTGCATGTTTGTACCGTGTGCATCGTGTCGTATCATGTTTGTATGTGCATGTGTACATCATGGGTACACACACACACATTGTGTGCATTGTGTGTGTGTGTGTGTGTGTGTGTGTGTGTGTGTGTGTGTGTGTGTGTGTGTGTGTGTGGCCTGCAGGCTGAAGCCATCTGTCCTCCGCTATTGAAATGAACAGCCATGTACAGCAGAGTGTATTTCTCCAGTAATAAACATTAGAGAGAATAAAGCCAGTGAGCTGACCTGGAACAAACACTCCACAATTACACTGACCTCTGCAAACTTGACTTCATCACGAGATTAATGATTATTATATTATGACAAAAAAAATGACAGCCAAATCTCAAATACACTGCTGACTTCCTGTGTGTGTGAAGACACACTGATCACAACGTCTGATTCTTTTGAAACCACAGAAATACTATTAAATTTACACTCAATTGCAGATATGTATGTACAAACGTATATAAATATACTGTAAATACCTATATGTTCATAGCCAAAGCCAGTTTCAGTGGGTATTTAAAAACTGTATCGAAAAACTAAACGTGCATTTGGTTGTGTGTTTTTTTACCCATAATTACTGCATGCCGATGAAGTCGACAGTGTGTATGCAAATGACACATGCAATAGAAGAAGCGTCACTTTGGCCTGATTTACCTAATAAGGCTCGGGTGAGTCAGGCAAGAGCGCTAATAGGATTTCAGTTAACCCGGGCTGAAGAAGAAGAACAAAAAAATCAAAGGAAATGGAACGTCTAAAAATGAACGGCTCAAAAATAACACAAACCATCTATAGTATCTGCAAGGATAGGGTAGTGCAACAGGTATTTGGAGAGTATAAATATGGTGTTTGGCTTGTGTTGAGGCCAAAACAGGCGCTGCTTTGAATTCCCGTCGTCAGGGAGAAGTTTTCTCCGAGCAGGCTACCGTCTCTGGGGTTTGGCTTCCTCTATTCACCGCCTATCACTATAAATGTGCTGTTAATCCATCTCGACCCTTCACGCTCTCCACACAACCGTCACATAATATTCACAGACACAAATGGGAGAGCATATTAGGAGCAAAGCTGCTTCTCAAATATTTGTTTTCCCTCTCTTCAACAGATCTTTTTTATAATCTTACTTTTTTTTTTTAATAGCATCATAACTTTTCCCTTTTTGACTGATGAAAGCCTGCAAATTCCTCTCAGAACGAGAAAAGGTCCTGCCAGTTAAAAAGAAAAGACTTGATGAAAACTATAAAAACTTGACTTTACTGGTACATTTTGTTTTACTGTTTCCTCAACCACACATAGATACACATGCTAGGCTAGAACCAAGATTAAATGTTTGTGGGTGAGACTGCACAGCACACACGCACACACAGATCACAATTGTCGCATGCTCGGCATGCAGACACACTTGTAGCATCACAGTCATTCGTCGCCAACTAAGCAATAGCCACACCTCAACATTTCTCCAAACCCGAAGAAACGGACGGTTACTACGTATGCAAACATACACGTACACACACACACACACACACACACACATGTGCACTCTCCAACGGGCCACTACAGCTCATCCGTCTCACCACTAAGATTTGGAGGTGAAAGTTCCTGGTTTTCGATTGGCTACTGAAATCATCCAAAAGCTTCAAAGTAAAAGCAGATTCCAGAGCTGATCGGTGGTCACAGCAATGCTGCACACACAGTGAATACTCACACACACACAAACAGTTTGACACTGACAGTAAATACATGAAGCAACCTAGATGACGGAGATATTAGAAGTAAGAGGAAAAAAGTCAAAGTGATCTGCCACCACAGAGACCGTTGAAGTGAAGACACGGCTTCAGAACACTTCCAGTAACAATGTTCAATGTCTAAACAGGAAGTAGCTTTTCATCCAAAGTCAGTTTTGAAAATCTCGGTTAGGAGTGAGAAATTTGAAAAGCTCTAGTCGTCGTACTGATTAGTGTTTTTGGTGCATTTTGTTAAGTATTTGAAGTCATTCATTTGATCTGTGAATTTGTATAGGTTCGTTTTTGGAGCCATTACTCAGTCATTGTATGTACCAGTGTTCCCTTTTGTAAAAATTAAATCTAATAACCTTTACTAAAATGTCATACTTTTATATATATATATATATATATATATATATATATATAAGTGCATTGGGAGAATGAAGTGGTGTTTCAGGTGTTATCCCTGTAATTGCAACCTCCCCACTTTGAGTCTTTGTTGCACGTCATCTGCTCACTTTCCCCTTGTTTCCCGTCACCTCTCTACTGTAAACTATCACAATAAAGGAAAAATGCCTGAAGGAATACTTTACTAAAAATACTACTGCCACAGTAACATTAATTCTACTAGAATAGAACATTTTGGTGCTCTAGCAATTAAAAACATGCCTTTATATTTAAGCAGAAATAGAAGTAATGTTTGGGAATAAATATTCCACCGTTACGACTCGCAGCCTATTTTCAGATTTGACCTGATTCCAAATGAAAACCTGCGTACCTCAAAGAAGCCAATTCAAATGCAAATGTACAAACAATTCTAAACATTTGTTTCAGTGTGATTGCCGTGTTAGTTGGATTCACATAAGACGGTACAGAGAGTGGCAGAGAGTTCAGACTAGAGGAGAGAGGAATGTGTGAGTGAGCACAGAGCCACCTTCACCGGGAGGTGCTGTGGTAGGAATGAAGCGCTCCTCAGAAAACACAGCACACAAAGCTCCAAATAGCAGAGCAACTGTGTTACCTGTAGTTCTTCATCCCCAAAATACACATACCTACAATTCCTTTCAGATTAGTAACAAATGACTGATTGGTTTTATTCTGAATTGAAATATATGAAGTCCTTTTTTATAACATGCTTTATGATTCGGCTTAGTAATAAACCGTTGACAAATTAATAATAGTATGTGATAGACTAATTTATCCAGGGATCATTTGCAGAGACAACACAGACAATATTGTCAAAGCAGTTTACAAAATGTCATTAAACTAAAAGAGAAAAAAGGGGTTGATATCTTCAAACCAAATTATTTGATTAGGAAAAAATTCTCAGGACAAAAATAAAGCAAAATATACGATTAGCTTAAGATGAATGTTGTCCAATCATTTACAGTAGCTACAACTCCACTATGTCAATACACTACAGTGCACACACACATTCATACTGAATGCTGTATGTCAGTCAGCCACTGTCATGAATTGACAGTGTAAATAAAGAGTGTGACAGAGACAGTCAAGTACAGAGTGTGCAGGTGTTGACAGTTAAGAGTTGAATGTGGTCTTTCAGCGCTGATGTCATCTGATCAACACACACACACACACACACACACACACACACACATTTGCACTCTGCTACCCCTCTCATTGGCAAAGCCAGCGCAGCACTGACAGCCTGAGAGCTCCCCCTAGCAGGAAGAGAGGGAGAGAGACATAGAGACAGACCTAAAGAGAGAGAAGGAGAGATAGAGATAAATAGAGACAGACCTAAAGAGAGAGAAGAAGAGATAGAGAGACATAAATACAGACCTAAAGAGAGAGAAGGAGAGATAGAGATAAATAGAGACAGACCTAAAGAGAGAGAAGAAGAGATAGAGAGACATAAATACAGACCTAAAGAGAGAGGAGAGATAGAGAGACATAAAGACAGACCTAAAGAGAGAGAAGGAGCGATAGAGAGACATTGAGACAGACCTAAAGAGAGAGAAGGAGAGATAGAGACATAAAGACAGACCTAAAGAGAGAGAAGGAGAGATAGAGACATAAAGACAGACCTAAAGAGAGAGAAGGAGAGATAGAGACATAAAGACAGACCTAAAGAGAGAGAAGGAGAGATAGAGAGACATAAAGACAGACCTAAAGAGAGAGAAGGAGAGATAGAGAGACATAGAGACAGACCTAAAGAGAGAGGAGAGATAGAGAGACATAGAGACAGACCTAAAGAGAGAGAAGGAGAGATAGAGAGACATAGAGATAGACCTAAAGAGAGAGAAGGAGAGATAGAGACATAAAGACAGACCTAAAGAGAGAGAAGGAGAGATAGAGAGACATAAGGACAGACCTAAAGAGAGAGAAGGAGAGATAGAGAGACATAAAGACAGACCTAAAGAGAGAGAAGGAGAGATAGAGAGACATAGAGACAGACCTAAAGAGAGAGAAGGAGAGATAGAGAGACATAGAGACAGACCTAAAGAGAGAGAAGGAGAGATAGAGAGACATAGAGACAGACTTAAAGAGAGAGAAGGAGAGACAGAGAGACAGAGAGACAGACCTAAAGAGAGAAAAGGAGAGATAGAGAGACATAAGAAAATACAGAAAGAGTTGGAGAGGGGGGGGGGGGTTCAGGGGTAGATGTGTGGCGTTGAAGGGAGAGCGTCGACAGACAGACAGCTCACCAAGCCTCAGCTGAGCAAACCAACACTCTGGTATGCAGGCTATGGCTGTGTGTGTGTGTGTGTGTGTGTGTGTGTATGTGTGTGTGTGTGTGTGTGTGTGTGTGTGTGTGTGTGTGTGTGTGTGTGTGTGTGTGTGTGTGTGTGTGTGTGTGTGTGCGTGTGTAATGTAGTATCAGTTGTGGTAGTGTGTGTACAGCCTGCTGATCAACAAAATGAGTTTAGGCATGCTCTGTGGGAACTGGAAGCTCTCGTCCTGTGCACACTCATTTACAAACACACACACTCTAAAAAGCCACACTTTTTATGTTGCATCTATAGGATTATTTCTGACAAAAAAAATCATTTTTGGTGTACTATATATATATATATATATATATACATATATATATATATATATATATATATATGACGTTGACAAATAAAATGTCATAGCAATGTGTGTTTCCAGATAGCCCTGGGTACTCTGTACAGTGCACACACCTCAACATCTAAAGTTTGAAAATGATGAGAGCAATGCAAACTCTTTTGTTAATTTGAATGAAGCAACTCTTTAAAGCGTTACCTGTGCAGTCTCTCAAATTGTATTATTAACTGTGTTATTTAAAATAATGAATGATATGACTATTAGGAATATCATTATGTATTCATTACAATCAGCTGTGACACTTAATAAGACTCATTTATGACATTTCAAAAACACCTCATCTACAGAATGCTTCAGTGCATATAAAAGAAGGAGTTACTAGGTTCTCTCTCTCTCTCTCTCTCTCTCTCTCTCTCTCTCTCTCTCTCTCTAACAAAGACTTAGCCCCAGCAGGGTGCACGGCTATTTGACAAGCCAAAGGGAAACATGCATCTCAAGTGGGCGACTGCAATTTGCACGCAGCTCTCTCTCTCTCTCCTCATGTGTGTGTGTGTGTGTGTGTGTGTGTGTGTGTGTGTGTGTGTGTGTGTGTGTGTGTGTGTGTGTGTGTGTTTGCGGCTACAACGGGAGCTCTCGTCCTGTTTGCGTCTCTTCACACTAAATCTGCCTCTCGGAGGAAAGCTGGGGTTATTTGCAGTGAATGAGAAGCAGAAGGCACGTCTGCACCTTCGGGTGTAAACTGTCTCAGCCTGGCGATGCCAAAACCCACACCAAATCTGACTGGCAAACAAAAAAATATATAGATCTCCACCAATTTATCTTACCCACGTGTGTCTCTCTCAGGACAGATCGTTTCATTTTAATGTTCCATTCATGGAGTGCATTGAATAGTTGATTCCAGATCAAAACGGTGATCCCTTATTGATTTCTCTTTTAAAAATCGGTTCTTATCACACAACAAAGATGAAAACAAAGGGAAGAAGATCAATTACAGAATCATTTTAAGCTTTGAGCCAACTGGGAATTGTGCAAAACGGGGCTTCGATATCCCTCATATTTTGAGCACTGAGTGTAAGAATGTTGCAGTACGACTGAGGCCTTGCCAGACTGCATTTAAAAAATCAGCAATTTAACCTCCAGAAAATACGTCTCACCTTTCCTAAAACTTCTTCTTGATGCTGAAAGACAAAAGAGGTGGAGCAACTCTTCTTCTTTTTCCTATGAAATCTAGAATTCATGCACAATGTCAAATTTTGGACTGTGTGATGCACTGTGGTGTGAAATCCAAATTTAAAATGCTCCGATTAAAACACAGATCCAACAGATTTTATGACCTGACAGCTCGGGAAGAATTATGCGAATTTTGGTGAGGGGGATTCACAAGTACATTTGCATATGTGTGTGTGTTGATGTCCATGCAAGCCTACATACATATATAAGCGTGTGTGTGTGTGTGCACATGTTTGTGTATGTGTCTACTCAAGCATACTAAATTGGCGAGCATCTCTTACACATAAATTATGGAATGTACAGCACCGTGCTGCAGCCTGAATGGTGATAAATCTGACAGACAGACAGGTCAGACCTGCTCTGTGGACACAACTACCGAAGTGCATTTTACACTTCTCACTCACACACACACACTCATGATTACTCTCACACACACACTCACACACTCACTCACACACACACACACACACACACACACACACACACACACACACACACACACACACACAGTGAGCTTAAAGCAGCTTTGTTACAATACAAACAGGAAGCTCATTTATTAGGCTCCATCTTTCTCATCTTTCCTCATCTCGAGATCTGTTACCTGTCTGTCTGTTTATCACTTCAAATATATACTGGGCTCTTTGCAGCGTGCACAATGTGACCCATTTCTAAAGGTAACCGCACTGCAGGCCTGCGTACGAGAGCTGCCACACACAAGTTGTAGCTCTGTTAAGCAATAAAATCTCTACTTGTCAGGAGATGATTTGACATCCATGCCACATGCATTGTCTTTAGGTGTGTGTGTGTGTGTGTGTGTGTGTGTGTGTGTGTGTGTGTGTGTGTGTGTGTGTATGGCCGTGTGGGTTGGCGGTGCAATGCCATAAAGCCAAGCCTCCTAACATAGAAAGGAACCTATAGACAGCCAGGCAGCGTGGCCGAAAGCCTGGGTAAGGACACTGAGCTGAGTCCCTATACTGTAAATATGGCTGTTATATTATAGGCACCGAACCACTGACGTGCGCACTGATATAGTGTAGTGTAAGTGATCTGATCTGGCACGCTTCACACAACACAAGCCTCACCAAATAACCTCAAGCTGGACGAAAGAGAGTAGTAATGTTCACCAAATGTAACATTAGGATTAAACTTACTCAGTCTGCACTTCCTCTGTGATTTAGACTCATTATTGTGATGTGAATCAATACCAGATGCTTTTAGCTGAATTCATCTCATCACTAAGTGTCCCTTACTGATCTCTGGTGCTTTTAGTAGTTAAAGTCGTGCATGAAGGTGTGCTGCTGCTGCTGCTGCTGTCAGGACGCACCAGGCTGCCAGCTCCACACACATCTGGAGCTGAAAAACTCATCTGAGGCCAGAAAAAAAATAAAAAGACTTTTCACTGCTGAGAAGTTCAGCGGCAAAACATCCAGTGTTTGCGTTAAATAAGGAGGAAGAGCGATGCGGTTCCTATTTCAATCACAAGTGTAATTTAGGTTTGAAATTAGGACTAAAAAAAAGTTTCTCTTTCTAAAATATCAAATCCATTTTCCGGCACTCTTTTCCTTTCCACCAATAAACGCCTTTAAGATGGTATTAATCCTCCACATAAATACAACTACTTCACTTTAAGGTATTTTGCCTGTAAATGCCGTCACTTATTGCACTCTGCATAAAGTGCCGTGGGGGGAAACCCTGGAATTTTTCTCTGTCAAGGCGTGCAGGGTATTAAATAATCTAAACCGAGCATTAATATTACAAAGTCTAAGCTTTGCATCCATGCAGCAGAAAAACATGATGAACGGGACTAACTAATTAAAGAGAGTATAATAGAGAGAGGCTGGCACGAGGCAGTAATGTGTCTATCAAACATTCAATAACCTGCAGAGAAAGAGAATAAACGGAGGAACTCCGTGGCTTCGATACAGAGCAAGAAAAAAGAGGAATATTGTCTTATTTTATTTCATCATTTATTTTTCCTGTGGCAGCTGGCACAATAATTCAGTTTAGTATTTGTCTGTTAAAATAAAGTATCGGCCTTTTTTCTTGAAGTGGAAAATGTAAAAGAGTTTGTTAGAATTAAATACTCTAAATCATAATTGACTTGTTTTTGTGTGTTCACCTAATATGAATATAACAGAGCTGGCGTTTAATATAGTCATCGGGAAGAAACGACAACTGCTTATTAAAGTGCGTTTAAAAAGTATGAAGTGAATAAAAGTGATGGAGGTACAATTATGGTTTTATGACCAGTTGAAAATTAAGTGTAATTTTCTTCTACTGACAGCGCTGGTTATAATTTAATTAAATCAAAAAGCGGAATAATAAAGAAGTCATGTCTCAATTAAGCACCAGGACGGACGGATCTCGACTTGTCCGTGAGCTGCTTTCACAGAGAAAAGTCAAATACGCAGCCAAACACTTTTCACTGTCTCTGCTGGATGTGTACATTTGCTCTAAAAATAGCAGGCTATTTATAGACCCTAATAATCAGTGAAGTAAATTAGGGCCTGTATGTAATTTAGTCAGTAAACCAGGAGAAGAAATAAGTGGCCTTCAGGACGCACTTTGTCCAAACTTTCTGAAAATGCTCATTTTTACGCACCGATCATCCAGCGGGAAAAAATCCACTCAACTTGTCAGAATGACAAGGAAGAGGAGAAATGAGAAGCTAAGTGTATGTAGTGATGATGTGAATGTACTTACGTGTTATTTCTCTCTGAGACAGGTGCTGCGGGTTCCCCTGCTTGCGTCGGGACATCGCCCTGGCATTTACTCTGGCATCGCCCGGAGAGCGGCGCTGGAAGGGTCGGCTCTCCTCCTCCTGCTGCTGCTGCTTCTCCTTTATACCGGCCAAAAGCTGGCCCCAAAAGTGGCCGCTCGCTGGCCACCCCAAACTGACCTCTCTGCACTGGTGGCCCCAGAGGTGCCCCTGGAACTGACCTCCAGCGAGCAGCGGCTCCTGCGCGCTGCGGTGACCGGCCGTGATGCAGCGTTGGGCGGCCGGGCGCTCGGTCGGAGTTCGGAGCCAAAGTGGTGTCGCGCCTCCCTTCTGGTGCTGCTGGTGAGGGAGGAGAGGCGAGGAGGAGAGGAGAGGAGAGGAGAGGAAAGGAGGCTAGTCCGGCTCTGCCTGCCGCCGCTTTCACACCATCTGTCAGAGGAGAGCGGAGTGGAGTGGAGTGGAGTGGAGGAGAGACGCGGGAAGACGCGGGAGGTCTGCGGTCACCCCCTGATGGACAGTCACTACCTGTGTCCACTCTCCGGACACCCTGGACACCGCGCGTCCCTGTCCGGACAAAGCTGCTCAAATGACGCCAATTAAGGTGTTAAAGTGTGTCAAATAGGAATCCAATGTCCTTCTCGGTACTTCTCTGGGTGTCACCAAGTGGTGGGCACTTGTTCTGTTCTTCTGCTGCTCGGGCAGTGGCACTGCCAGCCGGGCGGGCAGGCGGGCGGGTTACTCTTGAACTCTGGAAGTCAAAGCCCAGTGCGTGTTTGAGGACAGACTGCCAGCCTCTTTTGTCTTTGTGCTCTCGCTGCAGAGTCCCGCATCCCCGGGCTGTGTGCGGCTCTGTGCGGCTCTGTGCGGCTCTCTGGCTTCTACAATGGGAGAAAACTCAAGTTCAAGTGCGGACGTGACGTTCAGTCTGCGGTGAGAAGGGAGAGTGGAGACTGAAGAGCACTGGGGGCGACTAGTGGTGGCTTTCACACACACTGACACACACACACCACTCTCACACCCTCGCACACACTCGGGCGCGTGGCGCGCACGGCAGCAGTGGTCAGAGTCGCTCAAGTCATCTCCGCCGGTGTCCCATCGGTATTAGAGCGGGATTTAGTTCTGTCAAACCGTGACCTGAGGGGCTTCCGTACCTCGTCCACAGGATGCTGGACACTTTGCACGAGCACTGTATTCACATTTAAAATGCACGCAGGCTTATATGTGCAATTATATGCCGTTCTTTTTTTACTCTTTTCCCATTTGGTGGATAGTGGGCTTAAAATGATCTGATTATGAAATATTGTTTTAGGTCAACATTCAATTCGCATTTGACCTTTTTAAACCACTTAGTTACATTTGCTGTGCAGACACCTTTACCACAATAAAGGCCTGTCACACACTACACTCCTAAATCATTTACTCTTTAAAATGCTAAATTATTTTATGATTTTTGGATTTGACCCACTGATGAAATCTACATTATTTGACAAGTGCACCATATAATATAATTCATCCCATCTTGAATTCATATTGCTGGCTGTATTTTTATATGACATGTTCTCACTGATGCATTGTGTGGCCTATATGCACACACATTTCTAGATCACATTTCACCCATATTCATTCATATTCAAATCATTTAATAATAACCTGTGTGTGTGGAGCATTTATGAATACACACATGGTTCTATTTGAATTGTTATATTAATTAGTAGGTGGAATGAATGTGGAGAATTAATAATCAATTTAGGTGTTCAAGGAAAGGATGTTTGGTATTAACAGGGCAGGTTTGTGACCTTATGGTGACCTTTGGGGAAGCAGAAGATACAAATATGAATTAACAGTGATTTCCTGTTAGAAAGACTTGACATTCTACTAATTAAAGGAGTTTCAAAATTAAACTTAAAATTAACAGAGCATAAGAGAAAAACTGTGCTACACATCACCACCATCAAATGTAGGTGATGTAGCTATAGTGTCCCAGTTGGCACAGAGTGTGTGTGTGTGTGTGTGTGTGTGTGTGTGTGTGTGTGTGTGTGTGTGTGTGTGTGTGTGTGTGTGTGCGTGCGCATGCTTTTACAGTAAGTGTGTGTTAGTGTGTGGATGCGGGCTGATGATGGATAACTGGTTTGGTGGCAGAACGCAGCGTGTGTGCACGCTGGCTGCTGACTGCCTCCCCAGCAGCACCCACTGTTTAAAGGAGAGGCAGATACAATGATTTCATCCTCACACATCCCTTTGGAAGAGGAGGGGAAGACTCAAAAGCAAAAGTAAAAATTGGTGACTTAGGGAGTGTGTGTATGTGCATCTGCAAGCAGAAAGTGGGTGAGAGTGAATGTGTAAGTTGCAGTAGCTGAACAGCGGCATCTCTATGATGAAACCCCACCTAGCTCAGATTTAGATTAGAGGAACATCAGTGTTTTTAAAGCAGAGGTGTGAACTAGTGGCCAGTCAGCCTTGACTAGAAACTACGCCTGCCAACCCCTTCATCCCTACAGCGCCGCATCTGAGCTGGATTAGCTGCTATCACATTCCAAAAACACTCCTTATTTTTTTTTCTTTCTTCATCTGAATGTCTGCGTCTCAACTTGGTCGCTCCATCTCTATCCTCAACCCCATGACTCGCAGTAGAACAGGGGGGGATACAGGCCTCAGGGTTTTTTCTTTTTATCCCTCCCTACCTCGCATCTAGACAAGCCTCTAGTTTGTTCCTGGGCCAGGTGTTGTCAGAGCGGCAGATCATCCGGCAAGAACGCCTTTCCCCATCCCTCATTCGCCCAGCTTTGTGTTTGGACTTCTCGCTACTTTTCCTGCATCGCCTCGAGTGCTGCGGCTTCTCTCCTCCGTCCTTCTTCTTCTTTCATTCTGTCTTTCTTTCTATATATCTTCACGGGGGCTCATCTTGGCTGCTCAGCTGTCTCCCAATAAGCCAAAAGCCTCTCCTTATTTCAGCGAAATACTGTATAGGAGGACATAAATAGATTTCCCATGCTCATTTACAAGAAAAAAGGAGAGGATGGCAGGTTCGCCCAAATGTCTTTGTTGCACGCATAACAGAACACCCACTTTCATTTGGGAGGGATACATGCAGCACTTTGTCACAATAACAGCCGACAGAGAGCATTATGTTGAAATGTAAATCATTGTCATTTTTAAGGCGCGACTGAGTGCCAGTATTTTCTTTCATGAAGATATGGGATTAAAGCTGCTTTGAGCGGCTCGGTGGACGGACGGAGGGAGAGAAGAAGAAGAAGCTGTCTTCATTGTCGCTCATATTCAATTCACACACACAATCAGGGATGCCTCAAACACACATTTTCAGGTTCACACTGTTGTCGGTTTGAGCCCTGCTAATGTTACAACAAGTTGTAAATCATTTCTTATTGCAGCTTTAATGTTTTTAAGATGTACTGTTGCCTTTTTGGACCATTTTTATGTCATCGCAGGCTCCTAAATCCTCACTGTCGTGGAATCATGAGTGCATTCTGTGCCAAGTGACACTCCAGGCCAACATCACTACCCGGATGTGCTCCTTGTCCTTGCAACCTGATTGGCTCATTAGTCAGATGGGCGACAGGTGCATCATTCCCACTTTCTTATTGGACATTTTTCGAAGGCGATTTCTCACTTAAAGGCCATCAGTGTGAGTTATGGCGGATGGCTCCCGGCATCCTGCTTTTGCCCTTCCTTCATTTGCATATATATATGCGGCTGTTTGTTTTTATGTTAATGCTAAATAAGCCTTTTTTTCTCCCCCCTCCTATCGCACATCGCCTCGGCTGGGCGGGTAAGTTTTAATTAGAGGGACATGGAGGTGTCCTTTAGAGTTTTAAGATCACTTTCCCAACAACTGTTCACCACTAAACTGCTAATATTGATGTTTATGTGTTCAGATGCATGCTGGGAGATAAAGCAGGATGCGGGGAGAAACAAATCTGCACAATGACTTCACACACTACTTTAAAGAGAGGCTATGATGGGAATGCTAAATTTAGTCTATTTCTAAGCATATTGACATTTGTTAGACCACAGCGAGGTCGTCAGCCAATAAGAAACGAGATTTCTGGGGAAAGATGAATCTGATAAATACACTTTTAATCAAGATGCTTTTATTTGCAAGTTCTTAGCAAATCCCATATGTTGATGAAGAATAAGTAAGTGGAACTTTTTTTTCTGTCAAATCAGGCAGAATATTATCTGAGGTTAAAAAGTTCATTGTTGACCTTGGAAACAGGACCACAAGGTCTATTTAGTAGCTGTTCCAGGTCTTACAATCATATCACATGATCTTCATCAGCAGGTGGAGTTCTTTTTCTGAGCACTTCAAGGTCTTTTCTACTCAAAGTTCATTCTTGACCTTGAAAACAACATTTAGTAGCTAATAAAGATCATATGATAACGTCAAAAGCTCCAGAATAGCTATAAAATGGACCTTGTGGGTTTCTCAAAATGAAGAAAATTCGTTTTTGCCCAAAGTCAGAGTATATTTAAAACAGAATTACATGCAAAATGTATTTAAACTTGAACATTATATTTGAAACACTGCAATATTTAGCTGTTTTAAGATGGATCAAAGTTGGAAAAAAAAAATCTAGTCATTATACGAAGCGTTACCGGCTCCTTTACATTTAAAACACTCCTGTTTATCAATGAGCAGCTGACAAGTCCTCTTTAACAGCAACCATAAAGTCTTAATGTCAGCATCATCCATTAAAGGGGTGATTTCTTTTTTTATCCAGTCATCAGTAATGAAAACCAGATTAGAAAGGCAGGTGTTGATGTGATGAGCTCTGCGCTCACTCCCAGCTCAAAATGATGACCCTCTGTACTCAGACCCGCAATGCAACACCACCCTCTATTGGTTAGCCACTGCCACATGCAAATAACAAGCCCCTTAGTGTCACTGGGAGTGTGTGTGTGTGTGTGTGTGTGTGTGTGTGTGTGTGTGTGTGTATACCTCTGTGCATTATTCTATGTGTATGTGTATGTGTATGGAGAGAAGGGGATTAGCAGATTTTTCTATTCTTGGTGTCCGAGCCTGTTTGAAAGTGTGTGTTCCAGATGATTGATCACTCCCAGCGTCTGCTCTGCTGTGTGTTCTGTCTGCACACACTGTTGCATGCTGTAGCCTACAGGCTGATTTCAACACTTTGCATACCTGGAATACGCTTCTCTTTGGGGGTTGTAATGGTTTATTAAAAATAGTATTCAGCGAGGCTCATTATTACAGGTTCTGAATGAAGTGTTAAGTGAATAAAACGCTGCCGTGATAAGTCTCTGCATGGGTTGAAGAGCGAGCGTTTGAGGGCTAGCGGAGAAGCGCAGAAGCCCTTAAGCACAATTACGGATATCAAAGTTGAAATTATTCCTTTTAAAGGGGAAAATGCTAATCATAGATTTATTTAGAGCAAGTTAGCAGCAGCACTGAGCTCTCATTACCAGCACACACAGTCTCACACACAAACACGTGTGCACTCTCACTTCAAGACCTTTTACTCTCACACTATTTTTTTTCCCTTCCTCCTCTCTTTTCAAAGAGATTTATTTTCAGAATAATTAATTCCACCACAATTATAGCAGTGGTTAATGTATATGTTGGTCATTATTCAGAGTCTCATATAATGAGGCAGAGGGTGGAAACAAGAAAAAAGGATGTGTTCTCAAGTCAAAGCGTCCTAATTAGCTTTGCCTTCAATTAGCAGCTATAGATGAGAAGACCAGCCCTACGATACCTTCATGTTAGTTTTCATATACTGAATGAAACCTGGAGCCACACTTACATAATGGCATTAGTCTACCGTAAAAAAGTGTATCGAGGCTTAAATTGTGGAGAAAAAAAGGCAACTGAAATAGTTCATGAGTTCGTTCTCAAGACATTAAGTCTGAATACATTTGTAAAAGTAAAGTAAGCAAACTTGAATTTTGAATCTTTTCCTATCTTTGTAAGTCAAGCCAGTGTGTCTTATTGTAATATCTTTGCAACATGATCTCACAGTAATGCGTGACATGACCACAACCTCTTAACAGTACATGATGTGGTGGTGGTGGCACGTAATGTGCTGTTCTCTCACCGCAGAGACAATTTAGGATTAGGCAACGAAACTACTTGGGTAGGTTTAGGACAGAAAAGATCATGGTTTGGGTTTAAATAACTTATGTATGTAATTTAAAATAAGTCAACGTTGACTTTCATGCAGGACATGAACACCAGTCTCTTGGGTTTGACCCACCCATCCACCCTGACGTCTTCCCTGAGCAGACTTTGATTAAAACGTATTTCCGCTGAACCTGGGAATGTGTGTGTCCACCATGACAACGGATTGTAATTGACTTTCCATTGGCATTGTTTTCATGGTGCCACCACCACATAATGCGCTGTTAAGAGGTTGTGGTCATTTCACGTAATTGTTTTTAGATCAGGCTGTATCTTTGCAGAGATTAGGTGAGCCATGAAATATACAGTAACTACACCTATTATTATTGTTACACTAAGTTTGGGAAGATAAAGATTAAAGACAAAAAAATGTTTTGTCCATGTTTTTTTTTGCCATGTTACACATAGATCCAGTATAAAAGAGGGTAACCTACACAGAATATCCTGAAGTCATACATCATTGTAAAGCTTAGACTATAATCTATCGACCAGTCACATTTTCATGACACTAGGGACAAGAGAATTTGTCCTTTGGCCTCTAAAGCTGCATAAGGGCACATTCTGAATGCCTCTGCAAATGCCATTATAACTAACTTCATATTGATCTCATATGCCCATGGAGAGTTCCACCATAAATAGCAAAAAACAAGCTTTAAAATGATATATTACATGAATAACAACAATAATAAAATTACTTATCAGTATAAACTTAATTTTGTGCAGTTTGTTTCTGATAGAATGTTCAGAACTTTGCATGGGATTCTGTTATTGGGGCAGCTGTAAATAACTTTCTAAACAGCAGAAACACAAAATAATACAAAAACTTTCCTTCGAAATGAATTCTCTTCTAGGTTGATCCATTTTTATATATGTTCCTTCTCTTACCCCATTGTCAATATAAACATGTTACAACTGATGAGGCCCCTACTGAGTAGTTATAGTCCAGGTGATGTGTGGAAATGAGCGCTTCACAAATCTCCTCTACGTTCGCACCTGCAGCCAACTCAACATTGATCATGATTGTCTTGAGTTGTTGACAAAGATAGGAAGAGGAATGGAGCAAATCCCCCCCCCCCCCCTTACAGCTCAACTAGCGAGGGAGAGAGAGAGCGGCGATGGTCGAGCAAGTTATAGAATGAATGAAGAGAGGGAGCGGCGTCAGTGAAAACAAAGCAGTGATTCAGAGAAATAAAATGTTGCTGAAGCCCAGAAATATCCCCCGAACACAGCAAAATAATAAGAAAAGAGGAAATCCAGGCAGAGGGCCGCAGGTTCTCTGCAGATACAGGCACCACCACACACTTCTAGTGGGTCAGAAGTGATGATTGAGAGGGTTTTTTTTTTTTATCAGTCTATACATTGTTTTTTAGAAAATTCCAGCATATTATACCTTTAAGTTGTGGTTGCAAGAAAGGCTGCCGGGGCATTGCAAACTCAAAAAGAAAACTCCCAAAGCCGTGTTTTTGCTCGCCGTAGTGTCCCCGTCGCTAGAGTGCACAAAAAGGATCATGTATTGTGCGTGAAGTAATAATAATAAGTAATAATAAGTAATAATAAACATATTATAATATTATAAAATAAACATATTCTGAGAAAGTTTGTGACCCGGCAGCCATGTTGAGATCAGCTGAGGAAATACCAAGTACAGCCCACCAGCCGGAGCAAACTTTCTCATTTTACAGCTAAACCGTGCATTACAAGATGTTTCTGGAAACATCTGAGGAGAGAAATAGGCATTATAGTAGAATAATGAATATTGATTCATATTTGATCTGCGCTGCCTACTTTGACCGTTTGAGCAGAGTTTGCGAGTGATTGACAGCTGCCTGTTGAATGAACAGCCAATAGGAACGCTCTCTCTCTGAAATGACCTGTGATTGGTCAAAGTCTCCCGTCACGGGCTAGATGTTCTAAAGCCTGAAAACAGAGCCATGAGGAGGAGCAGAAGTCTAGTTTTCTCTCAGAACACTTGAATTACAATATGCTGAAAGATTATAATGGAACCTTTGCCGAATGATGCCAAAAATATACTGCCTTCTAGAGAAAGGTAGGTTATTAAGCTCAAATTGAATATTGTTCTACTCTTTACACTCATTGTCAGGGTTAATGAACTAAAGGATTAAGCTTTTAAAACTCATACATGCAACAGACATGATATTATGAAGTCTAGTCTTGGTTCTCACAACGTCACTGAATTCACCATTAACTATTCACATCAACAGTTTATGATAGTGTATATGGTATCATTCTAATCACTGACCATCAAATCATAGTGGCAGACATCACCTTTTCTGTGTTATCATGTTTTGTTCAGGAGATATGATGCTAAATACACAATTTGGTTAAGGTGGAAAGTAAAATCTCCGCCACGAGGAGTGTCATGCTTTTGTGAAAAAGTGAACACCATTTTCCCACATCAGCTGGACTGCAACCCATTTCTGCTGAGTAGGGGCCTCATCAGTTGTAACATGTTTATATTGGCAATGGGGTAAGAGTAGGAAAATATATAATAATGGATAAAACTGGTAGAGAATTCATTTCTTAGGAATGTGTTTGTATTACTTTGTGTTTCTTTTTTTTTTTTTTAAACAGAGTTTATTTATACATTTTGCTAATACAACTCTTACAATCCATTGCACAAACATGTTTGGACTGGTATATAACCCCTCCACCCCCCACCCCCCACCCATGACAATACCCGGAGGGCACTCAGAAAAAAAAAAAAAAAAAAAAAATATATATATATATATAAAGTGTACAAGAATGAATATAAATACATAGATAAATAAATAAAAATAAATAAATAATAATAATAATAATAAATAAACATAAATCATGATAAATTGATAGAGGTCTAGGGTGTTACACCCTGTCATTTAGGGCACTTTTCCTTTGAAATGTTCCTGGTCAAATATCCATATACATATACATACACATACATATACATACACATACATATATGTACATACATATACGTACATACATATACACATACATACACACACATACATCAAACTTTAATCAGCCACAAAGTTATCTGAGTCTAAAGAGTCAACGTGACTAAGAAAAGGTTGCCAGATCAATGAAAACTTCTCGGCTGACCCTTTAATAGTATACCTAATTTTCTCCAACTTAATAAAATATAACATGTCTTGAGCCATTGTGCAAATGTTGGAGGGTTGCAATCCTTCCATCTAATCAAAATTTGTCGTCTGGCCACCAGCGTAGCAAAAGATAGAAGGTTTAGTTTATTGTTGTTTAACGTAAAATGTTGTGGTACCACCCCAAACAAAGCAAGACAAGCTGATGGTTCTAAGAATCTGTCGGTAGTTTTGGAAAGCATATTGAAAATTAATTGCCAAAAATTAGATAGTTTAGGACAATCCCAAAACATGTGAATTAGAGTGGCCTGGTTCTGCTTGCAGCGGTCACACATGGTGTCTATATCGGATTTGAATTGGGATAGTTTAACTTTGGTCCAGTGCAGTCGATGAAAAATTTTAAACTGCATGACAGTATGTCTCATACATATGGAAGATGAGTATATTCCCCTCATCATTTTTGACCAGATAGTATCTGAAATAACAACACCAAGGTCCCCCTCCCACTGATTTTTAAGGGAGTTAAGACTTGTCATATTTTCTCTCATTAATAAGGAATATATGTCACCTATCTTTCCCTTTCTGGATGATGTGATGTCATTGATTGAGTCTAGGAGCGTGTTTAGCGGCTGTGTAGGGAATTGAATGATATTTGAAGACATGAAGCTGCGAGTTTGTAGGTATCTGAAAAAGTGTAACCTGGGAATATTGAATTTCTGAACAATCTGCTCAAAAGAGGCAAATGAGCCATTTATGAACATGTCTTTAAATGAACAAATCCCATTTCTCTGCCAACCACTGAATAAGGCATCCGTCAAAGGCGGCAGGAATGCATGGTTATTTACAATGGGAGCCAGTATTGAAAATTTACAGATCTCGAAGGATTGTCTGAATTGTTTCCAAATTTTTAAAGAATGAATAACAACTGGGTTAGAAGTATATTTAGTAATAGGCTCTGAGTATGGCAGGCTAGAGCATAATAAGGCAAGTAATGAGGTGTTCTTACAAGAGTCTCTCTCTAGTATTAGCCATTCAGGCACAGCTGTTACTTCAGTTCCTTCCATCCAATAGGAAATAAATTTGATATTTGCTGCCCAATAGTAGAACTGAAAGTTTGGCAGACTAAGCCCTCCCTGCTGCCGAGGTCTCTGTAGTATAGCTTTGCGTATACGTGGATTCTTCCTACTCCAAATGAAAGAAGAAAGCTTTCTGTCCAGGGAAATGAAAAATGTTTTAGTTAAGAAGACTGGTATAGACTGAAACATATAAAGAAGTTTAGGCAATAAGTTCATCTTTATAGCGTTAATTCTACCTGCCAGAGATAAGGGTAGCAGATCCCAACGATTAATATCCTCCTTGAGAGAGGACAGAAAAGGAGGGAAATTTGCTGAGAAGAGGTCTTTAAAATTGGATGTGACCCACACACCAAGATATTTAATTTTGTCCATGCACACTTTAAACGGCACAGTACGAATAAACAGGGAGTCTCTTGCTGCCAAATTTATGGGCATCAATTCACTTTTTTGTGTATTTACTTTATAGCCAGAAACTTTGCCAAATTCAATTAAGAGATTAAGAGCTGCAGGAAGAGAGGAGGGTGGGTCAGACAGGTAGAGTAGCATATCGTCTGCGTATAGCGAGACGTTATGTTCCAACCCTGCCCTTGTAATACCTTTAATATCCTTATTATTACGCAAAGCTATAGCCAACGGCTCAATCGTAATCACAAAAAGAAGGGGGGACAGAGGACACCCCTGTCTCGTCCCTCGTGTTAGTTGAAAAGGAGGTGATATATTATTATTAGTACGCACTGCTGCCATTGGTGAACTATATAGAATTTTAATCCACGACAAAAAATTTGGTCCAAATCCGAATCTCTCAAGAGTACAAAATAAATAGTCCCACTCCACCCGATCAAAAGCCTTTTCGGCATCTAGAGATATCACCACTTCCGGTTCGTCGGGTGGAGAGGGACCATAAATTATATCGTATAAGCGCCTGATGTTGAAAGAGGACAGTCGATTTTTTACAAAGCCCGTCTGGTCAGGAGAGATTATGGTTGGGAGGACTGTTTCAAGACGGCGAGCAATCATTTTTGCCAGGATTTTGCTGTCCACATTGATCAAGGAAATAGGACGGTAGGAACCACATTCCTGTTGATTTTTGCCTTTTTTCAGAATAAGTGATATAGTAGCTTGTCGTAATGTTTCAGGCAGTGAGCCTTACTTTGTGTTTCTGCTGTTTATTTACAGCTGCCCCAATAACAGAATCCGATGCAAAGTTCTGAACATTCTCTCAGAAACAAACTTCACAAAGTTACGTTTATTCTGCTGAGAAATGTTATTATTGTTGTCATTCATGTAATATATCATTTCAAAGCTTATTTTGTGTTCTTTATGGTGAAACTATCCATGTGCAGATCAGATCAAGTGAGTTATAATGGCATTTGCAGAGGCATTCAGAATTTGCCCAATTGCAGGTTTAAAGGTCAATGGTCAAATTCTGTTGTCCTCAGTATCAGACCAACTTTAACACATTCTATATGCTAATACAGCGATTCAAAACTTCAGAGGGTACAAACATACCGTATGAGTATATTCTTGACATTAAGAGCAAAAATCTGAGCACTGAATTGGAAGCTCCATCAGACACATTGAAGTCCACCACTTCCAAACACACACAAACAGCTAAAACACTGAGGAGCCCAGCGATGGGCAGCGGTGTGTCGCCTGCAGGCTAAATGAGATCTAAAGCAGGTTGTTCACCCGGACCGGTTTATGAGCCCGGAGACGACCAGCCACCAGCCACCGGCCACTGGCCACCGGACCAAACACAATTGTTGTGTCAAAGAAAAATGGCAGCTGAGTATGACTAAATCAGGTTAGCTTGGCAGCAGGACGGCAGGCCTACTTCCATCAGAGTCCCAGGAGGAATGGGGAGAGTGAGCAAACAAACGAGTGAGGGAATGCATGGCCCAGAACACACACACAAACACACATGGAAACGCTGGCATCTGAAAGAGGAACCCGGCGCTGCCAAAGCTCTGTTCACCGCAATTAGCTCCGTCCTCAGACGCTCATCCTAAACCCAGAGGTGGTGAGCCAAGTCCACGTTTTTGTTTTAAAAAAGCTCTCATGTCCTTTTTTTTCCAGTGCTGACATGACTTTTGGCCGTCTCACCCCACACTCTCTGCTTTTGTGGACAAAAAACAGCAATGCACTGAATATTCAGGGCCAAATCACACAAACAAGCCAACTCCCATTTTCTGAGGAAGAGGCTTAATGAGGTTGATTGATGAAAGATGATAGCAGGATATGATTTGGCTGTCAAAGTGTCCAGGCTATGAGCAGGCCCAAACTCAATATGTAAACTCATACAAGCTTGTTCTTTTGAGTCAGTAGATCACGGTGGAACAACAAAGATGCACAATCTCACAAAGATGACACATTTTCAGGAGATAACTGAAATACAGATTCCATTTAGGCGAGGAAGGCAGCACAGCTTAAACCGAAGACCCTCTGAAATACCTTTCTTTTTTTTCCAGATTCCATGTTTTCCGTTTTATTTTTTCTGAATTCTGTGTTTTAGGATTGAAGCACATTTCGTCATCAGAAAAAGTGTCTAATCGCAAATTAATAAAATGTCAACAATTCATAAGAAAATATTCAAAATTAAATGAATATCAATGAATTTGATGTTATACAACATTGCACAATTTTTTTTATCAATGAAAGTGCAGGTGACCGCTCCCCCAGGTCTCCCCTCAACCCGTGTCTTGTACTTTCATTGGCTGTAGCTCCTGGACAGGTCACACATTAAGCCTGCTAGGTGATGCATTGTCGAACCTCTCGGCTCATGTTTTTGAACAGCGAGCTCCGAGCCAACGCCAATTTGCTTATTATCTGGGGCTTTTGTCGGGAAGCTCCAAAAATGTGTGAACTCATGGATGTATAAAGAGAACTGGATACAGCGTTGGAAGCGGGTTCCCATTCATTTCTATGAGAGCTGCTCAGTGGTGCATGAAGCCAAAATGGCTCGACTGCCGAGTGATAAAGTACCCGGATCATCCAGCGATCTCCCTCATCCATTGGGTCCATAGAGCAGGAGGTAGCGTTTCCTTTAACTCCTCCTCCCAGCCCTCGCTCCAGCCTCGGTCTGGGTCTCATTCACATGAACGGAGGAAGGGAAATAACTCTGGATTCAGCTATTAGTGCATTTTACAACTTTTAGGACCTAATTATTTAAATAAGGACTATTAGAGTGTGTTTACCTAAAAAAAAAAGAAATCCGCTAATCTACAGACGTCTCTACCAATGTATGGGAAAAAGTCTTTGGGCCCAATAGCATTGCATGACGGACACAGAAGTTGTAGTACCACCATTTGGCCACTACGAAAATTTGCTTCAAAGCCGGCGCTGTTCCTGGGGACTGTTGTGAACTACGCTAGTCGTCTGAGAGGGCCTCTTTGACGTGAATGTGTGTGAGCAGCAGCTGAGCTGGCTCTCAGTGAAACACAGATACAGAGCAGGGAAGAGAGGCAGCGTGCCCGTAAATGAAACCAAAACAGCAGCATAGTCTTTTCTGTTACTTGGCTTAGGTGCTGTGAAAAAATACTTATAATGGCAGGAAAAACCCAGATTTTCATAAATTGCATCAACATTTTGGCAAATCCCACGCTATTCCACGTTTTACAGCAGATTACATTTTTATCAACTGATTCCGCGATTCTGTCCGTGTTTTCTGCATCGCGGAAATCATCGGTCCCTAGCTTAAACTATTGCACCGACACTGCAAGACTTTGGGGTTCTACTTTGGAAAACATTATATAACATAATGACATTATTTTGTCAGTAAGTGAGCGAAGCACGCAGTTTAACACACAGCGGTGAGAGGAAGTCAAGGTGAGACACACAGTCATGAATAAGAGCTGAAGTGATCAAAAAAAGGAGTTGTCACAATGTTGGAAAACACGTTACACACGCACACACTCACGCATACACACACACACACACACACACACACACTCACAGTCACTGGTGTTCAGCTGTTATCAGGCTGAACCGCGACTGACTCCTGAGCCAAGCCCATCCATCACTCTTTCCCTCTGTCTCTCTCTCTCTCTCTCTCTCTCTCTCTCTCTCTCTCTCTCTCTCTCTCTCTCTCCCCCTTTCAATTTCAATTCAATGTGCTTTATTATGGTTCTTTTTTCCTATCTTTATTCAAGAGCATAGTCTTTCAATTTGAGAGCATGACTTATTGATTTCAAGGTCAGATTTTGTAATGATTTTCCTCAAAAAGCTCCTTACTTTATAGGTGTTAGTGTAACAAAGACAATATTGCCAAAGTGTCAAGTAAAAAATGAGATTAAAAAGAAAAAGGTACAGTTAATTAAATCAAGAAAACGTCCTCTCTCCCTTTGAGTGCATGCTGGAAGTGAGCGTGGTGAGCGTGTGTCCGAGTATGTGAGTTATCGCTTTTTGCTTGTTTTATTTCACTTGGAAAAACTGACATGCTGGCTTGCAATTAAAGGGGACATATCATGAAAAACTCATGGCCACCAACCAACAAACTGAGCAATAACCCAGTCAGTTTTATGTGGGTTGCCTATCAGACAACATGAAACAAGCCATGTAGATTTGGCTCCCCTTCCTATGTCACATGCAGGCCCATTAAAATATTCCGACATCAGCTTGAGAGCTACCTTTTCAAAGGTGCACCACATTTTTCTCACAAGCCAATCAGAGCAGACTGGGCTTTTTTGGGAGGGGGTCTTAAAGAGATAGGCGCTAAAATGGAGCATTTCAGACAGAGGGTGAATACAGGTATTTATACAGACAGTATGAGAAAAATAATGTGTTTTTTTAACATTAAAGCATGCAAACATGCTCTAGTAGAAACCCCAAATATGTAAGTATATCATATATAGGACTTAGTATATGTCATAAGTATGAACCTGGAAATGAGCATGATATGTCCCCTTTAAGTTGTTCAGGAGGGGAGCGGTAGGTGAAATTGTTGGCTATGATAATGTGAAATCTGCAGCTAGGATGAACAGTGCTGTTGTAATCTTTTTGAATAGTGAAGAAAAAGTGAAGATGGAAAAGTCAAAAATGGAGTAGTGATTCAGGGCACTTTCACTCCCATGTTGTCGCTAGTGAACCCAACAAAGAAAGTTATCATTTCAAATGTGCCGCATTTATTAAAGAGAAGTCCTAGCCTACTTGAAAAAGAATTGGCCAGACCTCCAATCAAAATGATTCCCCTCAGCTGTCTCCTCATCTCAAATATGTCATGACTGTGTAGCCTACATGATCTTAAAAAGAGAACAGAGGAGCTTAATCTGGTCTTTAAAGGTTCTCTATACAAATATGTATAGAGTAATATGTACCTGAGCAGAGAATGAAGTCCCTCTCCCTCTGTGTATGTTGTAATCCAAGCTTCTCTGTGTTTTGTTTTGGTAGCCGGGCCGACCGTGCGTACGTGTTGGTGCATGTGAGTCCCTCCCTTTGAAACAGTTGGCCCTCCCCGTTTCTTCCCCTCCCTCTCTTCGTGTTCATGTCCCAATGGCTAGCTAGCCGCCGCTCTGTACTGCACACTACCCGGGTGTTTACATCGGCACTGTTGCCGTTGTAAACACTGTCAGAATCGCTAGTGTGGCTAGTACCGCTAGCCACCGCCATTTCGGCTCAGCCCCCTGCATGTTTGCTTTATGACGTCTGAGATGAGACAACACAGAACTCACAGGAGAAACACAGAGCAGAGAGCCAACAAGAACACGATCATGTGGAAAGTGTGCTGAGTCAGCAGGATTTGAGCAGGAAGACCAGGCTGGGTAAAAGTAACACATTGGACAGACGGCAACAAGAGTAGCAAAATTTGTGTTTGATGATGAAGAGGGCATCGTGATTGATGATGATGTCTCAAAATTATCATTTAAAGAAAAAGTACCCTCAAGGGTCAAAGTTAAGAAAAACTGAGGAAAATACAATAAACACACAGGAAAGTGACAGTGAACTGACTGGAAACATGCAAACAGATGTAGGAAGTGGTTATTCCTTCGCCAGAGCTTTCTAAGTCACAACAGCAACAACAGTGGTTGAGTTGGCATTCTGTTTTCTAGAGACTAGATCAAGCAGCTCTAGATAGAAACCACTAGCAACCACATGAGGCTTCCACGAGTTGCTTCATAAAATTCATTGATCCAACCCAGCATCATTACACTTGGGCTCACTCCAAAGAAAAGTCAGTGTCTTTGGCCAGACTACCAATTTTACTGTTTGAAGCATCAGGTTGATTCAGTTTAAAATTGTTCAATACATCCAGTTGGATCAGATCAATACTCTAGGACAAAGTGATTCCTCAAAAGCAAAAAGTCAAGTCCTCTGGTTCACTCTCGATCTCAAAATGTCCCCAAAATGGATGCTCCCTCTCACTTTTTCTTTGGTCCTGAGCGCAGAGGAGCTAGGCTCGCACATTCTCTGTGATCTGACACCAGACAACTGCTGCAAGAGCCTACAGAGATCAGTGTGCAGTTGCTTTCTACGAGAAGCTGTTCAAGAGTTCAAGACTTTTGAGAGAAGCCATATGTGACACAGACCTCCTACGAAGACCTCCCCAAAGTCCCAACACATTCTCATCCCAATTCGTCACATACTGACAGTTTGTCAGACTCCTCTGCATCTCTTCTCGGTCACAGTAAACACGTGCTTAATGTTGGGAATTAAACAAAAACACTTACTTAGGTTTCGGCAACAAAGCCACTTGGGTAGTTTTAGGAAAAAACAACATGGTTGGACTTAAAATGTTTGCAGTGAAAATGTGACTTGACGTTGTGAACATGGGACACAAACAGACAGCTGATTGTAAAGTGAAAATGAAATGTAGCGCACGGGACACAAACAGCGGTCCCCTGGATGAAAGCCCTGTGTTTGTTGGACCCATCCACCTCCCCTCCTGCCCACCCTGTGTGTTTCTTTAGCTCTTTAAACTACGTCACCACAGCACTTCACCAGAGCGTTTACTGTTGCTGTGGATGGGATTACATTGTAGTTAATGGAAAACCCGGTGCATCTCATACTGGCCCTAAAGGGGTGGCTGTAGCTCAGTGGATATAGCGGGTCGTCCTTTAACCGTAATGTTTGCGGTTCGATCCCGGCTCTCACTGTTTGCATGTTGAAGTGTCATTGAGTGCGACAATGAACCCCAAGTTGCTCCCTTTACAGCAGCCCAATGCTCTTAAAGGCGTGTTAAATGCAGAGGTCAAAATTCAAATATGTACCTGTTTGTACGTATATGACAAATCTAGTAAAGTTTAAGTTTTAAAGGGTGCCTTGTGCGGTGGTTTCAATTGCCGATGGTAATACAAAGCGTCAATAAGAATGGTCTGAAAGTCCCTTTGGAGGCCGATACAGAGTTGGAGGTGCAGATCTCTGCTGAGGAGCTGCACACCGTGCTGCAGAGCCTGGAGGGCAAGGCCCTGGGGATAGACAGCTTACCTGCACAGTTTTTCCGGCCCGTGATTGGTCAGGACCTATTAAGTGTTCTCAGAGACAGTCTGAGGAAGGACCAACTATCTGAGCCCCCCCCACCCTCTCTCTCTCCCACTTCCTCTCTCAGTGTGGGTTCATTAAGCAGCTGTGCTTCGTTAACTGTCCTCCACTGCCCTCTCCTGGTCATTCTGTCATCATATTGAACATCTGCTGACTATTCTGCTCTTGCAGCTCCACATTTTGAGTTTTCTGTTCTTTATGTGTCCTACTAGTGTTAAATGGTTTGGTATCAGTTTGTGATGGTTAGTGCTAATGATGATACTGTTATGCTGCTGCTGCTGGTGCACGGTTACTATTCACCATTATGTCCCATTATTGTGATTTACGTTAATATTACATTTAATTTTCTACAATACTTTACAATATTACTTACTTGATGTCCCAGACAATATTGGTAGTCTGCAGTAGTACTGTTTTTATACTAAATTTTATACTTCTATAGTGATACTATTATTTTTATATTCCATATTTTGATGTCTTCACATAGGCTATTCTTATATATAATCCCTTTTGTTACTGTTCATGTTTCGCTTGTCACATTGACTTTATTGCCCAATTTGACCTGTCTGGTACTCTTACCTTTGATGGCTGTTGTTTCTTTTTTAGTGTACATCCCATAAAAGTGGTCTCTGCAGGATGCAAAGTGCATAAACACACATACATCAGGAAGTAGTTTGTTGTGTGTTTGTTGTGGTTGGTTCGGTTCACCCTTCGTCAGGTGTCATATGCATCTCAGGCCTGAACATAAAATCCTACTCCAGAAGGGGATCTTTGCTTGAAGAAATCCTCTTCCTAAACTGATATTCAGGGGCCCTGGTAGCTCACTTGGAGGAGCAGGCTGAGTCCCTACTGCAGCGGCCTGGGGTTAGAATCTGACCTGCGACCCTTTGCTGCATGTCGTTCCCTCTCTCTCCCCCATCCATAACTATCACTGTCTCTCTTTCCATTAAAGCACAAAAACATAATCTTTGAAACTGATATTCATAACTTTCTCCATTCAATCTATAACAAAGTAATAATAAAAAATAATGCCGCATATAGTGATTGTGAAGTTTATTTTAACGTTTCGATGTCTGCAGTCAAAGTGTCAGATAACCAACCATGCACTACTGTATGCTTGCTTCTTCTGTTAAAGTGGCTATAATCTATATTTTTAACAATCAATGAAATGTGATGTGAAAACAATGTGTAATGTGGAAGATGTCTCTAGTAGTGATGAATCTACAGAGAATTATCAGCTGAATCGGCAGCTCCACTTGACGTTACAGAGCGTTATAGCGACTTTTCAGCTCATTGTTTAGCTGTCAGGCTAACTTACTGTTTAGGTTCACTGTCACCGTTCTTTGTTTTCAAAGCCCACTGTCCACTACCTGCTCAGCAGCAAACTGCAGACAGACACAGTTACAGACTAGCTGGTGAACATAGTGGAGCAGCTAAAGAGACAGATATTTCCCTCAGGAGGTGGTGGAGACCAAAAACAGAACTAAAAGAGAGAGAATATTGGACTTTCATTCATCAGGTTACTCTATTGACAAAAACTACAATTTGAACTCCTGGAGCACAGGAGTTTGCTGATCTACCGATGCATTTATCGGTTAGTTTGTGTCATTTTGTGACTTGATGTTTTAATTGATTATTTCAGGTCCAAACTTGATCAGGCAGCGGTAGACCAGCAAACTCCCGTATTCAGTGAACTAAAATTGTTGTTTTTGTCTGACAGCTTTGAAAAGCACATATAAAGCGATTCAATGGCTTCAGTTCCTCATTGAAAGGGCTGTCTGATGGCAATGTAAAGTGATGAAAATAGAGAGCCCGTCCACAGCTGTACAGCTGCTTAGCATTCGTGCAGGGACTCCTGTCTGCTTTTCCGAACTGGGGGTGTGACCAACTGCTATATATTAACTAGAGATAGTGCCTCATACATCCCCACTTCAAAAGATCCAAACTATCTCTTTAAGAGAGATCCCATAACGGTTTAAAAAAAAGCAAGTATGACATAGACTTCATGCTACATCGGGTCGAGGCTGCTGCACCCCTTCCTGAAGCCGTTGGTGGAAGCAGGTGTGTGAGAACCTGCAGCATGGTGTGGCTCGGCTCATCTATTTCAAAAGAGCACAAGTAAATGATTTTGTAAATGTAAAATTACTACATTTAGTGGATATTTTAATTATTAAAGTACTGGTAATCAACCACACAATTTTGCACAAAATTAGGATAGCAAATGATTCATAAAATTAAAACTATTTGATAGGGATGTTAATAATTAACCGTTTAACCGACATCAAGCATTTTAACCAATTCACGCTATTGGTTAAACAGTTAAAAAAGATATTAATAATTAATTAAAAAACTGAGCAAAACTCAGAGGAGAGGCTCGTCACTTAAAGGAGAAAAGCTGGTCCACCTTAAGAGCCCACATTAAGAGAGTCTGAGCCGGAGTTGCAGATACAGGAAGTTGGCTCGGGTCTTGAGCTCGCTTGAGCGGAGGAGCTGTAGCCTCGCAGCATTTATTCACTGACAAATAAACTGTACACACACTGCTACTCCTACGTTCACAGCTAGAACGCCACCAACAACCTCACACAAGTCTTTTCTATTGCCGTCTTGATTGGGCCCATATTCTCTGGTGATGGCTTCATTCTTTTGATAACAGTCATCCATTCACTTGTGTCTTCATCTGCTGAAGGCTGAGCTGCTGAGCTGCTGATGCTTCACTACAAGGCAACTTCCTCTTCTGGTAGCGCCGCTGGCCCTCTTCTAGATTCTGTCTAATATTTCGTAGTTTCATTGCTATGAATCCGTCGTTGGGATACAGTATCATAGAAATGTTCCTACTGAAGAAAACCAAAAAATATATAACTACATTTAAACATGAATGAGTACTCAGAGCCATCTACTAGTAGATTTGATAATTCCCTCTCATATGTATCACACATCTCAATCAAATAAGAAATTCAAAATGTTTATGGAATAGTGAAAATTCATAAGCAGAAAATGGTGTCATCACAGTTCTTAACACAGAGAAATAAAATGAGAAAATGGTATACTCTGCATCTTTAATAGTTAATAAATACTTACAAATCCTTCACCCTCTCCGGAGACCATCACATTCAGCGATGGGAAGAGTGTGTTTCTCTGCTGCAGAGGGGGAACTGTAGAGAAAAGCAAATTATAAAATGACAAGCAGCAAAGCAGCAAACTGTTGACTCCAAATTGTCCATAGTGGAATGGTTGTCTGTCTCTATGTGTCAGCCCTGTGATAGTCTGGAGACCTGTCCAGGGTGTACCCCGCCTTCACCCAATGTCAGCTGGGATCAGCTCCAGCACCCCCACCCTGAACAGGATAAACGGTTACAGATAATGGATGGATGGATGGATGAATGGATGGATATCATGTACTGTCAGATCATCCTGGAGTTTTGAAATCCACTAGCACTCAGACCTGAATCACTAAACAAAAATATGAACAATCTATGAATATGCAAATGTTTGTCATTTCAGAAGTTTCATACTGGTCCCTAATTGGCCTCTAAACTAGTTGTGATGTCACAAAATCCTGCAGGTACGTCCAGATGTTAGAACTGACTAATAGGGACAACAATTTCTGAAATTGGTCCAGGGGCTGCACGGTGGTGCAGTGGTTAGCACTGGCGCCTCACAGCTAGAGGGTTGCAGGTTCAAATCTGGCTTGGGGCCCTTCTGTGTGGAGTTTGCATGTTCTCCCTGTGTTAGCGTGGGTTTTCTCCGGGTACTCCGATTTCCTCCCACAGTCCAAAGACATGCAGGTTAGGTTAATTGTTGACTCTAAATTGCCCGTAGGTGTGAATGGTTGTCTGTCTCTATGTGTCAGCCCTGTGATGGACTGGCGACCTGTCCAGGGTGTACCCCGCCTTCGCCCAATGTCGGCTGGGATCGGCTCCAGCCCCCCCCGCGACCCCTAACGGGATAAGCGGTTGCAGATGGATGGATGGATGGTCCAGTATTGAGGGAGAATGCTGTAGACGGCAGGCGCTCATGAGCTGCAATGTAATCTTATTGAGGCAAACTGGCACTGTCAATTATGTCCACTAAAAGTGCTTGTTTTTACCATGACATGCTCTGATTGTTCTTATAAGTGTCTGACATTATGAGAGAGTCTTTCTCAAGGAGAAGTCTTCTGCAGTTCTGAACGTGTTGCTGAAGACAACAGTAGAATAGTGGAATACATCCATGGTGGAGACGTGAGAGCCAGCCGGTCAAAGTTTGTTGTGTCGGAGTACAGAAAGCGTAGCTAAGAGTTATCACAAATAACTAAATGAATTTCAATGTCATGGCTGAAAATGTCGAGGATTTCGACAATGTGGATGCGGTCTTGGAATTGGATGTCCGCCCCCCAGATATTCTCCCTGAGCGGGACTCGGACACAATAACAAACAGACCAGGTCAAGTAAAAGGTAAGAAAAAGCTTTTATGTCTCTGTAGGGTTCTTTCCATAATGTTGTCAGACACTCATAATAACAATCTGAGCCTGTCAGTGGCAAAAACAAGGACTTTTAGTGGACGTAACAATACATTGACGCTGCTCACAGCTTGTTTCGCAGCTGCCAGTTAGTCACTTAGACACAAAACATGGGAAAATAGAATCCACTTTAAGGATCACTCTCTATCACAGGGCTTGAGTGGATAACATGAATATAACATGAACTTATTAAAGTGATGAAATAAGACAATGACACATCATGTCACCAACAAACCAAGTGAGATGGGGGAGAAGAAGAGGAGGAGGGGAAAGAAGATGAAGAAAGAAGAAGAAGAAGAAGAACAACAATAGTTTCTAGTGAATATGAAAGCTTGGGGGTCTTCAGGCTCTGATCCTGGAGCTTAGACAGTAAGGGATGGAAGGAAGGAGCGTAATGCCCTCTATGGCTTTATAGTGAACTCATTCTTTTTCATCACCCCTTACTTTCTCCTCCATCATTCCGTCTTCTTTCCATCCCTCCATTCTCCCCCTCTCCTCGGATATTTGGCCTGACAGTCAGGCTACTGGGCAGGAGAGCCCACTGTGCCAAAAGCCATCATGTCACACTCACACACACACACACACACACACACACACACACACACACACACACACACACAGTCCACCTGAGCAGCCAGGCCCACAACCACAAAAATCATGGATGTGGTCAGAGGAAACACAGACACACTCTGAAACACACATGCGCGCGCGCACACACACACACACACACACACACACACACACACACACACACACACAAGGAGCCGGGCGGCAGGTCTGGAGGATTCTGGGTCAGGGCTGGGAGGTCTGATGAAGATGAGGTGGGACACAGACACTGGGCCTCTTCACCGCTCACTGGTCAGCACACCGCGGTGCGTGTGTGTGTGTGTGTGTGTGTGTGTGTGTGTGTGTGTGTGAGGGGATCAGGTCTGATCTGAGGTGATTTTGTCGTCTCTCGGCCCTCTCAGCAGCATCTTCTGACAGGTCATCACACCACATAACCAGGAGAAGGACCAGAGAGAGGTGCAGGATGGTCGGGGAGGTGGGAGGTGGGGGGTGGGGGTGGAAAGTATCAGGTTGAAGGAAAAGGAAAGTGTGTGACTCTATGGCCTGCTGATAAACTCTGTCAATTCTGTTAAGAATAGATGCAGTTTCTTCTGGCATGAGACTAAAATTCTGGAACTGAGCCCAGCCCCCAGCAACTCTTTTTTTTCTAATATGAGCATTACATTAAAAGGCTTATGGGTTTGAGTTCAGAAGCAGGGCCTTTCGCTGTGTGGAGTTTGCATGTTTTATAGGTAAAAATGCATTTATTAGAATTCTGAATGTGTCAAACAAGATAGCTCATTACTGCAGCTTTGAGACTAATGTCACCGACCGGACTTTGGGGTCAAGGGTACAAAACCAAGAATGTGAGATGTTAAAGAAACATCATAAATATATACTACAAGGAACTATTTACAATCATAGTACTCAACTTTTTACTGCCTCTTCTCCCACTTTATGACAGACAGAGGAACTCAGTGAGGTGCACCTTTTTGGTTGTTGACTCTTTCCTCTCAAAGTGATCTATGCCCAACACTGTCTCCAGAACCTCCACTCTTATTCATTATTTTATACACATATATACACATTTCAGGAAGGATTCCGAGGATGTTCAAGGGTTCTGTGAAGGGGAATTTAAAGAGATCAATTAAGTTTGCACATTTTCTATTTGTACCTTTTAAACTTTTTTAGTTTTTCAAATAAACGTGCAAAAATATACATCTATTCCTGCCCCATCTGTTATTAAGTACCAAACGCAGTCCCAAATAGAAATGCTATTACATTATGCAGCAATTAGGAAATGTCATGAAATATAAACCCATTAATCATTTGGATAAGCTCAAGAGCTTACATTATCCAACAGTTACCATATGCCCAGCTGATAGTACTATATGTAGCAAATATTTGAATGTAATATACATTTTGATCTTCATACATTTCTGTAATCCTTTTGTAAATGTATATTATCATATTAGATAGCACAATGTAGTCTAATATAAGATAAATGGGTACTGTAGATACATACACATAACATAGTTTAACATTTTACGAAGGTAAAAATACTGTGTACTATATTTACAGCACCATTCTGTGACATTTTACTTGTTTGTACACATTGATGATGCCACTTTCATCATTTAAGATCGGACGCAGGGGGAAAAAACACAAATCTGATGGCACAGAATGCCCTCAAAAACAAGACCTTGTCATTTTTATATTTCTGTTCTGGCTTCAACACATGAGATACAACACATTATTTAGGGAGCTTGTACTTTGAACAAAGCCAGGCGGGTTTTCCTTGCTCCCAGTCTTTATGCTAAGATAACACACAAAAATGAGATTGATATCAATTAAAACTCTCGGACAGAAACCAAATAAATGTTGTTGTTCCATAAATGTTGACCTATTCCATTAATTGGAAATGTGTCTATTCAGTCCCTTTAGACTGCTGTGGATCTTAATCACTTTCATGATCTGTTGTGCACGACCAAACACAAATTTGCAATTTGCATCAGAATCCCATTTTTTGTCACAATCTGTAGGAATAGTGTATATAACTGGAAGAATTCAGCAGTAGTAGAGGGAAAGAATCTCCAATCACTAAATCACATAGGCCAATAGGATGATTGCAGCAAAAATATGCACTTGCTAGAGCACTTCCACATACATTCACACCTAGAGTCACAAAAACAGCCCTATGAGAGAAGGTCACCAACATTACCCAGACTGTATACTGTATATAGTCTGGCTTAAATCAAGTCATACTACCTCCTGAGCCAAACAGAGATCAACACATTTATTTCGCCATTACACACACACACACACACACACACACACACACACACACACACACACACACATATATATACAGTGTACATTCTCCTGGCTTCCATCCCCAGCAGCACGGCAGATCCATCAAGCAGACAGTCAACGCCTGCCACATGCAAAACAAGGACACCACCTTTGTGTGTGGTTGCGTGTATGTGTGCATGTGTGCACGTGTGTGAATGACTCAGATGTCCTCCAGTGCAGACACACCTTGTTAAGGGTATTAGAGATCAAGTAAGTGATTGATCTACATGTCAGGTGACTAAGTGGTGCTTCTGTCCACACTACAGGTCAATTAAGAAATGTGTGTGTGTGTGTGTGTGCGTGTGCGTGCGTACGTGCGTGCGTGTGTGCGTGCTTGCGTGCGTGCGTGCGTGCGTGCGTGCGTGTGTGTGTAAGAGAGGGAAGGAGAGAGGTGAATAAGGTGAGAGGAGAAGAAAGATTGCTGAGAGAGCCATGACAATTGTAAAGGAGAATGTGTGGTGAGAATGTGTTGGGGCAACACATTCTCACCTCCAACTCGTCAGATACTGACGCTTGGTCAGTGGCCTCACGCTTCAAACTCTGACGCTCTAGGTTCCCCTCTAGCACCGGTGTTGGATGTGTCAGGAACGGCTTGTCAGTTTCCATTCCTTACATGCATACAGTCTCTTTTACAGACTTGCATTTATACAGTGCCTTTCTAGTCTTCCGACCACTCAAAGCTCTTTACACTACATGTCAGCATTCACCCATTCATACACACATTCATACACTGATGGCAGAGGCTGCCATGCAAGGAGCCAACCTGCCCATCAGGATATAATCTAAATACTCATTCACACACCGATGGCTCAGCCTTCAGGAGACATTTGGGGTTCAGTTTAGTTCATGTGGACTGGAGGAGCTGGGGATTTAACCGCCGACTTTCCGATTGGTGGTCAACCCGCTCTCCCTCTGAGCCACAGCCTCCACGTAACTGCCGTTAAGTAGGCTACGCAAGTTACATAACAAAACTAAGCTAAACTAAGTCAACATTGGCGTATCACACAGGACACAAACAATGGTCTCCTGGGTGAAAGTCCTGTGTTTGTTTGACCCATCCATCCTCCCCTCCTACCCACCCTATGATCTCATTCATGACATCAGATCTGTCTGCTCTGAGCGTCTAATACTGTGTATGGGTTTACAGTGGAGTAAGTTCAAGTCCAGTCTCACGTGGATAATTGGGCTAATGCTCTTTAGCTACATGGACTTCAAGGTCCTCCTCCTCACATACAAAGCACTAAATGGACAAGGACCTAGCTACATTGCTAACTCCCTTACAAACTACACACCAGCGAGAACACTGCGATCATAATCATAATAGGCCTTAGGCACATATGCATCCATTTATTTATATCTGATGTGATTTTTATTGTCGTAAAAAAGTTCAATTACCTCGTTAACAATTCCTAAAATTGCACCTACCCCTTCTCCCTCATCAAATCCACAATGTAGGAATATGTAAATATTGTTCATTTCAAAAGTTTAACAGCTGGACTCAAGCTGTCTCCTTCTCCAAAGTCCATTCACAGTGTCTGTGTACTGGAGGCTTCAAGTTCCCACATCACAGTATTACATATTGGAGCATGACTGGCATCAAAATAAAATCCAATATTACATGTAAGTCTAAATCAGTCAATTCAGCCATTAAAAAGGAGCTATATAGCATTTTTTTGTCCATAATAACCATAAATGAACCTCTGTATGAATACGCACAATAATAATAGCTAAGCTAGGGTATTAAATGGATCAAAGTAATCTTTCATTCTATTGGCTACACCTTTTCTTTCCTGCTATGACAAGTCAAAATGTCTGCTGTGAAACATCTCACTAACAGGAAGTTGACCTTCCCGCTGACATCATGTGAATGTGGCGTTACCTTTGCTTAGCAGGTGTTTTGTATATTTGATTTCCAGAGTAAATGCTGCTGTGGAGCACAATATTATTAGGAGCAACTCCAACGGCATACACAGCATAACCAGATGTGTCCAAACCTTTTTTTTTAAATAAATAAAAACATAACAGAGCAAAACGTGTTCATAGATTTTATAACCCACCAATCAGAATGTATTATTGAAGAGAGCTGTGTTATAATAAGCTGAGCTGAAAGAGTGTGGGCATGAGGAGCAACTTTGACTCTGTGTACGAGGCTGTTGGTCAACCCAGTGATGTGATGATGATATGATGTGGTGATGTGATGATGCCACCATGCTCGCCGGGCTGCAGCGTATTCCCCAGAGCAGCGTGCTGTCTGGAAGCCTCCATCAGCTTTAACAAATGAGCGTCTCTGGCTGCATCTCCTGCACCTCATCCCTCTTCTTTTTGGTGAGAAATGATCCTGGAAAGGGTTAACCCCCCCCCATCCGTGCCCCACTCTCACTCTGGCTCCCCATCTCCCAGCATCCATTTGCAAATGATCTGGCTTGTCTGCATATTGTCAGTTGTAGCCGGCCCAGCCATTCATCACCTGTCTGAGACTCCCAGCGCCCTCCACACTTAATTGTTCCCTCTCTGACCTGGAGAATAGACAATGATGTTCACCCTCTCCCTGAGAAAAAGAGATGGAGAAAGAAGGAAAGAAAGAAAGAGGACCAATGCTGGTCACTCTCCTCTCTCTTTCCATTTCTGTTTCCCTCTTTTTCTCTTCTCTTCCCTTTCTCTGAGTTTCTGGGTCAGATTACAAGCAGAGAGAAGAAGAAAGGAAAGCAAAGGAGACAAGTAGAGAAGAGGAGGAAAGATGTGAAATCCTGGTTCATAACTGCCAGTCCATTATAGTATATTTAATATAAAGGCCTCAGAGCGGGTGTGAGGGTATGGGGGGAGCAGTACACCATATAGACACATATATGCATGCATGCATGCACACACACACACACACACACACACACACACGCAGGATTTATGCACCCTTATCAGCATGCCATTTGCATCTGTGTTCAGCCGGGTTGAGAACGTGTCCCTTTATCTTCCCTTGCTTTCTTCTTGTATTGTTCTCCATTCCTGAATCTGTCTTCTTAATTCCGTCTTTCTATTCTTCATTCAGTTCCTCTCATCTCTCTATTCATGCTTTGTCTCTCCTTTCTTATTATGTTATAATGTTATTTGATGTCCTATTGTGCCTTACAATGTGATCAAAATCACATTTGGAAGTGATTTGTTTCCCTAATTATCAGTATTTGGGTGGTGGTACTTTACAGACTTTACTCCAGCATACAGTAGATGCTTTATGCAGTTTAAAATAAAAAAGAAAGAAAATAAATAGAAAATTTAATTTTTTCTTCACTAAATCAACAACCCAAGATGAATTCCCATTGAAGGTGTCTATACTGGGCTCCCTTGTGACCTCCGACCCCATCCAGCCACTCTGCTGCTATGCTTCCTGTGCATTAGCAAAGAGACGACATCCATTATACATGCGGCAGTTTTACTGTTGCAAAATAGTGTTCCAGTCGGCTAAAGGTTGATTCCAAATGAAATGTTGCTTGTAGAGGCGGAGGAGCAGATTCAGCCTGGATTGGGGGGGCTGGGATGCAGCGCTGCAGTGTGCTGTATGTTCATGTGTGTGTTATTGAACTACTGGGCCAGCCTTAGACGTCCACCGGAGGCTGCTCCTCTCTTCTTCAAAGTCTTCACTTGAATTAGGATTTAGGTGTAAGATTAAGATCACAATTGCAGTCAAGTATGGGGAAAGTCAGGATTAGGGTTGGGGGTTTAGGACTAAAATGAAATTAAGACGAGCCTTCAAGATCAAAGATAGTTCAGGATTAGGGTTTAGACAAGAATTGGGTTAAATGTTTAGGATTAAATGAGTTCAAAATATGATTAGAAACAGAATCAAGTTTAAAGATGGAGTTTTCTTGTAAACAAACAAAGCTATGGTTACATTCATAACATATGTTATACTGTAACATTCATGTTTGTGAGCTAGTACTTTTCCTTTTCTTTGCTAGTGCATTGCTACGTTTCCTAGCGCTTTAATTCCACCAACAGTCAATCAAACAGTCAATTAATCAGGAATAGTGTGAAACCATTGGATATGCATCGCACCGTCAGCTGCTCATTCACGTACATGTGCCTTCTCATGCAAGTACAACAGACCACAACAATAAAAACATTGCTTTGTAGCTTTACTAGTGGTTAGAAACTCCACAGGGTACCTCCCTAAAAAAAACAACTCAATTCAACAAAAGTCATTTTAACCCTCAGAGACCCGGGACAGGGCCTTTGGGTTGCTGCGGCCCAGTCGGGACAGGAGATGGTTGCACCCCCGACAGTATACGTGGAGTAGGTGTGGGGGCTGGAGCTGGAGCTGGCGCTGAGGCGAGAACCCAAAGCAAATAGAGTGAGTGGAGACTGGTGACTAGCAGGCTGGGAAGCACAATGGAGGTTTGGGGACAGGGGTGTAGATTGGAGAAGAGTTCGGTGACTAGCAGGAGAGAAGAGTTGATGGGTGTGCATGAACCGGTTCAGCCTTTCATGGACCATGGACAACGGACAACGGACAACGGACAACGGACAACGTCCGTATATTGATCAGCAACATTACTACAGTTTCAATGTCTACATCTGTAGAATATGTCACAGACAGTGAAAATGATCTTTTGACTGTATATTGACATCATACCAGCAACATTAGGCTACTGCAGTTTCAATGTCTGTATCTGTAGAACAACTCATGGACATAAAAATAAATCAGATTTATCTTAACTCAACACTTCCTGTTTAATAAAACCCCTCTAGCGTTTTTTCTATGAATAGAATTCCTTCATTTGTTAACACAAGGCTTTTATTCTGAAATATTTGCAGGACAGTATTGGGGAAAATGCAGTTTCAAGATGATTTGTTAAATGTCAATTTTCTAAAAAGCTGTTGGAGGCTCCTGCACCACGTTCTTTCCTAAATCTGTGTCCCAAATCTCTAGCTCAGGCACGGTGAGTAAAATATTGTCAAGATCAAGTCACATCGGACAAAAATACATGATTAAGGTTAACAAATACTTAATTTCCCTTTAAGGGTGTAAAATAAATGAAAGCAAAGGAAGCTGCTCACAATCATGGTCACACAAGCATGTTTATTGTCTTGTAGCAGCCATTCTGAACTATTGCATATCATCATCACAGATAATAAAGTTAATCATCAAATGTCTCTTTGTCTGTCCCCAGTAGCCTTGCTTTTACCTTCCTCTGTGAGTGCTGCTGCTGTTGTACGTATCATTTCTCCTTTTTAAATGTTAAAGAGCCACCACTGCCAGTTGCTACTTGCACACACTTGAGTTTGTTCAGGGAGAGGGGGGGAGGCTGTGTCCCTCCTCCTCTTCCTCCTCCAGTCCTCTTCTCCATCTTTATTCACTCTTCTCTGCCAGTCATCTTTTGTCCCTTCATTCCTCATTTCTTCTGTGATGACGACCTCTCACGCCAGACCAGACACTCCTCTATTTCTCTCCCATCCACCCACCTCTTCAATAATAAATGGATGCCTCCATTATGAGCTGCTTAGAGCATTGAATCCTAGTCAATCTGCTCTGGAGAGAGGGGGGACTGTACGGGATGGCACTGGGGCATTTCTGCAGATAAGTCAAGCCGACATACTAGTACTACGAGCGTGAATACCAACGGGATATTTGTACAATTCAGATACATTTTATTGAACGTTTTTGGAATTGATGTAAACCGTGAGAACATTAGTGAGATGGGTGAATTTGGGGGTCTAAGAAAAGGTCAGGCAGCTGTTAACTGAAAGGCTAAATACGACCAGATCAGCATCACCTGTGTAGCACTAGCATTACAGACATGGACGGATTTTAAATATACAAGTGCTATATGCAGCTGTAGTGACTGTCTAAGTACAGTTCTTCAATAGAGCTGGCCATCAGCTGAGGTTTAAACCACATAGGCCATTCTGAAGCAAGTATGTAACTTTGTCTGTTAACCTCTACGCTAACGCTTCCTATTTGTGGACAGCTGGGCCTGTCACACAAGCGCTAAATGCCAAACCACAGGCATTAAACTACAGTACGTGTGGTTCCGGTTAGCTTACTGCAGGTGTCCTTTCAGGAGTACAGATGGGTGGGACAGAGTTCAAGTAAAGCTCTGTGTTAATATGTGCACACGTGCTGGATTCACCAGTTGCTAACACTGCCTTCCTGACTGGTTTTATTATGATGTGTAAAAGAGTTGTTAAAGAACTTCAGAAGAGGCTCTCAGTCTGGTTCAGGGGCTCCAAACAGGACAAGCCCAACACACAACTATTGTATGGTTTAAATGAGGTTCCTACAATTTGGTTTTATGTCCAAGGGTCTCTGAAGGGTGTCCATGGTGTCCATGTCTAATTTGGAGAATTCATGACATACTACGTAAATCTCAGATTTCACTCATAGATTTCAGATCTGGCTCCGTGATGAATGCAGCCAGTCCGGCTTTCAGAGGACTGAAGGGTTGGGTCTCCGAGATTGACAGCGTTGTGTTAAGAACATAGACAGACTAACTTATCAGAGTTAACTTGAATGCATCAGTTTTGGACAAGAGGTGTTCTTGATCCGAACCATTTGCTAACTGGGAATTGGGCCAGCCGTCTTCTTCTCTGTGTTTCTTCGTGGAGAATGTGCGATAGACAGCAGACCCTTTTCACGATAGCAGAACAAACAGGTGAGGTAGGGGAGGAATGAGGGGAGATTGTCCACTAGTTCATTCTTCGCGGATGGTGTTGTTCTCACAGACGGATTAAAAATAAAAAATAAAATGCTAAAAAACATTGCCAAATCTACTTTGGCAGCCGTTAATATACCAGGTAAAGTCTATGTGTGGGAAACACTGTGTCATATCAAGACTTTCTCTTGACTTGGTTCTTGAAATATTACAACTTAATTCTCAAAACATGACTTTTATTCTGAAAGTCTATGACCTCAAAATACTGTGACTTTCTTCAAAATTCAAACTTTATATTCCATCTTTTTCTTTAAATGTTCTGATTTCTCCTGAAAATTTGGGACTTCATTCTGTAAATATAACTATTTTTGTGACAATATTATGACCTTTTCTGATATAACTTATGTAGTAAGCTTTTGTCTTTTTCTCAAAACACAGTATTAAGACTTTTCCCTCAAAATATTCAGATCTTATTTTTGTAATATATTTTATAATATTATGGCTTCTACCTGAAAATTGAAGCTTTTTTTCTCAAAATATTTTGAGGAAACTGTGGCTCGCACTAAATTATGCACTGCACAGAACATTGCCAGATTAGGTTTTTAGAAATATGCATAAATGCATAACTACAAAAATTTTTTTTTTTGCAAAGTCCTGGAATAAGTAACCTAAACCATACTGGGACTAAACTTCATGTTGAGTTCACTTCTAAGAAATAAACATTGGCCTTGATGCAGTGAACTAGCAGATGGCAGAAAGAGAACAATGCACTTGTCTGTCCATCATCTTCAATTCCTCGCTCTCTCTCCTTTCACGCTTTCACCTGACCCCCGACCGCCCAGCATCACCAGCGTGACACTGGTAAACACTTGCATGACAATGGTGCCGTCCCACAATGAGCTGGGCTCGGCCCTGGCTGCTGCCATTGTATATTAATATGGATGGCAGTTTATAATTCATAGGGCAGGATTACTTGGGAGTGCTGGTCCCAGGCCTGCTCCCAGCACTGACACAGCGAGTACTAACAATACTGGACATGCCTCGCTCTCCGCTGCCCACCCCAATGCCCATTATAATAATATATTCAAGGATTAAAGGGGTTTTATCTTAGAGACCCATGAATTATGAATGGGGCATTTCAAAATTTAATTGCCCCGAATTAAATGATTCAAGATAATGTTTCTTTTATAAATTGGTAATAGGGCCAGGGGGCAAAGTAGGGGAAAATACATTAAATAAACCCTTTCCCCCCCAACAAAAGGAGAAAGAAGAGGAATAATACATGGTTGATGACCTCGTGTCTCTGGAGGAGATGGCTTGATCTAAAAAAAAAAAAAAGGTTTAAAAACAACATTACACACAAGAGGTGAGAAGTGAGATGAAGTTTAATCTGACAGCTTCAGGACAAGTTTCCTCATCAGCTCTACCGTTACTGTACACTCCAGGTCTTCAACCCACAACTACTGCATACGGTGAAATGGTGAGGAGTGTGGTTCAGCTGGATAGCAACGTACCCGCCCAGGACTTGTTGAGTCTATGGTTAAAGCTAGGAGCTCTAACCATAGAGCTCCTAGACAGCAGACTATGTGTGGGAAGCGCACACACACACACACACGCACACACACACACACACACACACACACACACACACACACACACACAACAATGGTACAGAGGTTTTTAGAAAAGCAGCAAACAGACTAGATGTTTCCAATAAGGTTGTTAAAATTACATGATTGCATAAAAAATAGAGATTTGTGATGGAAAAGTGCTAGAGTCACAGAAAGACAAGTGACACATCAAACGTGATACCAAACAAGAGCATCATGCGGTACAAAGAGGTCATAAACATCTGACCTAAGGTAAACGGATCCTAGTTTTGGTCATACCACTTGGAGAGGGAACACCGTGGCAGTGATTATTCACTACCACTACTGTGAGCCCAACTCACAATATACGTGGTTGAGTCGAAATTACCAGGCCAAAGTCAAGGTTCACTGACAGTCAGAGCAGATAACGAGCTGAAATGTGTCAAAAGTAATACAAAAATCCAGCGAGAGCAAATATCAAGTAGGGGAGACCAGGGACAGTTGTAACGCTTTATTTCAATTTGTCGAGAAGTTCCAAAACCATGTGGCGCAGAACTACCGAGGGGTCATGCTATAACTTTAAAGAAACAGTTCAACACTGTGTGCACTTATTTACTTCCTTATTAAGAATTAGATGTGAAGATCAATACCGCTCTCCTGTTTATGCACTAGAACTATAGACCTGGAACCAGGAGGTGACTAGCCTAGCTTAGCAAAAAGCTAGGCTAGATTCCACCACGTAACTCCCCCTAAAACCAAAATTCCCATTTCGTATGAGACTATTGTTGATTGATTGATAAGTCGATCAACATAAAATGAATCGGTAAAGTTATTGATAATCGATTAACCACTTAAGCAATTTTTGACATTCAACATTGGTTTTCTTAGTCTTTTATAGTAAAATGAATATCTTTAGGATTTAGGTAAAAAAACTAAACAAGAGCAATTTGTAGACATTACCTTGAGCTCTGGGAGACTATTTTCTGATATTGGCAGAGAATTGGTAATGAAAACTATTTAGTACAGATCCAACAAACAAGTTACAGCGTGTGAATTAGTGAGCTCTGGAGGTGGTTTCTCTCCTGACTTTATGCACAGGCAGGAGATTAATATCAATGGATTTGTCTCACTCTCGGATATACAGAGAATAAGTGTACTGTATTTTCTTAAAATGTTCTGTAAGTATGTCTATAACTGTAATATTGTATGTAAATATTGAAATTGATCGCAAACAGGTTACCAAACTGATCGCCGTATTGTGTCAAAAGATGTAAAACCTAAATTAGAACATTTAACAAAGCAAGATTTTAAAATGAAATGAATTTAACCAGTGTAGATAAATGTTATTAATTATCAAAATAAAAAGAAAGATAAACCTCTTCACACTCTCAAAGAATGACTCTACTGCAAGTTTTTTTTAATTTCTTTTTAATTAACAAAAATCTTTTAAATGTTAATTTTGCTATAATTAAAAATACATTTAAATAGACTCTGCTAAATGTGTTGGGTGTATTCATTCCCATTCAGTCTATAAAACAGAAAATGACTACTTGAGCCGATAAAGGTAATTGATCATTGAGAACAAGAAGCTGTCAATCATTTGCAAACAAGCTTCTGTCACGGTTTGATATTTGCAAGATGCGCACAAGCAAGATGAAGGAAAAATGCAAATAGACTGCCTTAAAGCCGTTTCTGCAGACTTATTCTGTCATTTGAAAGCAGAACGACAAGCTAACAGGGCATATATGTATGCAGAGTCAGTGTCATCACAGCTTGTTTCTGATTGGAGGAATACAACTGTCCCTTTTCTCCCCCACTAAGCGTGGAATTAGGAAAGTCTTCTGTCTTATTTTCATAGTTTTGGCTATAATTTCTTTCAGCGATAACGTATTACCCACCTGCTCCACTGTAGAGATAGTGGACAACAAGGCACATTTAACCTATTTATCTAAGGAATTACTTAAAGGGGACATATCATGCTCATTTTCAGGTCCATACTTGTATTTTGGGTCTCTACTAGAAACATGTTTACATGTTGTAATGTTCAAAAATCACTTTTACATTTTTTTCTCATACTGAATATACCTGTATTCACTCTCCGTCTGAAACGCTCCGTTTTAGCGCATGTCTCTTTAAGCCTTTTCATGATATGTCGCCTTTAAGATAAGAGGAGGGCAGAACCAGGAAAGATAGCCCATTTTGTACCAGAGCTAATTCCTGGTGTGAGTTTGGCCTCCGTACTTCCTATTTAACTATTGAACTATTGAACTCCAGTTCAACTGGAAGGAAACTAGAGTGAAACATGTTTATTCTACTGTGGTTGTGCAGTATTTACCAGAGTATCAGTCGGGAGCATTAAAGCTCATTCTTAACTTTGAGAACAGTCGTTTGTCAAGATAATCTGAACTAAACTACACTTACTAGTGTTTTCTGGGGCTTTCAACCACATCTCACGGTCTTCATCAGTAAATGGAGTTTGGTCAGTTTTCCTAAAGTTGGTTTAGATGTCATCATGTGACCTACAGTAAATATGGCATTGGCATGATACGAGGTGGTTGCATATGGTTGGAGATGGTAACCTCTGGTGTCAGATGGGATTGATCTTTCTCCAGACGTCCACTGACTTTGACCCTGATTGGGAAGAGGACTGGGAAGGGGCCAAAGTCATGGAGTCAGTGGACGTCGGGAGAAAGATGGAGGACATCCAATGCAGAAGACGTTACGACTTCTCCCCCATATACGACTGAGACCTGCCAGAGTCAGAATGAGAGTCTGCACTTCAGGCCGACACAGACTCAGGTGACATTTTATATATACTTTATATATTATTAGATTGTTCTTATCCAATACACCTTACATATAAGTCTCCGAAATATATCATTTATGGCCTCGCCCACTTACAGTACAGTTCCACAATAAACTCCTCCATCAGCCTACATGAATCTCATGTTTTAACAGTACCACTCTTATTTGAATGCCTGTGTTGATCATCTGTACCGCAAGAACATCGTATCTCAACACAGTCAAAGAAATAAAAAGTGTGCGTCTCTCCTGATTGGCTGCCGACAGCTCAGTCAGCAAAACACTCAGTCACACTGGACGGCAGCAGAAGAGCAGCGTGGACCAGCGTCTGGTTCAGAGGTCATTTAGCTGACCTGGCTGCATCCAGCGCAGGAGCTGAGAGCGTCAGAGCAGCAACCAGAAACGCTTCCATCACCCCTCTCTACGTCCATCACAGCTTTGTATCTAAGTCACATTGAGACAAAACTCTGTCAAAGTTTACAGTCTGCCATGCTGTGTTGCCGCGTTGCTCCGTCAACAATGACGCCACTAAACAAAAAGTGATTGGATTAAATGCGAGTGGACTCGGGGGGCTTCTCGACTGATGATTAGGATCATGGACGTTTAGGGGGCAGCCCTATATACAACCATCTGTTATCACCTGACCCAGGTTACGTGATGACACCTTAACCAACAACTACATGTTCCCATGGAGACCGTGAAATGTGGTTATAAGCTCAAAAAAACAACAACTTGTAGGTGGACCTTGACTTGAGATTTTGCTGAACTTTATCAATGATTGATATAGTGGCCATTGCAACTGTTGTTGTTCTGCTATTGAGGCACATCCAGTTCCACCATAAACCAATCTGTCCCTGCATCAAGGCCTTTACACACGGGCAGCGCTTTTTTCGTGCGATCAATCTGCACATCAATATATTTTTTCGAACTGTTCTTTTTGTCATGAGTACTTTCACACAGAACGTGAATATTACAACGCAAAAAAGCATCATCATTTTTTTTCCAGAACAAGGTTGATTTTCGGTGCTTTAGCATAGCCAATAAAGGCAAACATGTTGTGCGGAACGGGTTGAGTTACGCCGATATTTCTAGAACAACAACATGGAGGCTCCGTAGTCCGATCCATTACAAACTTTATTATTACTTTCAAGCTTGACAAAAGCAGCTCTGACCAGATCCACTCCTTCCGTTCTTACCTTTCACAATAAAAGCCCTAGACATATGATATTCGCAGGCGAGTATAACACATTTTCATGTTGTTTATTAGTCACGCTACCGGTGTGTAAAGTCCTTTACTGTAGTAGAGTTGAAGCACAAAGTAGCTACACAAAGTCATGAGTGAGTTAATGGACATTTTAGGTTATGATGTTTGAATTTCACTTCACTTATTCACGACCAAATAGGTAGTTTAGGTAAATGGGTTAAACTGGAAGTACCCACAACCACAATAAGGTCAAATGTTGTAACTGATAAGAATCTTGGCCAAATGATTGTAGTATTGACTATCAGGGACTCGGTCAGTAGTGGCTCTTTGTATCAGTGCACAGAGTTATTGGGGCCCACCCCTACAGTCAACACAAGCTAAAGAGTGCAAGAACCGTGATGACGGCGCTTCCGTGGTTTTCATACAAAAAGTGTCATGTTGAAAATCAGTGGAGCAAAAAGCTCCCAACAGGAGAACTCACATAATGTCATCGTCTTCTGTCTCATTGAGTCCTCAGTGGTGCGCGTATGGCTTTCTCAGTGATCACTGGGTCACTCAGCACTCCTTTTGGAGACATCTGAAGATAATTATTACTGCAATGTAAACGGAGTACATTCATAAAGATACGTTTGAAAACACAATAAAACAAAAATCATTGTTTCTTAATAAGGGCCGTAACGACGTAATGACGGGAAATGTACAACTTGATGGTAAAAAAAAAAAAAAAAAAAGTTCTTCATTAAGAAAGCAAAAACCATCTTCCATTTTGACCTGTCATACCAAAACCATAACAGTGACCAGCGATTTAAAACAAGTGTTCTCTTGGGCGAATAATTTGATGTTTTGCTTGAAATAATTTGAACCAGAAAACAAGGACTAGAGGGCAGTGATGGTCTTAACTCAGTAGCACACCCCAAAATGCACTAGAGAGTATGATTGTCAACCCAAAGCATACTGGACATATATGGGGCAAACCGCAGTAATAAATCAAGCAATTCACGAGATTAGGGAGACATTTTGGCTTTGTGGAAATAACATTCACCTAACTCCATTTTCTTTTTTTTCTCTTCACCTAACAATTTGCTGGAATCAGTTTGTGGTGTCCCCCTTTGCTTTCTTCCTATGCCGTAAGCCTCCAACTGTTATGATGTAAACCTACGTTTCAAACTTAAAAAAACAACTAATTTTAGAGCTGTTCTGCGCAGAAGGCTGAGGGACACACTGACAGCATTTTAAAACAGGTTCAGCTGCGGACAACTAAGAAAAGCCACGCTAGATGAACGTCCAGTCAGAAAGGTTCTGCCACTTTCAATTCAATTTTGTTTTCAGCTTCTATATTTCTGTGTCATTTAGCAGACACAAAAATAAATAAATAGCATGGGCTGTGGCAGTAAGTGAAATTAATTTAGTCACTGTTCTCTTTGGGATTATCTTCAGTTCGACTGGCACTTAGGTCGGCCACTTCCCTTTGGCCCTTTTGGGTTGAACTTCCAATCGAGTCCAAAGCTGAATTAACATTTTTGCTGACCTTCTCCTGAGTCTCCTCCTGCACCGGCTCTCCGTTAGCCTCCATATCCATACCATACACAGCCTTCTCTCCATTCAGGAGGTGACTGTGTTCCTCCACCTGGATCTCCTGGCCTTCTTCCACCTCCTCCAGGTTGCGTAGGATAATAGGAAGCTTTGCATCTGTGTCAGTGTTCTCCAGCAAAGCGATATCGTTTTCCTCGTACCGAGGCAACGGAGCGCCCTCTTCCAGCTTCTCCTCGAAGTGAAGACGTTTGGCCCGTCCACTGGCCGACGCCTTCTCTAGGATCTGCTTCTCGGCCAGGCGGAGCTGGATCGCCACGCGGGAATGGAGAGACAGATCAGGTTTCTCAAGCATGGAGCAGTCCTCCTAGAAGAGACCAGGCCAGAGTTAATAGAAGAATAGAATAGAAGAATAAAGAGGGAGGGACAGATGACTAAAGGTCATTAGAAGGTCAAACAAATTAAACTAGACATATTCAACTCCAAAGTGCTCGTCAGATCTTCAAAAAGCTCTCCCCCCACACATTTCTGTATTCAGAATTGGGGAAGCTGCATCCTACAGTTTTCGTAACTTTCTGGAATCGTCAGTCCAACAATCACACATTTGATTATTTGATTGGAGCCATTCAGAAGAAGAATGAACACTTTTGTTTGGACGAACCTTTGTACAATCCAGTTCATCTGAACCATCCTGAACCCTTGACACCCGGCCTATGACAACATTCAACATAACATCAAATTCCAGCAGACTGACCTGTGATGTGGTCTTGTAGGTCTTGAGCAGCAGAGCAGCTCGGGTCTCTAGGAAAGTCCACAACTTGATCTCGTTCTCCCAGCTGACAGGGAACTCGCTGTTGCCCAGGGTGAAGATCTTATTGATGGCACGATCTCCAAGCAGGTAGTCCTTCAGTTCCTCTGAAATCAAACCAAATGTTAGCATGTCTTCAAAAGAAACCGGAGCACAACTGCAAGCCGTTAGAGAAAAGTAGTGAAGGCGAGCGACACTGACTATAAAAGGTAATGTGTCCGTGAGACGTGAACCTACAGGAAGGCAGCTAGTTTCTTAAACCCATGGTGGAGCTCATGGAAACACTGCCACACGTTCAGTAATAATAAACTGAGTAAACCAGCGAACAGCACTCCGTGCACCAGCGGGGAAGGTGCACGGAGTGCTGTTCGCTGAATAATTATGTATGGAATTCTTATTTCACATGCTGAGAATCAGCAGTTTATTAATCTCTGTAGAGGTTCTCATTGGTCCAGGTCACTGGATATCTTGTAGTCTCACATCCAAGAGGCTTCATCAATATGGAACCGATTGATGAAAATGTCCTCTTGACCAAACAGACAAAGTCCAGTTGCTTTAAATGAACTCCTCCACTTGTGTCATGTAAAACTAGAACGTTCCTCTGCTGTAAGAGACAAGGAGAGCACTCCTTTTTAAAATGATTATATTATACGCTGAATTTATGACATTATTCTACTTTTTACTTTGCTAAGTTTATAATGTAATGATGTTCTCATAATGTAATAAGTTATTACATTACGAACAAAGCTGTTATTACGTTATGAGCTTTTATTATATTGAAGTTATTACGTTATGAGTTGCTACATCATTGCAAGTTGCTAAGGAAGAAAACAAATACAGTCCAGGTGGCGATACACTGGACATCTTTTTGGCCAATATTATAGGGCATTGTTGGTAACGGGACATTTAGTGATACTGGGGAAATATACTATGGAAGTGTAATCAGTACGAACATGTTGAGAAAACCGCTAGTCCAAGTTTCGCTCTGAAGCGGCATCTACAACACACTCCCCGGCTCACAGCTGTGTTTACCCAGAGGTGGAGACCACATCCAAGCTGAAGTAGCTCATAGTTCTTCCGTACCCCGAGTACATCAGTGTCTTGTCACTGTGGTACGGAACAACAACAGGTTTTGCAGCTGCCCCCCTGAGGCACAGAGAACATCACACTATATACCTAACTCAGATAGAGATAAGGTTGAAAATTCCCTTTAAACATGGCTTCGATACATGGGAAGGTGAAAGAGGAGAACTGCAGCTCCCTGGTTGTGTGCGCACACTATTCCATCATGTCACATCTGTTAAGAAATGTCAACACACACACACACACACACACACACACACACACACACACACACACACACACACACACACACACACACACACACACACACACACACACACACACACACACACACACACACACACACACGAGATGATGTGGCCTTGTGTGGTTGGGGATTTATGACACCGGTGCCATTCTGCATATATGCCGATGAATATTGTAAATCCCCTGGTGAGATTGCTCCCTCCACACATCTGGTGGCCTGCCTTGATCAATTAACCAGCTCAGAAATGGACAGGCCTTGCTCTTCCCCACTCTTTCTCCTCTACCTCCACCTCCTTTCCGTCTCTTACCCTCTGCCGATGTGCGGAGGAAGCTGTCGCTTGACAACGCTCTCTGAGGCGCGTCGGAAACTGTGACATGTTTTGTTTTAGGGTGTGCTGCCAGGTTTGTGGCTTCGAGGTTCCACAGGGAATGTCCTGCTGCTGATATTTCACAGTGTGTGTGTGTGTGTGTATGTATTGGTGTATCTGTCAGTGTCTTACCTTCTGTCATGCAGAAGACTCTGAGGAAGGCTAGGAGCTGGGCTGAAATGGGGGGTTCATTACAGTGCAGAGCAAAGATACAGGACCTGAAAACAAAACATACAAACCAATGTATTAGTAATACATCAATAAACACATCCAAGAATCAAAAAGAAAATATGTGCATTGTTCACATGTAAAACATATCTGATTGTATTATAAAGGACTAATCATACAATAAGCCTGTAATAAACATTCTGAACTGACAGCAGCAAAAACCTGCAGACAGACCTTAGAGGTCCCATATCGTGCTCATTCACAGGTTCATACTTGTATTTTGGGTTTCTACTAGAACATGTTTACATGCTGTAATGTTCAAAAACACAATCTTTTTCTCATCCTGTCTGTCTGAATATACTTACAGCCTCTGTCTGAAACGCTCCGTTTTAGCGCCTGTCTCCCTTTTTCATATGTCCCCTTTAAAGGAATAAATCAACATTGTGGGAAATGGGCTTATGAGAAGATTGAGATCAATGAACCTGGCACTCTAGAGACGCTACATTTAAGGGCTGGACGGATTAATAGACTGCCACCAAGAAATAATTCCAGAATGTAACTTCTCCGAAAACTACAAGCTGTTTATTTTGATATTTCTGTTCATGTATGGGTTGAACTAACAAGACAACATAGAGTTGTTGGTATGCCTTCCTTTCATTTTTAACAGATCCAGGCTAGCCGTTTCCCACTGCTTACAGTCTTTATGCTAAAGCAGACTAAACTCCAGCATGAGATGGGCATCATTCTTCTCATCCAAATCTCAGAAAGAAAGCAGACGAGGTTATTTCTCAAAACGCTGATCTGTTTCTTTAAATTATCTTTGTCTGAAATGAGAAGGATGAAGATATGAAAAACAAATACTATACAATAACAACTGTATACTTGAACATATTCCCTAAACCAATTCCATCTTTTGGTTTCTTTAGTTAGTTTATATTTTGTACTTTGGGGTACAGGGATCTTTAAAAACAGAAGAAACAACAAATCTGAAATCTGAAGCTTTACACACAAATAAACCTGAATTCCACTACAGCAAGTATAAAAGGTACGACTGATGACACCACCTCTGCCTGCAAGTCAACTGATTCTATCAAATCAAACTCTTGTCTTCTGTCTCTACATGAATAATACTATTGCTGTTTGAAGTGTTCCTCAGGATTGTGAAAGTCAGCAGTGTGTCCGAAAATATATGAAATAAAACAAGTGTGATCCAGGACTCAGCAGAATTCATTCCCCATCATAACATTACACACCGAGGTAATTTGGAAGAAGACAATATTTTCCTCGTATTTCAGCAAAGTGATCGATGTAGCACAGGGTCGACATTATTACACCGCACAAATGCATTAGAGCTGCCTCCCCGCTCCTATTAGATTACCCCTCTGTCCACTGCTCCAGCTACAGAGCATCCAGGTCAGGGAAGGGAACTCTTTGTAGAAGAATGCTGTTCTCTAATCTGCTGTGTGTTTTTGTAGCAAGAAGAGCTAATTACAAATTTGCAAATGAATAGTCAAATGTGCTCATTTAATTCCACTTATCAGACAGAAACGAAGTAGAGAGAAAAAAGGAGATTGTCACGTTGTAGAGAGAGTCTGATGATAGCAGCCGCTCAACATCTCAGTGAGGCCTGACACTAAATCTGTTGCTGTTTCCTTTGAAAATGATCTACGAGCATATCTGTCAGTTTAATAGAGCACCGCGGCAACAACGGGGATTGTTTCATTTAATTTCCACTGTTGAGATTTAGACTGTCATCAATAAGAGATTAAAAGGCATCTGATTAAAAATGCCAAGCAGAGAATGCTGCATACAATTAAGGGGCTAATGATAAAATGATTAAGCTTCTTGGTGATGAAAGTGTTGGGGCGGATGATAAATTGATACTTGGTGGGGTGGGGGGGTGGAGGAAAAGAAGAAAAGAAACCTGCTGCAACATTTATATTATGTGTTTCAATTATGCCAAAGGGGGGGCCTAATTGGTTGAAATATCTACTGTTGGAAGACAAAATTGCACCGCGCTGATATGAAAGGTGTACGGAGTTAGTCATGAGCCTGAAGCTCTCCTTGACCCATATTAAAATCTTTAGAGTAAAACGCCTCCAGCTGAGTTTGCAGATTCAGTCACCTATGAGAGGAGACACTGGATTTGTGGAGAAGTAGAAAGAAAAGAGGAGGAATGTTTGTCTTTGACATCCTTGTGAGAAAAAGAGGAGTAGGACATACGCTGGGATTCCAGCTCTTGCCAGCACTTCGGCCTTCATGGCGTAGAGGCGTTCGCTCTTACTGACGCCCAGCTTGATCTTTACTCGGTCGTGGGCGTTGTCTTTGAAGAAGAAGCCATTGTGGATGACAAACTCAGCATTGGATCTCGTGCCGTAGAAGATGTAGATCTACAGAAAGAAAAAATCATCAGCCTCGACACCATTATCATCACCTGTGTGGATGACAGTTTCTTTTTAGATCCAAATAATACACAGCATGTTAACCCTTCGAACCACAGACTGCCTTCGCTCACTTTTCACTCCTTTTATTTGCGGGCTCATGGCGTTGTCACAATGTGAGTTAGCTAAGCATGCTACTGTTGTTGTTTTTTCAGAATACATTTAACTTCTCAAAAATGTCACCAATTAGTATGTAAGTAGTAGAACCAGATATATCATCTTTTTTATTCCACATATTCCTCTTCCTTGTCCAAACCTGGCACCTACATTACCCACAATGCAATTGTTATTCTAGTTAGCAGCTGTTGTGTCCTGTAGCCTCTAGCCTGCAGCAGAGATGAGCAGCAGGCTATAGAGCTCTGGTAAGCTCACTTCTTTCTAACTCCACACCTCCACATTTTGAAGACAATCACTTGAGGACATTTGTCCAACTTAACACAGCTCCCTCTGGAGACACTTTTTCACATATGCAGTAGCACTCCCCAACACCTGAAAACACGTGCTGAGGGGGAAATGTGTTGCCTGTATGTGCCAACATTTTTTTCTTTTTTTAGCAAATATCTGGATGTGATTGGATGGAGGGGAGTGTTAGGGCTGGAGTATGTTCTATGTAGTAGTCTTCAACTGTCAACTGAAGACACTGACGTCAGTGTTTAAGCAACCTTGGGAGAGTTTACATTTTACTTTTAAAAACTCAGATATTTAGGCTGATTCCTTTACTTTTAGGTCCAATAACTTTCCAGCAAGATTCAGTATTTCTCCACCAGAATTGTATACCTGGCAGTGTGAACCATCTATGAAATCTGCTACAAATAAAAGTGAAAATAGAAACAAAGTTCTAAGACGGATTATAAGCAGTTGTTGATTTTCAGAGGGATTTCTCTGAAAGAAATGTCCCATTTAAAGAAAACTTGCAGAAAATATGAAAGAGATGCTTCTTTTAAATAAAACTTTGCTTAGCTACATACTGTATGAAAAACACAAATAAAGTCAGAGACTTCATGACCTGAATGGACCATGTTGATGGGACATTGTAAACCTCAAAAATATGTAGTGAATACTGTATGTAGTGAAGTAACAAAATAAGAAAAAATGAAATAAAAAATGAAATGTTCTGTATTTTGTCACTCCTACTGTTTATCTATTACTTATTTCTATTTAAGTATGATTTTAGTTTTTTCCACCAGAGTTCCCATAATGCTTTGGTGAAGAACGGCTGTTATTTCTGACTCAAAAGGAGACACAGTGTATGTAAATCTGTAAAATAAGACACGTATTGTAAAACAAAGAAATAAATGAATCTGCCATTTAAAGCATAAAAAGGCACTTTAAAGTGTGTCCTCTCGAATGTGTCCTCTCTAATGTGTCCTCTGAGAAGAGGGATAAGACCAGGGGGGAGGAAACTCCTCCACTGGTCCAACACTCGCAGCAGGATCACCTCGCTGTCTAGCTGAATCTTATCTAAATCCTTCCTGTTGTTTCTCTCACCTCCCTACTTCTACCTCTACCTCTCCTTCTTTTACTTTTCTGCTAACATCAACAGCATTGATAAGGTCTGTGTGAGTGCGGACAGAGAGAAGCAAGACAGACAATGCAGACCTAAATATGAGTAGTAATAGTGTCTTCACCTGTTCGTTCTCCTTGTAGTCCTGCAGTGCCACACACTCACAGCGATCATCCTCCAGGTTGTAGCCGGTGGTGATCTGCACATCAACAACTTGTTACTAATTCAATCTTCATGTTGTTCATGTTAAACATGATGATGTTCATCAAAACAACAATATTGTGTGCAAGTGTGTGAGTGTGAGATAAAGATTTTACCAGTCCATTTGTGTGGTTACACATGTCCCAGAGGGGGATTAGGGCCAGAGTGATCCGGCTGCCGTCCTCTGTAGGGATCTGGTTCTGGCGGGTCATCACCGAGGACACTGCCCACCTGCCACATACGATCAACCAATCACTGCTTGTTACATTTACTCCACTGACATCCTGGACAATAGCAGTTCTTGCTTCATAAAGGAGAAGGAAGTTCATTGACATTGGTATTGCCGAGCAGAGAGAAGCCTTGCATCAGATGAGGATGGAGGGAGAAGGAAGGAGGATGGAGGGAGGATGAGTAGAAGAGTGGAGGGCGAACAGAGCAGAAAAGGAGGAAAAGAAGAGGAAGGAAGATGGAGAGAGAAATGCAGGGAGGAGAAGAGATTAAAGTAATAATTCATCAGCAGCCCACTTTCTCTCCTCCTTTAGCATGCAAGAACTTAGCATCGTGAAGAATTCCAGTTTATTACTACTTGGGTGTTGTGTTTTGGAGTTTTGGCCATTATCTCCATCAGCTATAGGAACATTGCACTTACTAAGTTAGTTGGTGAAATCTGAGTTATCGCTGACATGTAGGTTATCTAAGCTAGGGGTGAGGGGGAAAACGATTCAGTTAAGGCTGGCTCACACTAAAAGATGTTTCAGATCTTAACAGATGTGTAAAATGTGAGAGCCCACACATAACGTGTGTTAAATCTAACAGTTTGGTTCCTATAGTGTGTGGAGAGCAACGATCTGGCCAAAACAGCACACCACACACTAACAGATTCATTCATGAACAACAAGAGTCCCCACTAAAAAAAAAGGGAAATCTCGTAAAATCTCTCGTTTTTTTTCACTGCTTGTTTTCCTCCGGTCTGTGAAATCTTGCCGATGCCGTTAGGAGCACAGAGGAACATGATTTTTTTCAGGTTACCTGTTTCATCTACTACTGTCACCATATAGCGACCGTTTTATAAAAATAACTTTTTCTAATCATATTTGCTCCAATCTCGCCTACTTCAGCTTTAAATATTTACGATTTGAAATCGGTGTGGCCAAGATGGACGTCTGAGCAGATCGGGGGATGGAAACAACACTCTTCTTCCATCACACAATAAATTCTGGTTTATTGTGCGATTGCTTGAATTATTCTAGGAACATATTCTTAGAGGAACGACACACACAAACATGTAGAAGATGATATGACAATCTGAATACAAGCCCATTTTGCACACACACTTATACACACACACTGACCTGTAGTCATCAAATGTGAAGCTGTCCTTCAGGGGCAGTTTGCTGGCGGCGGGATGAGTCTGGGGATGGAAGGAAGAAGGTGGACGAGAGGAAAGAGGGAGAGAAAAGGAAAAAACACAAATCAGAATGAGGAATTACATTATGCAGGTATGCTGGAGGGGGGCTGCCTGACAGGGACGCCTAACAAGAAGGACTGGGAGTAGGGGGCCACCACTGGGGCCGCATGTATGTGTGTGTGTGTGAGTGTGTGTGTGTGTGCTTGGTCCGTTAGTAAAGTCGCCACTCACATACATCACTGTCAACTTAATTTGTTGTGGCCAGTAGCCGTCATAAATCTGCCTCAACAATTTGGGCCTGAAACGGTGTGTGTGAGTGTGAGTGTGTGTGTGTGTGTGTGTGTGTGTGTATGTGTGTGTGTGTGTGTGTGTGTGTGTGTGAGATGGAGAGTGCGTGTCTGTCAATGCCACCGGTTTCTCCGTATAAAGCCACAGCCACCACCTACCAGAGCCATTTACAGGAGAGAGATGAGAGAGATGAAAGAGAGAAAGAGAGAGAGAGAGAGAGAAAGAGGAAAGGAGTTCAGTGGATTGCATAATGAAGAGAAGGAGGAGACAGAGAATGAAATGAAATAGAAGGAGGGGGAAAAGAGTGAGAACTGAGTAAAGAGAGACAAAAGTAAAAGTAGGAAGGGAAGGCAGAGTAAGGAGGAGTAGAGGAGAGGTGAGGGAGACCACTGTTCAGTGATAAGAGTCTATGAGAAAGAGTATAAGCTGTAAATCAGCTCTAAGTAAATGATAGGCATGCAGATTCATCAGGGATGAAAAGGGAAACAAAGATATGAAAACAATTTAATAAATTAAAATAAAACATTTTACCTTCAAAAAGTATGCTACTAGTTATGGAGTCCAATTTCTCTCCTTACTGAACAAATACTTATACTTATTTAACAATCCAACTATATTTTTGGGAATAAAAATAATACAAATATCTGTACTTATTATTATACGTATTATCTTTATCAACTTTAAAAGACAGCCAGAATCTACATCAGTCAAAAGAAAAAAGTTCAACTTCTTGTCACTTTCATTGGTACACTGTCTCTTCTTCCGACTGCACACTGTCATTACTAATACCCCAGTACAGTAGTTCAAGTGTCAAAGACAGACAGAGTTCTCCTGCTGAGGTTACTGGGACTGAGGTAGCATTCTGCCCACTGGTAACTTTGGTAAACTTATAAAAATAACATTCCTGACACGTCTGTATTACACTGTACGGACACTGTACAGACACTGAACAAACATTTTCCCAATAAGACAACAGGTGACTCACAGTAGGTCATAAAACTGAAAAGCATCCATAATGCTATGTAATGGAAAATAGGCAAAATGGACTAAATAAATAAAATGATACAAAATAAAACTTGGGCATTAAGAGGAGTGTTTCAATTAGTTCCACATTGGCTGTATGCTAATGTAAATGCCAATTACTTCTATAATGTTAATTGTTTTATCCCGGTCTGCTTTTATGTCTAAAGGCTGCTTGAAAGCAGCGGGGATAAGGAGTCGGGCTCCGGGTTGTTTTTTCTTCGTCCCGGTGATCAGCTCATCCGGAAGATGCCATCGAATGTGCGTTAGGATGTTTAATGCGTTAACTTTCCATTCACATCCCCTACAACAGTGGAGCGATGCCATCATCGTCTTATACACAACTCTCTCTCTCCATTGCTGTTGTAGCTGACCGGCGGGAACCTGCTGGCTGGTCTTCCAGCTCCAGCATTTAGACTCGCACGCCAATCCTCTTGTGCTAACCTCAGCACTTGTTCCTAGCGGTGTATGGCTATAAGTTTCTGAGTGGAACTCACGCTTGAGAATTTTGGTTCTGCATTGTGTGCATCAATCTAGAGGGTCCGATATCCACCCTCATAAAATGGTGTGGGAAACACTGATGTACATACAGGTTTTGGAGCAACATGTGAACATGTGAACTTTGCGGTTTTGGTGCTTCCGTGTAGTTTGTGTTGGATCAGTGTAGCGTAAGAAGTTACAAACAGTACCTTTAAGTTTTTCAGTTGGAACATTAAATATCTCGTCATTGTACAGTTTTCAATTTAATATATGTCAAAAAGGATTTGAAAATTATCGCATTCTGTTTTATTTGCTTTTTAATACAGTCCCGAAGGTTTTTTTAATCAGGGTCGTAGAAGTAAAGCCCACAGTCTCACACTTTAAAAACACCTGGTCTAAGCAGAATATGACTTATTTCTAGAACCCAAGACAGACAAAATAACTCCCCCCCACTTTGCAAACCAAAGGAAAATAGAAATAAAGGCAACTGCCACGATAAAGTAACAACGAAGCCAGGTTGGGTATTCTCTGGTAGAAAACTGAAGTGATAACACTAAAGATCTGAAATACAGATAACATTTTTTTACTTAAACAGCCCACCCCGCTACCCATACGCTAATGTACTGTAGGTTGAGAAGTGCTTACATGCAAGAGGTACAGCTCTGTGTTTGGGGGAATGTCAGTAGTGGTTGTGCCTGTCTGTATACATCAGTATACATCAGAATATATCAGTCTGTGTGGCTGATCATACATCCAACACTACGGACAGACAGAGGACAGGGAGGCGAGGATGGGGGTGGAAAAAGAGAGCGAGAGGGTTTTTTGAGGAAGGTACATTCAGGTCAATTCAATTCAAAGCCAATGTGACAAGCTAATTTTCCAGCCCGGTCATCTGAGGAGGAGGGAGGGCGGGGCGGAGCGAGGGGCTACACGAGGAGGGAAGAGTGTGTGTGTGTGTGTGTGTGTGTGTGTGTGTGTGTGTGTGTGTGTGTGTGTGTGTAAGAAAGGAGATGTATCAAAGATGAGAGGGCAGGACACACACACCTCCACGAGCCCTCCTTGCTCAGTCTCCATCTCAAGCCAAGTGCAACACAGAGCTGTGTGTGTGTGTGTGTGTGTGTGTGGGGGGGGGGGGGGGGCAAATACAGCAAAACAGCACTCTACCATCCAGATATCACAGTTCAACACAGACTGATACCAGTGTTTCCTATACATTGATGTATTTGTGGCAGCCCGCCACAATATCAACACCGACTGCCACATATTGATTTTCTATGTTTTTTTATATTTAAAAAACATACTTCACCGTAGAGCTTCGCCCAGCACATTGAGTCGCTTACCACAAAATTTGTCCACACGACTCTGTCCACACCTTAGTAGTTTGAACTTTTGGTGATAAACAACCAAGCAGTGCCAGCAACAATTGGCATATTAGGTGAATGCAGGCTAAAAATCACACGTGTGCTCTCGTATAATCCAAATAACCGGAACTGTACAGCACCCGGAGCATGCATGTCGGTGTCATCATACCAGACCATGAAAAACTAATGCACCCGGTGTAAATATCTGTAATAAGAAACGGTTAGCTTTTCTCATCTTCCTAACACTTTAGCCACGGCAAAAGTTAATAAAGACACCTGCGTCAGAAAGGTCAACTTTTTTAGTTTGCAATGAACTCTACGTTGTAACCTGTGGTACCTTTAAACTTGTACATAGCTGGGTCTTCCACTTGTTTTACCTGTTTAAGACTCAGCTTCAACATTCAATCAATGTATATCAATACATAATGGAACACACAAAATCACAGAACACACTAGCATATCCAGCTCAAATCTCTGCCCATCAGTATTTTGACTTATAAAATATCATTAATCCTTATAGCAGGATGTCAGCTGTATGTGATACATACACAACCAAAAGTCACTGTGGCTAATTGGTGGGCCGCTAGTAGTTCAGGCTGTGGCTCAGAGGTAGAGTGTGTTGTCCACTAATCGGAGGATCATCAGTTCGATCCCCGCCTCCTCTAGTCAACATGTTGAAGTGTCCTTGAACCCCAAATTGCTCCGAAGGCTGTGCCATCGGTGTGTGAATGACTATTTAGACTAGAAAAGCACTATATAAATACAAGTCCATTTAACATACACATAAGACACCAAGAAAATTCCACATTTGCGTAATGGGATAGTATGGAAACATGAAAACCCTTCAGGACCACAACACTGAGAAAATGAGCAGCAGAGACCATGTGTCAGAGTCTCCACGGCATCCAGAGAATGTGGATTAACACTACAATCAACATCAACCAAATGGACAGCATGAGACTATGACCAGTACCTAAAGGCTCCTCCAGCACTGGGATTCTTCTTCTATCTCACTGACATTAAGTCATTTAGAACACAACACTGCCACCTAGTGGATTCTACTGAAATTGCTTTGTAAAGTAATTTTCAAAGAAGAGTAACCAAAGCATTTCTCTGTTAAAACTAATCAAACACACTATGTGAGATGGGCTAATAAATGTGTGTCTAAATGAAAAGATTCCGCCAAATACAGATATCATCATGCCTGCAAAACATTCAATCCCCTAATTAAAACAAACACCTGGCTAATAGAATGAATTCTTAGAAAATGATTTCTTTCAGTGCTTCTTTGATAGAAGGGGACTTCAGAGAGAAGGACTGTGATGAGTTGTGATCAAAGCTGAGCTGTCATTTCACCATGCTTCAGATTAATAATGGGACATTAGCATATTTTGAGATTACTCTCCCACTTTCTGTTGTCTGGGCCTGGTAACCATTGTTTCATCATATACCATAATCACTGTCTTTATATTTGATTCCATTTGTGGCACATGGACACTGGACTGAAAACGTCTTTCTGTGATCATCTGAAAAGTTGAAAGAAACTGTCCCAGAGTTAGCTAGAAAGCTACATTTGAATTCAGACCGTGGTACAGAGGATAAACATGACATCATATAAAACTAAGAGCACTTTCCATTTAAAGCATTACATAATGCAAAAAATTAAATAGAAATACTCTATCATACATCAAATTATGATTAGAAGATGTTTATACGCCAGACAAAATTCAAAAGGAGGAAAAATATCAGTAAACGTAATCCTTAGCTCAACAATGACAAGAGATCAGACCATCTGTTTGTTCAGCTTTGCTTTCACTTCCTCTACCGAGGAACAGTGTGTAGGATTTAGCAACATCTAGCGGTGAGGTTGCAGATTGAAACCTCTCCTGTGTGCCAAGCGTGTAGGAGAACTAAAACGTGAATGGCTCTATCTAGAGTTGTTGTAAGAGTAGTGTAGGTCGTTTGGAGAATAGCAGAGTCAGTGGCCCTGTTCACACCTGGTATTAACATGTGTCCTCTGTGATCACCAGTGGACAGCTCTAAGTACAGGTGTGAACACACTAAAGACGCATTGAGGACGCATTGAGATCGGATCTTTCAGACCACATTCAGAGGTGGTCTGGGCCACATATGACCACATTCTTTTAGCAGTGTGTAGTGAATGCGTCCTGGCCACATTACGGACCGCCTACTCATCTGATGTCCAGCTGGGATCACCGCACCCCTCAGGTGAATAAACAGGCAGACACGGGCGCTTGTCAGCATGGAAACGGCCTCTTTGCTCTACTGTATCCTGTCGGCACAACTGCATTTTATTAAATTATTATCTTGTTTATAGGGTACATATCTATAGACTATCAGACTGGGAACAGGAAGTGTATTATTATCATACTGTCGGAGACGTGTCGGTGTTTTTGTTCCGCTGCTTTGCGCGGAGCTGACACCCAACCGCCTGTTCTCTGTCCTCCCCGGCTCTCTGGAGCGCTGTACCCGCTGTTGTCTGGCAAAAGCAGCGGTGCTGGCAACGCGAAGCCCCGGTACCACCGGTTCAATAACTTTTTATTTTGATGTTAATACAATGTACCAAAATTCATGAATATGTAGGATATTACTACTGACATTCCTGTAGTATTACGTCACAACGGCTGCTGTACTAGCCGTGTGTTTACTACGTGTTTATTTACATATAGAGCGGGGAAGTGAGATCGGATCACAAGTGGTCACTGGAGATGCATGTGGAGACGCATTGTAATGCCAGGTGTGAACAGACGTACTTAAAGCTGTCCACTTGTGATCCGATCACTGAGGACGCATGTTAATACCAGGTCTGAACAGGGCCTCTGTGTGGTAGCTAATGTGTATGAGCGAACAAGTGATCTAGTGGAGCAGAAGACAGAGTTAGTTTATCTCTGAGAATATCAAGTAAATGTTCAGTGGAAGTTTCAGTTTGTGCAGACATAAGGGCCACTGTAGAAACATGTCAGCCGGCGATGGAACGGGGGCAATGGAGACAGACAGACAGAAAGACATGTCAGCCTGCTGCACCACGCTGCACTGCGAAGCTTTGAATACATTTGAATGTTTCTCACCGAAGTTTCGAAGCCCAAGACTTTGTATTGGGGACAGCCCTACTGTAGTTTTATTTTTCTATTTAGGTGTAAGAATATTTCCGTTATTGACTTTTTGCGAGATCCCGGCTCCAGCCTCTCTACGACCCCTAACGGTATAAGCGGTTGCAGATGATGATGATGAACTTTTTGCGAGTTTATTTTGTTTATCTAACAGACTAAAAAAGTTAAGAGAGCTTGTGTAACGTAGCAAACTCACCGCTCGCATGCAATGCATCCTGGTACATTTATGCACAGCCGGCATGGCTCCGCAGCAGGAGAAATCAGCTTTCTCGGCACGGACTGGGGAATTGATTTCTTCAGGGGACTACATTTACCATCAGCACTGATTGGACATCCACATAAAAGACGGCGAATTTTCCCTTTAAATTAAATGAAGGAAAAATAGGATAAAGAGCAAAAGGTGTTGCAAATATAGTCTTGCTTCAGGAAATTGGTTCCTGAATGCTTTTTGGAACCAAGAAGTCTTGTTTCAAAGTATTGATTCCACACCAGGATTTCCACCAGTGTGTTGCAAGTGGCCCGTCGGCCCTAGGTTGACTCCCCGCCGGGCCTAAGCAATGGGGAATTACGTATTATTAAGATGTTTTTTAAACTAAAATGTGTTATACAAGTAGAGAACTCCTTAAAGGAATAAAGTGTGTAGGTTGTGTGCTTAATGTTAGTGAGAGAGAGAGATAATAGAGATAGAGATAATAGAGAGAGAAAGAGAGAGAGAGAGCGTGTATGAGACGGTGAGTAGCCTGTGAAGTTAGCAGTAACCATTACGTTATACTGTAGCTGTGAAGAAGTGAAGTGAAAACGCCCGTATGGGTGTGTAGGGCCTTTAACATCAAAGTGTTATTTATTAGTATTACTTTTTGCTGTAATTAGTCCAACTGGTCTTAACTACCTTAGGTGCCGTTATGCCATTTAAATGTCAATCACATTTTATGTCATCTCATATTCCATCCATCTACCGCTTATCCTGCCATCTCATATTGAATGTAAATGGTAAGTGGACTTGCATTTATAGAGATCCTTTCTAGTCTTCCGACCACTCAAAGCTCTTTACACTACATGTCAGCATTCACACATTCACACACTGATATCAGAGGCTGCCATGCAAGGAGCCAACCTGCCCATCAGGATCTAATCCAGATACTCATTCACACACCGATGGCTCAGCTTTTGGGAGCAATTTGGGGTTCAGTATCTTGCCCGGGGTCACTTCGACATGCAGACTGGATTGACCCGCCGATCATTCGATTAGTGGATGACCCGCTCTACCTCTGAGCCACAGCCGGTTGTAGTAACTACAACCATCACTGGGGTAAAAGAATGAAGTCTCTAACAATGGAAATACAAGTAAATGACCCCTACCTCAAAGCTATAACTATGTACAGTAATAGATATTTTTCAAAACAAAGGTTCAAAAGTCAACAGGTGAAATTACTTACAGTAATAATGGCTTCATTCCATTTAGATTTACCTTGAATTGATCACTGTCATGGCTCGTTGACATTATTAGTAACACCAGCGCTTTTCCTGCTGTGACAAGTCAAAATGTCTTCTATGAAAAAGGTCTACAGGAAGGGGTATGAACTGGTAATTGTCTACTTTTGGATTTCTCTTTTCGTCTATGCATGTTTTCTGGGCTTCCAAAGGAACGCTCACTCAATATTTGGCACATTTTTACCGTGTATTATCTACAAATCATGAATTTACAATATCTATATGCACAGTATGTATGTGTCTGTGTGTCTGCCTACCTGTATCAGTTTGTAGAAGTAAGCGTACTGGCGTGCAGTGTTTTTATACTGGCTTAGGACGTCCTGCACTGCCTGCGTGCCCAGCAGCACCTGCACCTCTTCCTGCTGGTAGAAAAGTGGCGTGTCGTACTCCTGAGGAAGACTACGGATGTACGGCAACCAGGATGAAGCAGGGTTGGCTCGCTCACACAGCAGGTGGAAGGCCAGCGTCACATTGCCCATGGCCTGAAGGATCCTGTCCTGGCTATACAGAGGACCTGAGACAGAGGTTACAATCAGTTAGCTGAACGCTACTTTGAGTAGAATGAATATCTTGTGTTACTGATGTCATACAGGTTGAAATTAGCACACTCTGAAAGTGAAGAAATGGTAATCTCACAGAACATCTGTGGTGGAAGAGATTAGACATGCAACAGCCTCCTACGTACTGTTAGAACTTGCAACAGTATATTTCCACATGTGGTTAGGACAGTCTTCACATTGAAATATTCATTGAAATGCTATTGAAACAATATTTACTGTATACGTAACCTAGACATCTAAAACAGTAAGTTACAATATGCCACAACAGATATCCTTAAAGGGACTGTTTGTAAGAATCAGAAATGTCTTGTTCAGAGCGACAACTTGTGGCCAGTCATAGAAAGTCAGCGTCCTGTTGCTCGCGCTATCACTCTATATTTCAGCTGCTTGGCAGTAATGTTAGCTGACCAGACGAAGGTCTCTCCATGATCCAATGCTGATCCTGGTGTTGGCTTTTCCTGCTTCAGCCTCCCGACCGCGGCCGGAGGGAACAGTGGAGACACCGGCACCTGGTCAGAGACGATAAAGTAACTCGCTGCGGAGCCCCGTCACTTCACAAGACACGGGAAACCTCTGTTGGTCTGGAGGAGCTGCAGCAGTTATTTCTGCACAAACGTCCACCGTACATTCACTAGATATTCTCAGAGCTAAACTAACTCTTCTGCAGTGTGGAGTGTGCGCGCATGCACGTGTAGAGATGGAGCGAGCTGAGTGAGAACGAGCGCGGTGTGTGAGTGAAGGCAGGCAGAGGAGCAGAGGAGCAGAGGAGCAGAGGAGCAGAGACTCCGGCCCTGGAGACCAAAGCTACGGTCTCCCCCGTGTCCTCCGACCACGGCCAACACTGCTTCACCAGATAGAACTTTGCGGTTTTGGTGCTTCCGTGTAGTTTGTGTTGGAGTCTGAGTCTGAACAACGTAGCCACACGTGAGCGTGCATGGGACACCGACCCGGATTGATTTATACGTGTAAGAAGTTACAAACAGTCCCTTTAACATGACGTTTTATTCCTGATTTAAATCATGCGTAATTATCTCTGCCAGGCTTTTGGTCGGATGTGTTAGTGTGCGTACATGTGTGTATCTGTCTTTCTGTCCACGGCTAATCTTGCATACTACTGGAACCATCAGCCTGATATCTTCTGCGCTCATTTATGACGTGTATGCTCAAGGACCTCTCGTGGTTGCAGCTATTTTATGGACTGTTTTATTCCATCATTGACTGCTGACTCCTCACTCCTCTTAACCGGCCAGTAAAGATAGGCACGATACGAGAGGAATTAATCCCTGTGGAGATCTGTACTCTACTGAATGTACTTTTCTAGTTGCTCCTGGAATGGCACCATTCCCTCATTGGGGCCCAAATAGTTTGATGTTGTTTGATGTATACTTATCATCTTAAGTCCTTACCCAGTACCGAGTTCTGGGCCGACTCCACAGTCATTAGCATCTTCCTGGGAATCCACAGGAATAGTTCCTCTGCCTGCATATACACACACACACACACACACACACACACAGAGAGAGAGAAACAGTGTAAGCATTACTCAACACAATGGAAATGGAAGTGTTTCCCTCAGGATTTTGTGAGACTGTGGTGGGTGGATCTCAGATCATCTAGGGGTAATTAGGGCTGCTTGATTATGAAAAAAATCATAATCCCGATTATTTTGGCCAATATTGAGATCATGATTATTAAACATAATTACTCATCGTCTTTGGAAACATCATGCATTTCAAAAGAAAATGTTGTAGCCTGCATGTTAAAGTTAAATGAATCAATCTGGTGCACTTTGAGAGCAAAACGAAGAAGCTAGATCTATGAAGAACTCTATGAAGCTCCAGTAAACAAGGTTGTGCTGTAGCAGTGGTGGAATGTTACTAAGTACATTTAGGCTACTCAAACAGCCTACAGTATATAAGTACAATGTTAAGGTAGTACTTGTGCTTAACTTGAGGATTTCCATTTGATGTAACTTTAAACATCTGCTCAATTACATCTCAGAGGGAAATAAGTATGTTTGAAGGAAGGAAGGCTGGATGTACTTGTTAATCTTGTTTTAATACTTATTTAGTCCATAATGGATAAGAAGTCAGTGATGTGGTGCTCATGGAAAACATAATTTTTAACAGGACCCAGACACTGTACAGCCCGAGAGCCAGCCTGGCAACGTAATGAGTATTACCTGTAGGACATCCACACCATGCAGAATTCCTGCTGTGCTAATTGATATGTGTTTTACAGAATTCACAAACTGTCAGATGTCTGTACAGCACACACTTAAAAACAAACTGAGGGGATTAGAAAGAGAAGTAAGTGATCATTTCAATGTTCACTGTAAGCATGTCTGTAACACAATGTATTAATCGTTGCTATTTGTTTCTCCCTCCAAGATCCCAGCAGACAAGTGATCCCAACAAAATAAAAGGTCAAAAAGCATTGTGTTGTCCTTTCCCTGTTGTTTCATGAATGTACAGTACACTATGTAGTTATTTGACCAGTGAACTTCAGCCATTTCTAATCTCAACTACCTCTAACAACAATATGAACAGCAGTCTTCATAAACACAATATAACCGTGACAATGACTATCACATCAATGATTATAAAAATAAAAATGAATGGTCACAATGTTAAAATAGCAGTACTTGAATGGTGATATGTATTCAGTTAAGAACTTATTTTTTATTAGCCAAATAAAAATAAGGCAAAATACATATACAAGAAGGCCAATTGGGATCATATTTTATGTGAAGCATTATGACATCATTTCCAGTTATGGTACCAAGTTTCATGTCTCTAGCTCGTTCCCGCTCAGCAAATTGAGCGAAGGCATAATATAGCTTATAATGCTTAATAAGCCACGGCCACATGCGCCGATCAATATGACACTTCAGATCTTGGTTAATACTTGCCCGCAGATTACACCAAATTTGATGAGATTCTGTCTTCTAGGTTTTGAGGTACAGGTTTTTGATATTTGTCGCACCCCCTGTGGGTTGCTATCGAGCCCCCTTGCCACACCCAGCACAAAAAACATATCAGATAATAGATTTTAGCACTTAAAATGCTTGTGCCAAGTTTTTTGTTTGCAAGCATCTCTATCCATCCATCCATCCATCTTCAACCGCTTATCCGGGATCGGGTCGCGGGGGCAACAGCTCCAGCAGGGGACCCCAAACTTCCCTTTCCCGGGCCACATTAACCAGCTCTGACTGGGGGATCCCGAGGCGTTCCCAGGCCAGAGTAGAGATATAATCTCTCCACCTAGTCCTGGGTCTTCCCCGTGGTCTCCTCCCAGCTAGTCGTGCCTGTAACACCTCCCAAGGGAGGCGCCCAGGAGGCATCCGTGCTAGATGCCCGAACCACCTCAACTGGCTCCTTTCGACGCAAAGGAGCAAGGACTCTACTCCGAGTCCCTCACGGATGACTGAGCTTCTTACCCTATCTCTAAGGGAGACGCCAGCCACCCTCCTGAGGAAACCCATTTCGGCCGCTTGCACCCGCGACCTCGTTCTTTCGGTCATGACCCAACCCTCATGACCATAGGTGAGAGTAGGAACGAAGATTGAACGGTAGATCGAGAGCTTTGCCTTCCGGCTCAGCTCTCTTTTCGTCACAACGGTGCGGTAAAGCGAATGCAATACCGCCCCTGCTGCTCCGATTCTCCGACCAATCTCACGTTCCATCGTCCCCTCACTCGCGAACAAGACCCCGAGATTGCAAGCATCTCTAGCCCTTCAAAAACAACTAACTGTTTCACGCAAGTTCGTTCAACGAAAGCTCAAAAGCTCTGAGGTCTGGCATCATGAATGTCTTAACATCATGCTGACCGAATTTGAAATCGATTGGGTTAAATCTCTTGGAGTTTGTTAAAGTACAGTGCCTGGAAATGGTAAAAAAAAAAAAGAGAAAAGGGTCAAAATTAAAAATGGCCGTCTTCCTGTTCAGTTTATGGTAGGGCTGTCCCGAAAACAATTTTTTGGGCTTCGAAACTTCGGTGAGAAATATTCAAAGGTATTCGAAGCTTCGCGGTACAGCGTGGTGCAGTAGACTGACATGTTCTTCTGTCTGTCTGTCTCCATCGCCCCCGTTTCAGTCAGGCAGTGCCCAGGGCAGTGCCTTTACGCACTACTGAACACTCAGCTGCTTGGCAGTAATGTTAGCTGACCAGACGAAGGTCTCTCCATGAATCAATGCTGATCCTAGTGTTGGCTTTTCCTGCCTCAGCCTCCCGACCGCGGCCGGAGGGAACAGGGGAGACGCCGGAGTTTTGGTCGGAGACGATAACGTTTCTCTCTGCGGAGCCCTGTCACTTCACAAGACACGGGAAACCTCTGTTGGTCTGGAGGAGCTGCAGCAGTTATTTCTGCACAAACGTCCACTGTACATTCACTAGATATTCTCAGAGCTAATAACTCTCCTGCAGTGTGTAGTGTGCACGCATGCATGTGAGAGTGGAGCAAAAGAGCGAGAACGAGCGCAGTGTGTGAGTGAAGGCAGGCAGAGTAGAGTACAGCAGAGACTCCGGTCCTGGAGACCAAAGCTACGGTCTCCCCCGCGTCCTCCGACCGCGGCCAACACTGTTTAACAGACGGGCTTCACTAGATACAACCAAGAGGTTTTTGTGCTTCCGTGTAGTTTGTGTTGGAGTCTGAGTCTGAACAGCATAGCCACACACGAGCGCACATGGGACACCGACCAGGAATGATTTATACGTGTAAGAAGTTACAAACAGTCCCAAAAAGGGATTAAGTAAAATGATGAGGTTGATTCTGTATTGCACTGGGACTCAATTAAGTGGTTTAAGTACTGTAGAAACTTATATATTATATAAATAAAAGTGACCATCACTGGGTTGAGCTCACCTTGATGTCTCTGGTGGCCTGCAGGCCGTAGCCCTCCGTTCCAAAGTTAGTCACTGTGAAGCTGTCACAGGAGGCCCCGCTTTCATGAGCCCAGGACATCAAGTCTGGGAGGTAGTCCTCTCTGCTGCCCTCAAACACTATCGACATACCTGAAAACACACACACACACACACACACACACACACACACACACACAACACACACACAGCAACAATGGAAAAAACTTTTATTTTCACCACTAAACTGATCCCTGACTTTAAATTACATAAAATCTAATATTGCTTATCACATAATATTTCTTAAATACTGTGGAATAAAAAGGTTAAAATCATTCATCTGAAAGGGTAAACATATTGTGTGCATAGCTGCATGTACTCACCCTTCTGTTTCTTGCGAATCTTCTCCACCAGGCCTCTGATCTGGATGTGCTCCTCCCACTCTTTACCAGCAGAGGGTGCTGCACTGCTGCATTCTGGAGAAGCACATGCTGACCATAAACACTTCAACTCCATCACTTTCAATTAACTGTACAGACAACTCACACCTTAACCATAGCATGTTAACCTGAAAATAACACACAAAACATTTCTAAACCATCCATATTAAATCATATAGTGCAGAAAACTGTTGCTGCACTGATTTCTACTGCTTCAAATTTTGAAGTATATTGCACTTCTGGTGAACGCCAACTCAGTGTGATGTAACATCAGTTACATTGTCTTTGACGACCGATGCACAATACTTGGACATCTCCGACTGTAAAACTGCGTTAAGGGTGCAGAACATCTCGGGTTTCGTTCTTTTAGCTTGAGAGACTGTGTGCTTTCAGCTACCAGGATCTTTATCTGTCATGTTTCCTGCTTCCCTCATCTCTGGTATTTCAGGTTGCAGACATGAATAGCAAACGCACACACAGACTTTTACTATTGGATACATGCATTCATGCACGGTCCCTGTGGACATGGGCAGGTGGTGAACTTTAAGTCATTTTGATCATCCCAGCCACATGGCTGGGCTTATTTTCCCCTTTTCTACAATTGTCTTTGTTTTTTTTTAGCTCCAGCCCTCTGTAAGGGCACCCCACTTGTGTCAATGCAGTGACCTCAGTGAAATAAATAAGGGGGCTGATGTTGGTCTGGACATAATCTTACTGCTCTCACGAAAGAGGGATTCAAGAATGACCTCTGGCTCAAAGAAAACACACAGTAAAACACATCTTAAAGCAGCAGTAGGTTAGAATGGAGCAAATATGATTAAAAAAAAGTTATTTCTATAAAACGGTCACTATATCCTGACAGTAGTGCATGAGACAGGTAAACTGAAAAAAATCATGTGCCTCTGTGTCCTCCGGTGTCCTCCGGTGCTCCTAACGGCATCTGCAAGATTTCACAGACCGGAGGAAAACAAGCAGTAAGAGCTGATCTGGAGTCTGCCGTCTCTGAGCAGCTGTCAATCACTCACGAACTCTGATCAAACGGTCAAACTAGGCAGCGCTGATCAAATATGAATCAATATTCTGTTACTGTGATGCCTATTTCTCACATAAAATGTTTTCAGAAACATATTTTAGTGTACTGTTTAACTGTAGGCATTAGAGTAACAGAATATTAATTCATATTTGATAAGCGCTGCTTAGCTGCCTACACTCGCAGTAATATATTTGCTGTATTAAATCATAAAATTACCATGTCATTAGATATTAAACAAACAGGTTAGGTTGAAATACTGGTGTCTGTGACAACAATGCTACAGCAAGGTTTTCTGCATATTGCTCCTTTAATAGCACCACAACCCTATAAGTTCATTAGCCTATAGCACTCCTTTACTGCAGCACGTAACCACACATACAGTAGCACTGAAGCCAGACAACCTTATTAATGTGTTCAGCAAAAAATATCTCATATGAAAAACATGTTGCAATTCAGTTAGGTTTGTAAAAACAAATACATTCTCCCAGAAGAAATGAGGAATTGGACTTAAAGCCCCCCTGCAGCCAGTTTCACTTCCTGTTTTTTGGTTAACGTTCTTTCTCAAACAGAGAATGGGGGTGTGGTTAATAGTCAGACGCAATTCATTACCATGGCAACCAGATTGCATCGTTTTCCAACCGATTTTAGATGAACCCAGTTTAGATGAATTTAAGTTCATCAGACCACAAATGAGACAAGAATTATCGCACCACACCGACTCTCTCTCTCTCTCTCTCTTCTTCGCCGTCTCCTCCTGGCGAGGCGGCCGTCTGCCTGCTGCTGGGCTGAACCGAGGAGTCGCACCGCCACACGCCGGCCACATCGCACCGGAGGAGGGATAGACATGTTGCCGTTGTCCGCCGTTTGATATACCGTTTTGGGACGTTTTGGAGGTGCACCGTCCACCAGCACCGGCCGCTCTCTCCTCAGCTCCAGCACCGACACCGCACCGGGCTGCACTGGGATTCATTTATTTCTCTAACGGGACTTTTCTATGCTTTTCTCTTGGGCTGAAAGTTGTGCTCCCCGTCGCTCGGACCTGTTAGAGGCCCGCAAACCTCCGGTATCGTCTGCTTTCCGTTAATTTATCTCCAGCAGGAGGAGACGGTAAAGAAGAGAGCGAGTGAGAGAGACAGTCAGTGTGTTGTGTTCATTCTGCTGGTGGGATTTTGTGTAATTCACTGAGTTGACTGCACCCGTTCACCACACACACTAATGATGATGAAAATAAACACACTAAAGTAAGGTGGAGGAAACTCAAAATAAAATGAAACCCTCAGTTAGCTAATGCAACAAGTTGGGCGAGCTAACTACAGATAACTAGCTAACTACAGCTAACTAGCTAACTACAGATAACTAGCTGACTACAGATAACTAGCTAACTACAGATAACTAGCTGACTACAGATAACTAGCTAACTACAGATAACTAGCTAACTACAGATAACTACAGATAACTACAGATAACTAGCTAACTACAGATAACTAGCTGACTACAGATAACTAGCTGACTACAGATAACTAGCTAACTACATATAACTAGCTAACTGCAGCTAACTAGCTAACTACAGATAACTAGCTAACTACAGATAACTAGCTAACTACAGATAACTACAAATAACTAGCCAACTACAGATAACTAGCCGACTACAGATAACTAGCCGACTACATATAACTAGCCGACTACAGATAACTAGCCGACTACAGATAACTAGCCGACTACAGATAACTAGCCAACTACAGATAACTAGCCAACTAGAGATAACTAGCCGACTACAGATAACTAGCTAACTACAGATAACTAGCTAGCTGCAGATAACTAGCTAACTGCAGATAACTAGCTAACTGCAGATAACTAGCTAACTACAGATAACTAGCTAACTACATATAACTAGCTAGCTACAGATAACTAGCTAACTACAGATAACTAGCTAACTACAGATAACTAGCTAACTACAGATAACTAGCTAACTAGCTAACTACAGATAACTAGCTAACTACAGATAACTAGCTAACTGCAGCTAACTAGCTAACTACAGATAACTAGCTAACTACAGATAACTACAGATAACTAGCTAACTACAGATAACTAGCTAACTACAGATAACTAGCCGACTACAGATAACTAGCCGACTACAGATAACTAGCCAACTACAGATAACTAGCTAACTACAGATAACTAGCCGACTACAGATAACTAGCTAACTACAGATAACTAGCTAACTACAGATAACTAGCCGACTACAGATAACTAGCTAACTACAGATAACTAGCTAACTACAGATAACTAGCCAACTACAGATAACTAGCCGACTACAGATAACTAGCTAACTACAGATAACTAGCCGACTACAGATAACTAGCTAACTACAGATAACTAGCCAACTACAGATAACTAGCTAACTAGAGATAACTAGCCGACTACAGATAACTAGCTAACTACAGATAACTAGCTAACTGCAGATAACTAGCTAACTGCAGATAACTAGCTAACTGCAGATAACTAGCTAACTAACTAGAAAGACAAACTGACAGATAGATAAACAGATTTATCGGTTTGCTGCTCAGACGCCAACGAGTATGAGTGTGCCTGTGCAAGCTTGGAGGATGACGTATGACCTACAGCTTTTACTATAGTCATACGTCATATCCCCATTTCACCAACCACCTTCTTTTTTCTTTTTTTTTTTACTTTGAGCACAAAATGAAGTTATTTGTCAAAAAAATAAAATGGCAAACAGTGTGGCTAATCAACTTAGTCAGGAAATGACTCAAATAAATATGGAATATCATAGAAAAGCCAAAATACACTGGAGGGGGGCTTTAACTCGACATTCTATATATGCTCCACATCTTCTAGGTCACAACACGCCTATAAAATAAATACTGGATGCACATGAGACAAGGTCAACATACTTTGCAGCAGTTCAGAGATGAGGTTCATCATCTCCTTGGGGGAAACCACGGTGCTGGCTCCTGAGCCCGACTTCTGAATCTTCACTCGACTCTTCTTTCCCATGGTGTTAGATGGACAACTGGGCTGAGAAGACACACCATTATTAACATTAGCTGTGTAGTGGAAAATGGAGAAAAGCTGAGAGGACAGAATAGAAAAGTTAACACGGCATCTTACAAGTGACATATTATGAAAATTGCACTTTTTCATGGCTTTTGTCCCTGGTGTGTCCAGACCATCTTTCTCTTTATTTTCTCCTGCTCTATCTATCAGAAAACGCGTGTAACGTGTGACATCCTATGGGGTTCGTGCATTTAACAGGAGCTTTTATTTCCAGGAACAGCATTCTGGATATAGAGCAGACATCACTGTTAACTGTCATTGGAACTACTTTGAACCAAAGATATACTATTTTTCAATATTGTGGGCACCACAAATCTCAAAATCTGGATTAATAAAACTATAATTAGTGAATGAGTGATAATGTTTTTTGTAATTTGAGTGAGTGAAGTAATCCATAAAAAAATGCTGTCACACACTACTATCTGAGAAACAGACTACAGCGGCTTATTTTGGCCAAGATGGACCTTGCAATTAGCAAAAAACTGGCTTGGTTCTCTGAAAACCGTGCACTGATATTGAATCAATGCCACTCCAAAATGCCTACCAATTTACGATTCCATGCAATAAACGCTTTCCTATATGCAAATGCTGTGGTTGAATTTGACTGATATTTGCTTTCCAGGTAAATTTTCATAGTGGCCAAACAGCGGTACTATAACTTCCGTGTCCATCACGTGATGCCATTGGGCCCAAAAATACTTTTTCCCATAGACTGGGAAAGAGACGTCTGGAACTCTGCAGCTTTGGCTTCATGCTCCACTGAGCAACTCTCATTGGAATGAACAGGAGGCCGCCTCCAACGCTGTATCCAGTTCTCTTTATACATCCATGCATGGGACACTAGGCCTACACAATATGAGGAAAATCTATGATGTGCGATAACGTCGTTCAATATTGCGATGACGATATGACTTGCAATAAATAAACAAATATTGAAGTGTGGATATTAGCTATACTTATGTCAGCCTGGTTGTCTTTAAATTCAGAAACGGATTAGAATTGAATATTTTAAATATAACTGGGCTAAATATTGTTTCTAGAGCAGCAACAGTATTGTTTACAACAGAGGGAAGTTTATAAAGACTGGAGAACACAAACATCAGTTAGTATCAGTCCTTCCTCCTGTCCTCTGTCCTCCATCCAGGGTCTGAAATTAGCACCCGCCACCCGCCAAATGCGGGTAAATTGTTGGCAGTGGCGGGTGAAATTATCAGGACATCCGCCACTTTGGCAGGCAGGATAAACGCTAGTGATGGGAATAGAGAACCGTAGTTGTCCGCTTTCTTGGCATCTCATGTCACCGTGACAATTGATTTCTCTTATTGATGCTCAGACAGTTACGCTGCACAATGACGAGCACCCACGCTGTATCATGTTTCAGTTTGTTTGGGACCGGAGACACTGTGGAGAGAAAAAAAAAGCACTAAACAACGTGGGGCTATTATACCTGAGGGGACGCATCCTATTTTTCCCTGATAATGCGACACTGTGAACAACAAACCCGTGTAGAGATCAACAGGAGAGTTAGTAACATTAGCTGTTAGCAGCGTTAGCATTTCAAGATTTCAAAAGTGGCAGACAAAAAAAAATACTTCTCTGCCACAGTGGCAGGAAGTGAAAAAAGTTCATTTCAGACCCTGCCTCCATCAGTCAGTATCAGTCCTTCCTCCTGTCCTCCATCAGCCAGTAACAGTCCTTCCTCCTGTTCTCTGTCCTCCATCAGTCAGTAACAGTCCTTCCTCCTGTCCTCCATCAGTCAGTATCAGTCCTTCCTCCTGTTCTCCATCAGTCAGTAACAGTCCTTCCTCCTGTCCTCCATCAGTCAGTATCAGTCCTTCCTCCTGTCCTCCATCAGTCAGTAACAGTCCTTCCTCCTGTCCTCCATCAGTCAGTAACAGTCCTTCCTCCTGTTCTCCATCAGTCAGTAACAGTCCTTCCTCCTGTTCTCCATCAGTCAGTAACAGTCCTTCCTCCTGTCCTCCATCAGTCAGTATCAGTCCTTCCTCCTGTCCTCCATCAGTCAGTATCAGTCCTTCCTCCTGTCCTCCATCAGTCAGTAACAGTCCTTCCTCCTGTTCTCTGTCCTCCATCAGTCAGTAACAGTCCTTCCTCCATCAGTCAGTATCAGTCCTTCCTCCTGTCCTCCATCAGTCAGTATCAGTCCTTCCTCCTGTCCTCCATCAGTCAGTAACAGTCCTTTCTCCTGTTCTCTGTCCTCCATCAGTCAGTATCAGTCCTTACTCATGTCCTCTGTCCTGCTCCCTCTGCTGATGCGATTCACTGCCTGCAGGTACCGTTAGGGGTGGTAGAGGGAGGAGGAGCTGCTTTGTCTTAGCAAGCTGATGAGTTTACAAGTAAGATGCAATATCCTTTTATAAATCCCAATCAACTTGGAAATGTCCACGCACTTGCATCGGCCTCATATTCTGCCCTTTACATGTCCACATTCAACCATGAATGATCGATGTAAAGCACCCCATGAATGTTTCTGCCTAGTAATGAGCCTGCTGATCAATGGATCTTTACAGTCAATCACAGCATCTACCGAAAGGAAGACCAAGAAAGACAAGTTTTCTGACAAAGAAATCGCGGTGCCTGTGGGTGAGGTGGTCTCTATCCCCCACCCTGGATATTTGAAAATGTAAGTTTGATAGGTGAACACAGTTTATGTATTTATTGAAGTTTTTTATGCTGAACTTGTCCTGCATTATGATTAGAACTGATAATGATAATGAGGATATGGAGTGTAACGATTGTGCGAGAGCTGTCACTGACTTTATTTCCACACTTCACTCAATTCACGCTGCACGTGCACGTGGTGAAGATGTGCCGGGTGGAAGTGACTGGAGGAAGCAGAGTGTGTGTGACAACCACCGCGGTGTCTCCAGTGTGCTTTGTGGCGCACTAGAGACCTTCTGATACTTGCATCACATAGCGGTTTTCATTTTGTCTATGTATACTGTATCGGTCACTATCTAATAAACCAGAAATAAATGAATAAAGTCGTGTTCACTGCAGCGATTTATCACACAACTTTATGAAAACTAAAATCATACTTGGGGATATCTGCACAGTATTAGAAGATATTATTAAAACGACTTACTCTCTGTTCTGTAGGGGTGTGACGAAATATCGTGATATAAAAACGTGACGATATGCATCGTCGAGACAAAAAACGGAATGGCGGAGGAAGGACTGATACCATAGAAAATGGAACTATAGGGGAAACAACAGCATTGTTTTGCATTGTATGTCTTTTGAATAAAAGGTTATTTTTTCAGTCATATATTTTCAACATTCAAGTTTTGTTGAAATTATTGTTATAATATCGTATCGTATCGAGAACCCAATTATCGTGTATCATATCATATCCAGAGCTGAGTGAATCGTCACACCCCTACTGTTCTTCCATTTTTTTATGCTATTTGATGTAATATTGGATTTCTACAACCGATGATGATTTCAACAGCTGCTCCATAGCTGACTGTGAGTGTCGTTAGTCCGGCCCTCTCCTCTGAGCTCCGGAGGTGGGGAACGTGATGGTGAGACAGCGCTGATGAGATATTGAGCAGAATTTGATTCGAGAATTCAGTCGGCTTATATCTTTTACAATTGAAAGGTGCTTATGGAATAGTTATGGCTCATTAGCATGAACACAAATAACACTGCTGGTTTGAATATTTATGATAGATTTAATTTCTACAATCTGGCTTCACTTCACCAACTCACCATCTGTGTAGCCAATTTCTCAGGTTTGTTTTTATAGATCACAACTGTTGAGTGGTAAGTGGCATACGCATATTTCAGGCCCTGTTTTGTCCGTACGCAACGGTTATAAATGAGACCCCAGGAGTCGCTGGATAAAACACATCAGGTCAGACAATGTTTAATTTGTGCGTGGAACATAGATAAGCTATCTTAGCTAGATAGCTTGTGTTGGTGACGTAGTGCAGAGATGTAGTTCACTGAGCAGTTTCACACAAAACTAAATGATATTACAACAAACTGTGACTTTCTTGACTTACAAAATGATGTTATGGTATCAAATATAATTATTTGACAAACATTTGTGTGATTCATGGTGAAATTCAAATGGGATCAAAACAATATTTTCTTTCTCCGTTGACTACCGTACATATATTTTTTCAAAATAAGGTCCATGGGGTCCACCAAAAGGGAAGGGACTTCTATTGCTACTAATTCCACATCCAGAAATCTAAATGGTTTGACTTAAACCCTGCTTTTATCATTTTATTGTTGAACAGCTGAAGCAATATGGCATCTTACTCGAAAATGTTAAGAACAAAAAAGCTGAGAAGACTTTCAATATTTTAAAGGAAATACATTTTATTTGAACTCTGAAAGGACTTTAAATGAATGGAATTCAGACTCCCTGGCCTGTAGTTGTTTTTTTTATTATGTTTTAGTTGTATACCTCTTTGTTGTAAATAAAAGGAAGTTTTCAAGGCAAAAATTAAATAAATATATTTGCTTCATATTTGCCAAGCACTCTTCCTGGGGGCTCGAAGGTTTCTGAAGGGAATCTGGTGTTGGGAAACACTACCGCTTTGTTCACAGAAAAGTGAAGTAGCTTGAGTAGCTTCAAGAAGGTTTGTATTCTGGGCTCTGTCATCAATGATTGAAATGAACTGACTGGAAGGAAATCAATAATGACACGGTGTTGAACATGTGGTTATGAAGACAACCACAGATGGTTGCAGATGCAGAACCAACTCTACTTTTCTGAAACCTGTAAAATCAGTCAGATATGTACAAAGTAGAAGATTATTTCTTAAAAATGCAGTTAACTGGTTGTAGTCATGCACTCCAACCTTTGTGTTCCTGTCCAAACCTAACTGAATACAATTCATGAGATAGCTAAACTAGCAGGAGATAACAAGAGAGTAGAATAAATAGAATAACGCTTTTTAACGTGGCTCTACCCCACACACCCAGTAGGCTGATGACACAGTTAGCAGCCTGGTTTGTCACCAGTAGCCCTTATCAGCTGCTCTCTGGCACATCTCACAGCTAACTAACGGTACATGGCAGCACACTGACCACTGGTTTAAACAGTCAACACATTGTAACGTGATATCTGTAGCAAGGTAACGTTAGAGTCGGGGCTTCATTTAGAACAGAGCAGAAGTGAGCTATCAGCCAGGTTTGATCCTCTAACTGACTCAGGCTTACTAACCGTTACTTGTTAGCCCTCCAGTCATTGGGAGCGTTCCCCACTAGGCCAGCTGCTAACGGTAGCTCACTAGCATGGACGAATCACAACCATCTAATCCAAGCAGAGACGGTAATGGAGCGCAGAGCGGGGCAGGGGAGCGAACAGAGCCCAGAGCCCATTCATCCACACTGACTGAGCGCTACAAGGCTAGCTGTTAGTTGCTAGCTGCTAGCTGTTAGCTGCTATCTGTTAGCTGCTAGCTGTCAGTGCTAAAGGCTCAGCCTCTGTGTTAGAGGGGCTAATCTGCTGGACTGGCTGGCTAGCCTTGTCTGCTAACATACACCCGCATCTATAACCAGATGCACGCGTTCATCCAGAGTACCACTCAGCACCAGGTCAGAACTTTACTAAACCTAACCCGTCAGCCTTTTCTCTGATCACTCCTACCTTGTTGAAGTGACAGCAGCAGCTCCTCTGGTTCTGCACTGAAACCAACCTTGACTGGATCGCTGCTGTGATTGGAGCAGTGGTGAAATACGCCCTCAAAAACAACACTGGATTCTGGCGTTCTGATTGGTTGTAGGGCAGCAAACTAACGGGGCATGAGCACATGACAGCTGCTCTGGTTCAACCCAGGGCCTATTGAAAGAGGATGGGACACGGTGCGGAGCTCAGGGATGTGACGCATGCGCAGTGTAACTAGAGTGCAGATCAGATTTGACTGCGCATGTGTTTAACCCTGATGATATGACGCGTGACGTCTCCTCTTTTCAGCCTCCTTGGTTGAAAGCAGAAACCAAACAGCTGATTTATGTAAATGTCACTATACCCCTCCCACCCTGCTCCCACCACGCCTTACAATTGGACGTTTACTTTTAGAAAGATTAAAATGGCCATAAATGGTCATATTTGAGCTCCACTGATTGGTTGAAAGACGTGTCAATCATGAATATCGCTCCGGTGTAGTCCAGTGCTCTTTGTCTGGTTGGAGTGGCTTGGCTTGGCTCGCTTGCAGCACAACTAGAGTACAGAACGGCTCCAACTCCACATGAAGGATATTGAACTGTTTATACATCACTGAGATTCCTCTCGTAGACCTTTCACACGTGCTGATTCCTGTCATGATTGTGTAGAAGCAGCAGAGAGCTCAGGTTGAACATGTTGTGTCTCGGTTCTGAGTAACTGGTTGTGTCCCTTAGTAACGTACTGGTACTGTTACTGTTAGGTGGAATAGTATTGAGGAGCTCTTCTGTTGTTCTCCGTCTGGCTGGACCAGCTGCTAGCAGGTTAGATGCACATTTCATCCACAAAAGTAGAAGAACATTCCAGCCCAGCTTTAGGTCCTGCTACTAGCGGGACAAAGCCGGTCCGTCCACCCTGGACCTCATCAGACCTCTGTTAATCTGGGACAGGAAGGACGCGGCCAGCCTGGAACACATCAAACCATGCTGGTACTGGGACAAACAGGACCTGGCCCACAGTCCGTCCCAGTCCGAGGGACTGGACCCGGCCACTGAGGCTCGGTACCGCAGAGAGGGGGCTCGCTTCATCTTTGATGTGGGCACACGGCTCGGGCTGTATCCTTTTAGTGGGACACATGGCTAGTTAACCTACTGGGAACCATAGCGAGATGACAGATACGGTTACTGGCTGGTTGAGTCCTGACCATCAGCTGGTAACAGAGCCTCCACTGTTGTCTCACTAATGAGCTGGTGTGTGAAACATCCAGCTCCTCTTGGTCCATGTGACTAGGTTGTGTTCTACTACAGGCTGTAGGCTACATTGTGCACATGTCACCTTCAATGCAGAAGAAACAAATAAACTTACAGAGTAAACTAATGTATAATTTGGCAAAATATGAATAATGAATATGAATATGTATTAAAGTTCTACTGCAGCTTGTGATCATCAGCAGTAATCCACTCAGACCACTATCATGTCCAGCAAGACCGAGTGGTGCTGCTTACAGGGTGTAATAAAATTGGCTGTATGGGAGTTCTATGCACTGTGAAGGAAGCAGTTCTTCTTGAGACTGATTGATGTGCTGTAATGAACTGTTTAAATTGTCGAAATACCTGTCAGTCTTCTTAACCTCTATGACTGCAGGCACTATGACACACTGGCTACTGGAATTGTTTACTTCCATCGCTTCTACATGTTCCACTCCTTCAAGCAGTTTCCCAGATATGTAAGTATGGAATTCTTTCTGGAGTTCTTTGTACTACCATATGGTGGGTGTATGATGAAACTCAATCTCTCCACTATGATATACTGTATGGCAACACTAGAGGGTTTCTCAATGCCATTAGTGCACTTTGGAGCTGTTTTGCACCATAAGACATACTGTAGCCTACATTTAAACTGGAGCTTTTGTTGTTTTCTGAGAATTAATTATAGAGGAAATACAGGACTGCAATAATGAACTGCTGCACTGTGTTTTGGAAGCACTGGACACAACCCTGGTTAGACGAGATCACTTCGGCTGACTCCTCTAATCTTTTTCATATTATTTAAATCTTCCATAGCATCATCTATACATTTCTCAACCAGTGCAGTGGCAACAGAAGCTTCTGTACATTTTGAAGGAATACATTTAGTTTCTAACCTGGTTCATGTACCTGTAGGTGACAGGAGGATGCTGCCTTTTCCTAGCAGGCAAAGTGGAGGAAACCCCAAAGAAGTGCAAAGATATCATCAAGACAGCTCGCAGTCTGCTCAACGACATCCAGTTTGCACAATTTGGAGATGATCCCAAATTGAGACTCACTGTGCATTCCAATACCCATACTACCATATGCCAGAGAAAGATTTAGTATGTCCCAATACATAGTATATCAAATGAAGTATGCCAAAAATACCAGGATGTCCTACTACATCCGATGGCATTTTGCAGTATGCAAGCCTGCATGACTGTCTGGACATTGTGACCCACAATCCTCTGTGAAGCGGATATATAAGCAAGAGGGTAAAAGTTCAAGGCACAATGTTATGTATGTGTTATGAAGTAGAATGCCCAGTTGTATGCATACTGCATACAATACAACAATACATATTTTGTAAGCTTTTTTTTTTTTTTTATTTTGCAGCTGCAGTATGTACTAAAAGTAAATAGAAAAAGTATGCGATTTTGGAATGTAGCCAGAGACTCAAAAAAGTCAAGAGAATAATGCAGAAATGATTTTAATCAGCAGCCTTTAGTTTTCTCTTTTCTGGGCGCTTCACCCCAGAGGTACACAGTGTTTCTGACTGTAAGTGAAATTCTGCAAACCTTAAATTTGTACATGCATCTTCAAAAACAGCACATGTTGTCAAGAGTGCCTTAAAGTCACTGTCCATGGTGCTGGAAAAACTTCCATTGGAGCAATTGGGTAATTTAATTGGCTGTACAAGCCAGATTATATGTGAAAATTATCAAATATTTTTAAAATATTTAGCAGAAATTACGTTAACAAAACAATAGAATTATTGTACATGCATGAATTATATAAAAAAAATACACTTAAACACAAAACAAGCCCATTTGGAGCACATGACCAAGTTACTTAAAGCAAGGATTGGTAATGTTGAGAAACTAGCAGAAGTACGCTAGATTTTAAAAGTTATCAAAGCGAAAAACCCCAGCCCAGTGTTGACAACTCTTGTCCAGTGGACGTAGCTAGCAGCATTAGCTCCAACAGTCCCTCTATCTAGAGAGAAAGACACCAAGTCATCAACACTGACAGTCCGTCCCTTCAGGCCTCACTCCAACGCCACTCCCCCAACATTATCATTATGAATATATACAACATGGCTGCTGTTAGTACTCACAGCTGTCAAGCTAGCAGCTTGTGGAAGACTCTGGCGACGTGATGAGTGCACGGGCAGAGTGCGCACGGGCAGGCAGGAGAATGATTGGACGGGCTTATTATTTACAGTCCTGCAGCAGCCACAGATACTGGATTCTTTTCTTTTCTTTGTCAGAGCATTTGAGTTATTGGTTGCTTTTGGGATGTAAAGAGAAATTCAACAAATATAACAAATGTTTTTGAAGAACACTACCAACCCTAGCTTTAAGATGTCCTTTACACAGAAATATGTTCTTGCCTGTGGTTTCCCTTCTCTTGTTCTCTTGTTTATTTAGCTTGGATAGGATCATATATGTGTTTACAGTTTGTGATAATGTATTTTATTATTTTTTTTTTTTTTTTTTTTTTATATACTTTCTTTTTTACCCCTTTTATCAAGGTTGTTTTCGTATATGCAATTTACAGTTCGTAATTACAATAGTTTATAAACCAATTTTTAAGTAGTTGAGCGCTTAGAGACAAACACAATAAGTACACTAGAGAAAACAACTTCAGCATTCAAAATTGAAATAAAAAAAAAAAATAGAATAAAATAAAAATAAAAAATGTAATAATAATAATACAAAGAGAAAAATAATACATTAAATAAATAAGTTAATTGAAAACAAAAAGGGGGGGGGGGGGGGGGGGGGGTGCAGAGATATAGCAATATCATTTACATGGGCACACACATGCGTCCGCCTTCACATCAGGTCACCTCCAGGCATGTGTACAGTATATGTGCATGCGTGTTAACCCATGTAGCTATATTTTTCCTTCTGTTAGACTCCATTTCTTCTCAAAAAACATCCTTATTCTGTGAGTTCCCTTTTCCATAACTTTTACTTCTTGAATTAAACTTTTCCATTTTATAAAATCAGGGGGTTTGTTTTTTTTCCACCCTTTTGTTATTTGCTTCAGTGCTGTGATTCTGAGTTTTCTAAATAAGTAACGTGCTCTTACATTGTTTTTGAAAATGTCTTCTATAAACTTAAAAACTTCTGACCAAAACAAATTCTATTGACTGCATGTGTAGAAAATGTGTGAATGATTTACGTTACTTTCACCCCAGTTTCTCCAGCACTGAGAGCTTGGTCTTCTTTTATATTTGGAAGTTATTTCAGGTGTCAAGAAATATGTCATATTTATTTTCCAAGTGAATTCTCTCCAGAACAAGGAACTGGTTGTGTTATGTATTTCACTCGACATCTGTTTCCATTCTTCATCAGTTATTTGTGTTCCAAACTCCTTTTCCCATTTTATGTTAAAGACCATGTCTGTTGCATTTGGTTCAAATTCTGGATCTCCAGCTATTTCCTTCAAATAAAACATTTCATTTTCTGTTATATTCATTACCTTAACAATCCTCCTCCATGTTTTTACTGTGTTTGAAATGCAATAGTTATTTATTCCACTATTTTTTCCTTTACTCCTACCAAATATTACTGCATCTAATGATTGAACTGAGCTCTTTTCTATAATTTTCCATTTAGTTTTTTCTGTTTCACTCATTCATGTCATTAAGTGCTTTATCTGGGCTGCCTAGAAATATATACAGTATTTAGATCTGGCAGTGCCAACCCCCTATTGGATTTTAATTGCTTTAAGTTTTTCAATTTTACTCTTGTTTTTTTGTCTTCCAATATAGATTTTCTAAGGGTGTTGGCCCATTCCTTAAAATATTTTGGTTCTATATAAGTAGGTACATTTTGGAAGTGTGGTCATTTTAATTAATATTTTCAAGGATGGATACATTTAATATTTTCCATCTATTCAACTCTTCTCTAACTTGATCTATTAATCTTGAGTAGTTTATTGAGAACAGGTCCTCCACATTTCTGGGAATTCTTATCCCTAGATATTTTAATTTACTGCATTCCCACTTAAAATTATATTTTCTCTTAAGCTCTTTATTAATTTGCTCTCTCGATTGACATTGCTTCTGTTTTATTAATATTTTATTTTGTATCCAGATATAAGCTACATTTTCCAATTTCTTCTATTAATACTGATAGAGATTTTTGAATGTTTGTTAGGTAAACTATCACATCATCAGTGTTAATTTATGTTCATTTTCTCCCATTTTTATTCCAGTTATTGATTTATTTATTCTTATACTTTCAGCTAAAGGTTCCATACATAGTGCAAATATTTGTGGTGATAGAGGATCACCTTGTCTTGTACCTCTCCTAAGACTGAATACTTCAGATAATGTCCCATTGACTGACTCTTGCATTTAGTTGATTGTACATTATTTGTAAAATTTTTATAAACTTGTGATCAAATCCAAAAGCTTCACATGTATCAAATATAAATTGCCATGACAGTCGATCGAAAGCTTTTTCAGCATCTAGGGTTAACAGTCATAGTTGCTCTCTGGACCTTAATAATATTTATAATAATAATAACTTGGATTTATATAGCGCCTTTCAAGAAACCCAAGGACACTTAACATAGACATAAATAGACACAACAAACGGAACATAGCAGTAGCTAGAGGCCATAGGCCTTGTTGAAGAGGTGGGTTTTAAGAAGTCTTTTGAAGCTGTCCAGAGATGGGGCGTTGCGGAGCTCTATGGGGAGAGAGTTCCAGAGGGTGGGGGGGCTGTCACACTGAAAGCTCTGTCCCCAAAAGTTGGTAGGTTTGTGTGGGGGATGGAGAGCTGACCCGGGCCTGAGGATCTCAGGTACCAGGACTGTGTGTATGGGTGGAGGAGGTCAGATAAGTACTGAGGAGCCAGGGCATTGAGGGATTTGTAGGTGAGGAGGAGGATTTTGTAGGTGATGCGGGACTTGACTGGGAGCCAGTGGAGGTGGATGAGGGTGGGGGTGATGTGCTGCCAGGGCTTCGTAAGGGTCAGAACCCTGGCAGCTGAGTTTTGCACATACTGGAGCCTGTCCAGGGCTTCGCTAGGAACCCCGGACAGAACTCCATTGCAGTAGTCCAAATGGGAGGTGACGAAGGCGTGGTGAGGGTTTCTGCCACGGAGTCAGAGAGTGATTGCCGGTGTCGAGGGATGTTTTTTAGGTGGAAGAAAGCAGATTTGGTGATGGACTTGATGTGAGACTGGAATGAAAGAGTTGGGTCCAGGATGACACCCAGGTTGCGGACTTCCGAGGATGGGGAGAAAGAACAGCTGTCGACGTCCAGATGTAGATCTCCAACCTTATCGAGTGATCTAGTAGATTCAGGGTTCGTCGGACATTATCTGAAAGTAATCTATTCTGAATAAAACCTGTCTGATCTGAATTTAATAGAAGAGGAGTTATTTTGGATAACCTATTGGCTACGATTGATGTAAACTATTTTTGGTCCACATTTAATAGAGATAGGTCTGTATGAACTACATTCAGTAAAGTCCTTCCCTTCTTTTGGTATTACAGTGATAATAGAGGAGTTCCATGTGGGAGGCCATACTCCAAAATCCAGTTGAATAAATTATACAAAATTGGCATGAGATCTTCTTTTAATGTTATATAAAATTAATTTTTATATCCATCACTTCTCGGGCTTTTATCCCGCTTACTTTTCTGAATCGCTGATAGAATGTCTTGAGGAGTTATTGTTTGAGTCAGTTGTGAGTTTTGATCCTCATTCACCTGGGGTAAGTTCAATGAGGTCAGATATAGTTTACTTTCATTATTATTACTTTCTATTTCCTTTTATACATTTTGATAATATTTAATAAAAAAAACTTTCTGCTATTTTTGATTTTTCAATGTGGTAACTAGAGTATTCCTCTTGTATTCTAGAAATCATGACTCGTTCCTTTTGCTTTTTTAACCTTAACGCCAGAAGCTTTAAAGCTTTTTGGCTATTATCATAATATTTTTGTCTCGTGAAGGCGAGAGCTTTTTCTATTTCATCTGTTAACGATATATTTAATTTATATTTTCATCACCTGTATTCTCATGTTTCCTTGTAGCCTCCCTACTTCCATTTTGATTGCATTTCTTTCCTTTTGTGAGTTTTTCTTTTTCCAGGTTGAAATGATATTATCTCTCCACGCATCATTGCTTTTGCTGCTTCCCATAGTACAACCGCTGTCACTTCTCCATTGTCATTGTTCTGAAGGTAGCTTTTTGTAACTTGTTGAACTTTATCCCTGAATCCCTTATCTTCAAGCAGGGAGTTATTTAATCGCCATAATGTTTTCCCTCTTTCTATTTCCAATCCCATTGTTAGTATTATTGGAGCATGATCCTCCAAAGTTATTGCATCAATTTCACATTTCCTTACTCTTGTAAGTTTGTTTTAAATATGAAAAAACAATTAAGTTGTGAATATATTTGATGTGCTTCAGAGTAATATGTATATCTTTTTTCTGGTGTATTTTATAATGTAAGGATAATTCATGGGCTGTAGTACTGAGCCAGAGGTCCAGGATGTAGCCATAATGTCCATTTCCGGCTTGTAAGCCCCTCTCTCTTCCAGTGTTACCAGTGTTTGGAAAAAAAGGGAAAGCGCAAGGGTTAAAATGTTTTTTTAAACTCTTAATTCATGCCGCATCCTTCTTACCTATACACTGTTTGCAGAAAGCTAGTTGAAACAGGGTTCTCAGCGCATCTTCCAGCAGTATGCAGCTGAATCAGGTGCTTCTCAGTTTGAGAACAAACTTCTAAGGGAACGAAAGAGACTGGAGGACACAAATTAGTTTGCAAACAAGCAGTCTGTTCGCACAATCAAAGGGTGCAAATCAATCAGTGTGCTCCAGTCCCTTTCTTTCCCTTGGACATTTACAGAAAGCATTAGTAGTCATGATGAAAGCATAAAACGTTAAATTAACAAAAACCTTGGTTAGCATTTACTCCTTAAGCTAATAGACTTCCTGAGACACCTTTAATGCTCATCAATCTACAAATGTTTTTAAAAGTGTCTTTAGGTCAACGCTTTGTGGAAACTCCCCACCCCTCAAATGTAAGAAGATGTGTGTTTTATGATCATCTTACCTTTGCAGTGAAATGGGGCCCTGTGTTGGCAATGACTGCATTTAGTGAAAATATGCATTTCCTGCTGCCACGTTACAGACAGCCTCTTCTTCTACCTTCAGAATTTTGACAGACGAGCTGCGGACTGTAACTTTATCTATTTAAGGAGTGCTGGGTATTTCTTATAAAAAAAGTCTGTCACTGTTTGCTCAAAGAAAACCCCTTTTCCTAACAGGAGGAGGTCATGGTGTTGGAGCGCATCCTGCTGCAGACCATCAAGTTTGACCTGCAGGTGGAGCATCCCTACCAGTTCCTGCTGCGCTATGCCAAGCAACTCAAAGGTACCTCTGTTTCTCTTTGTCTGCTTTTGGGGCATTTGACAAAAATCCAGTATAAACAAATATATTGGGAAAAATATGGAGAACATAAATTTGCATGTGACCTTGACTGTAGTGTGTCAGGATTAATTAGTTTGACTAAATCTGTGTCAAGATTGAAACAATATTCCCCTCAAATACAATTACAAAAACATTTTCAGAATGAATTAGATTAGATTCAACTTTATTGCCATTGCACAGAGTACCATGTACCATGGGTGGGGAGAGTTGCTGTCACCGAGGTGCAGAGCAAGGTGACAGCTGAGGGGATGAAGCTGATGGTACCAGAATGGAGAGTCCTGTTGCGCCTCCCAGAGGGGAGGAGGGAAAACAGTCTGTTGCCGGGGTGAGAGGTGTCCATGACGATGCTTGCGGCAGGAAGTGCAGAGCTAGTGATGCGTTGGGCAGTAATCATCACCCTCTGCAGTGCTTTCCGGTCAGAGACAGAGCAGTTGCCGTTCCATACTGAGATGCAGTTGATGAGGATGCTCTATGGTGCAGCGGTAGAAATTTACCAGAATCTGGGGAGACAGATGGACGGTCTTCTGTCTCCTCAATAAGAAGAGACACTGGTGAGCCTTCTTGACTTGGGTCGAAGTGCTGAGGGTCCATGAGAGCTCCTTGGAGATGTGGATACTCAGAAACTTAAAGCTGGTGACACGCTCAACCTCCTTCTGTTGACACAAATGGGTGTGTGTGTGTGCCACCTTTGGTCTTTCTGAAGTCTACGATGAGATCATTGGTCTCCTTGGTGCTGAGGGCCAGGTTGTTGTCAGCGCACTATGCTGCCAGGCGTTGGACCTCCTCCTTGTAGGCCGACTCACCGTTGTTGTTGATGAGGTCAACCACCGTTGTGTCGTCTGCAAACTTGATAATGGTGTTGGAACTAGGGATGATACCACTTTTTTCAGACCGAGTACAAGTACAAGTACTTACATTTGGGTACTCGCCGATACCGAGTACCGATACCAGTACTTCTCTGTGCCAAAAGACCCTGGTTAACAGCCAGCTGGAGGGTGTGAGCGACACACGGCAGGCTGGGGAGTCCCGCATACGAGGCGGTGTGCCGCGACTGGCTCTAGGTTGGCATGGAAAGGCTCGGGGCGAAGGTGGCTCGGGCTCCCCGCCCGGACCTCGCCACACCGTGACGGGGCTCCCTGCTCCCCCGTGCCGCGGCCCACGTAAAAGACGCAAGGGGTCTGTGGCGATGTCTGCAACCCACCCGACCCATCTTGAAACAAGGACCAAGGAGTCTAACATATGCGCGAGTCAGAGGGTGCAAGCAAAACCCCGTAGAGCAATGAAAGTGAGGGCCGGCGCGCGCCGGCTGAGGTTGGATCCCTGCCCAGTGGGGTCAGGCGCACCACTGGCCCGTCTCGCCCACACCGTCGGGGACGTGGAGCTTGAGGACCCGAAAGGTGGTGACGAGAGTTTAACATCGCGCTGCTGTAAAGTGGTATCGGTGCCGTTGTATCGGAGCCGTTTTGCGAGTACGAGTACGAGTACCAGTACATGAGCACAGTATCGGACCCGATACCTGATACTGGTATCGGTGCATTCCTAGTTGGAACCATGAGCAGGCATGTAGTTGTAGGTGAAGAGGGAGTAGAGGACTCAGAATGTAGCCCTGTGGGACGCCGGTGTTCAGGGTGAGGGTCAGTGGGGGGTGGTTGTCTAACCTAACAGACTGGGATCTGTTGGTTAGGAAGTTCAGTATCCAGTTTCAGAGGGAGGGAAGAAGCTGACAGACACACTATTACTGTTTTTCAGGTGACAAGAATAAAGTGCAGAAGCTGGTCCAGATGGCCTGGACCTTTGTGAATGATAGGTGAGTTCAGAAACCAGTATTTGTGACTGAAACAGGAATTTTAAGGTTGATCAAGGTAATAATATTTTGTGCCAATATTCAGTGTATTTCATTTCACCTTTTTTGTGTTTTGAAAAGGTGGTTTTTATTGTTTCCCATAGAATTGTATTCTTGTCATGGTGAAACAGCCTCAACATTTAGAACATATTTGATCAAGTCTTAGAAAGGATTATAGGACAGTAAACTCTAGTTCTAGTACTGGCTCTGAAGGGCAGGCTAATCTAAAAAGAATCATTTCAAACTCTGTTTGACTGCAAGATGTTAGCAGATTGACAGATCTGCACTAGGGTAATAATAATAATAGTATCCATTTTGGTCCTCCCAAGCCTTTGCACCATGGTGGCCTTGCAGTGGGAGCCACAGATCATAGCTGTGGCTGTCATGTATCTGGCTGGACGTCTCTGTAAGTTTGACATCCAGGACTGGACTTCCAAGCAATCGTCCCGGCGCTGGTGGGAGCAGTTTGTCCATGATGTGCCTGTGGAGGTGCTGGAAGGTAATGAGAATACTGTCACAGTATTCATAGTATATTTTAGTACAATGTTTTCTAATCTTTCTATTCTCCTGTTTCCTTTGCTTCTCCTTCCCTACTCTCCTCCGTCACAAGATATCTGCCACCAGATCCTGGACTTGTATTCTCAGGCCAAGCAGCCGATACCTGATGGAGGGATAGGGACTGATGAAAACCCCCCACCACCTTCCATCCTGCCCCCCACCGCTGCCCCAACGCCTGCCAAGAAGGCCTCTCCTCAGACCAGCCCCAGACCACCCAGACTAGGCCAGGTGAGTGGGTGTTTGTTCCATCTAATTTTCTGCCTTAAATTATGCTCTTTCTGACTCTGACTGATATCGGTTGTCTTGTTTTTTAGCCCTCTCCCAAAGATGACAGCAAGTCCAATAGTAAGTAAAAATCCTGCCTAACTAGTAGACACCAAACACACAACTCACAGAGTTTAAGCTCATTCATCCATACACTGTCATTTTACATTGTTTTTCTTTATCTTGTCTTTTTGTTTTCCAGAGCTCACAAATCTAGAACCTCCTCCACCTCCTCCTCCTCCACCCCCTCCTCCTCCAGTCTCCATAAACCCAGGTCAGTGTCTTCTGCCCTTAACGCTATTAAAAACAGCATCAGTTGTTTGAAAAAACAAAACTGGAATCAAATAAATAAACAGATGAAATGACTGAATAGTTGACTACAGTAATAACATTTTTCGCCCATATTCTTTATATTTACTTTTCACCTTTTTCATGGTTCAAAAGGTGGTCATTTGTATTCTTGCCACAGTGAAGAAGAGTACTTCACATACGCAGTACAATTAAGAAAATACTTATCCCTACGTCTTCTTCAGTTTGACAGTGACATTCTACCCGATTCTCACTCATTTCTACACTACTCTACTAAAACATCTGTTAAACCAAGTAGGACATTTAAATCAGCATGTCTGCAGGTGCTGAAAGAAATCTTAATGTAACAATGTTTCAAAATATATAAACATATGTGGTCTTGAATAAATGCATCCTTTAAAGCAGGTATAATCAATATTTGTATATTAAAAATGTATAAAATAATGTGACAATATGAAAGGTGTCTCTGGTAGTGATGAACGTACATAGAAATATCAGCTGAATCTGCAGCTCCTCCCGGGGTTATGATGCTTTATATTGAGCATCAGCTCATTGTTTAGCTGTTTAGGTTCACTCTCACCGCTCTCATAGCGTTGTTTTCAGCCGCTGAAGGCAGCTGTTTTAAGAGAAAAAGCTAAAAAATGTTTTGCCATCATTATGAAAAAATTCCATAATAACCTTTCAGCATATTGTTCAAATATATAATTCAAATGTGAAAACTAGACTGCTATGCTGTGTGTGTGAGATAGACTAGCAGGTCATTTAAAGTCTGTCTTGTATTTTAAGATGTAAACTAACAGACAGATTGATGTGTGATCAACAAGCACCGTTTGTGTTCCAGCTCAGTAGCCTCTCTGGACTTTTTTCACTGCATTTTTCTCTTCTCCCACAGACTATAAACCCCCTTCCTCCTACCCACCAGCCCCAGATCTCCCATCTAAACCCCCCCTGCCACCTTTACCCCACTGCCCACCTCCACCACCTCCTCCACCACCTCCTCCACCCATGGACCTCCCCACCTCCAGCTCCCTGGTCTCCAGCGAAGGCTACCAGAAGCTCCAGTCCATGATGAAGACAGAGGCCTCTTGTTATACCACTGTACCCCAGGCCTGTGCTCCATTGCTGGGCTACCACCACTACCCCCCAGGCACCACATCCTACCACACTCCACCACTCTCAGCCTATAGCTACCTGCTTGCACCTCCTCCCTCAGTCATGGGGATGGCGCCTAGTTTGAGCAGTGGGTTCCCACCACCATCAACTGTTGGACACAATCAGCTACCCCCTCCGCTGCCAGCTAGGATGCCTCCAGTCAGCGGTCTGAGTCGGGGTACATGGATGAGATGAGTACCACAAAGCAAAGACAGCAAAAGGTTCAGAAAAGTTCAGATGTTTAAATGATTTTAAATTGTTCAAATTGTCATAAAATCACGACCGTAAGCAACTTTAATGATCTGAACATTTTCACCTTTTAAGACAAAGGAAAACACTTCATTGTTCTCAGTTCTTCAAAAAAGTCTTCATTACACAATGATGTGGAGCTGATAACGATAGGAAAGAGAATGCAACTCATTTGTGCCAACATCTGTTTTTGTTCCAATTCTGAGAATGTGTACTTTTACATAAATCTGAAAAGTTCACGTAGGATTTACTTGAACTGGCAGTGTTAACAGACGCATTGAGGATTGTAAAATGAATGTCTTCCTTTAGCACTCTTCTTTTTTGCAAAACACATTATGTCATATTTGAATGCAAACCGTATTCATCTTCTACTCGGATAACCAAAACTCAGTTATTGCCTCGTCCTATTTAAATATTGATTGGAAGACATGTTTTGTGTTTAATAGCACATAAGTTTCCTACTGTTATATTTTTATTAGCATAGTAAAGAGAACACAGTTACTGTAAAAGGCAGTTTTTTTTTTCATCAGTTTATCATTGTCCAGCCCATTGTTTTTGTCTGAAAAATATCTTTTATTTAAGGACAACCATTTCAGTTCAGTTCACGCAGAAATATGTTTCCCTTGTCCACTTCTATTGAACTGCTATATAATGGCATTTTCTGAATTTCATTCTTTTTATGTGTAAAGAAAACCGTTTCAGAAACTTAAAATAGGTTGGTGCCAAATAAAATCTGTTTATATGTACAGTATGTATACCGGTAAGCATGTAATGTTGTGAATACATAAGCGCACCCTTTCAAAAATGCTTTCAATGTTTACTCTTTTTTTACGATAAAATGTAATAAACCAGTCAGACTACAAGTGTGTAGCTAATAGTACATTATTTTAAATAATTTCCCTGTTACTTTTTTAAAAAATGTAATGGTATTACAATAGTCTCTTAAATTCACTTATAAATCTATAACAATTTATATAAGGTATAAATGTTTCTGTTTTACATAGAGCGGAACAGTTCATTTGGATGAGCTCATCTTTATGTTCCAAATGTCATCTTTTGAATGATTTTTAACTGTGTGGTATTTAAAGGTGCGATGTCTAAGATCCGAACAGAATTTTAGTTTAAAACATACAGCAAATGAACCAACATTATCACCAGAATGTGAAGGTTTACAGTGTTGACATTATGTCAGAGACGTCTATGTATTGTGTTGCAGAGATATCTACTGAAATGAGCATGCTAACCAGCTAGCCCCGGCTGTCCTGTCCTGTAATACCACTTCTTCCTTGTGAGTCACTGTAGCGTCCAGTCTGTCCTCAGTCCAACATGAGAAGATGAAGAAGTAGAGCCTCCCCAAGGGCTGTCAATCACGTTGAAGGTAAAGGATCTGTATGCGTTTTGTTGGTTTATTTATTGGATTAAATCCAAAGTGGCAGAAATGAGAAAACGGCTCATGTTTCCGGGCGGGTGGCAGCTCTGGGAGATGGACCTTCAGTTAGCGGCTGTAGCAACTCAAATTCAGCCAGCGCAAACCCTAGCGCCGGGAGTCCCAGCGGGCTGGTGGAGTGTTGGGTCTAACCTGTGTAACGGCAGCAATAGAAAGTTTGCTGAACTAGCGGGGGAGTTAGGGCAGTCCCCGGGATCAGACAGCTTTTTACCTCAACACCACTGTCCTTGACCTGTGGTGTCCCCCAGGGGTCAATTTTATGGCCTTTATTAATCAAATTTGATATGCTCCCATTTAGACAAATCATTAATGATAATACGATTTTTTATCATAGCTATGCTGATGACACCAACATTTACACAGCCCTCTCACCTAAGACTGAACCCAGTGTTTAACGACATACTGTACATTTATAAAATGTAATACCTCCTCTTTCTGTGGGGTTTGTTTGGGAGAACATGCCCCAGACCCCAAACCTGTTCATCACCGTTCCATACACTATTGTTTCACCAGCTTTTTTCCCTTAGCCATATTTGGAGATGTTTTTCAGCGCCTCTAAGTGGGTTTTAAGTAAAATCTCTGCACACCCCATCCTGTTGTTTGACAACACTCACAGAGTAGTAGCACAGGCTAGTGAATTAACATTGTATGTAGATATTATAGAATATAAGCAGTGAAAACAAAAGGTAAGTTGTGAATAAGGCAAGTATGTCCTACTGGAACTACTTAATACCATGATTGATTGTCGGTTATGCATTATCACAGACACTATAGCCCACATTCCCCCGTGCGACTTGCAAGTGACATGAAAAACATTCCTTCTCTACCTGTGGTGATGGAGTCAGGCATACCTATGAGCAACATGTATCAGGTGTTTTGGATGGTTTCTCATCCAGAGGGATTTCTATCATCACAGTCATACTGTACAACCTCGTAAACTTCTCTTTCCCTATTTGGCGGGGAATGAGTAACGACCAAGCCGTATGCTAGCTCCTTCACTTGGTTGGTGTTTTAACAACGTTTTGGTTATGAGTTATTGATCCAGGAAGTTTGAATCTGTCAATATCTTTCACACTTTACCGAAGTACATCATCTAGGGGGGCTCCGTACATCAGCAATGCGTGGACTGTCAGGAATGATTGGAGGAAGTGCTCTATGAAGTAACTCGTTCCCTCGAGTTAGGTAACTCGTTCCCCTTGAGTTACAGTATGTATCTCGTTCAGGGCTAACAGGGCAGAAATGTGCTGCCTTGATCATCTGTGCCGTCCTGTCTGCTGCAACACATGTCTTAGCTCTGTATTTAGACAGACATTTGATGTAATCTATTTAGTCTACAGGTACACCCCAGTCTATGTCCCTTCCTGCTTTGGATCAGAAGTCATCCAGTCCACAGGTTATGTTCATGTGCTATCGCTGCTGTATGCTGTATTATGATTACATCATGTTGTTGGCTGAACTGTGCTATGGTTCCATGGTGTAATGGTTAGCACTCTGGACTTTGAATCCAGTGATCCGAGTTCAAAATCTCGGTGGAACCTAAATTGGTGAATCGAGCATTGGTGAAAACTAAGGCTCGGACGCACCAAACTAGCATCGAAGAACTAGTGGCAATGAAGCCAGACTGTCACGTTGCATCATGTCGCCTTTGTCTTGACTGACAAGTTGCATTTGAACACACCGCAAAGACCACAGCCAACGGCCAGTTAGTACGTACGTTCTGATACTGCGTGAGAGGAAATAACTCTCCACACCAGCAGGGGGCGGTAGTCTGTATTCGTCATTCAGAAAGGGAAACCGAAAGACCGAAGACTGTGGATACAAGCCGTTGTTATGATACACACTTGTACACACTTTACCGAAGTACATCATGAAGGGGGGCTCTGTACATCAGCAATGCGTGGACTGTCAGGAATGATTGGAAGAAGTGCTCTGTGAAGTAACTCGTTCCCTCGAGTTATGTAGCTCGTTCCCTCGAGTTATGTAGCTCGTTCCCTCGAGTTAGGTAACTCGTTCCCCTTGAGTTACAGTATGTATCTCGTTCCCTCGAGATACCTAACTCGAAGGAACGGGTTATTTTCTCCTAGGGGGTTTAGGGGGGCTCGGTACAAAAGCCCTGTTCAGACCAGGCATTAACATGCATCCTGAGAGATCTGAACACAAGTGGACAGCCGAAAAGATTTGTTTGAAAGCTTCTAGGCAGGTAAAGTTTGTTTTCTAGCAGAGGTCTGTAGGGGTCACAATGCTAACAGGGCAGAAATGTGCTGCCTTGATCATCTGTGCCGTCCTGTCTGCTGCAACACATGTCTTAGCTCTGTATTTAGACAGACATTTGATGTAATCTATTTAGTCTACACTTACACCCCAATCTATGTCCCTTCCTGCTTTGGATCGGAAGTCATCCAGTCCAGGGTAAAATTATGTGGTCAACATAAGCAGCAACAGTCAGGATGGCCGAGCGGTCTAAAGCCCGGGCCACACAGCGCGCATCATGCTCGCGTGACGGCAACGTCGCGTGTTGTTTTTTATTTCGGCGTCCATGTTAACAGGTTAGAGTGGACACACTGCCCGCATGAGACGCACGTCAGACGGGCGTCAGACGCACGTCTGACGTGCGTCTATTTTATAGAATAGAAGGCTCGCCTATTTTTCACGCTTGCCGCTTACCTCTCGGCTGCGTCTCCCAGCAGCAACAGACAGTGAAGGTGATCTATTGACAGTATATGAGCAAGATTACTACAGTTTCCATGTCTAGACATCTGTAGAATATGTCACTGACCATCAATATTTTACACTTCCTATCTAGATTTCAAAATAAAAGTCCTCTAGCGTTTTTAGTGCACAGAATCATTCATTCATTAACACAATGCTTTTATTCTGAAATACTCTAAATAAAGCAGTTGTCTGCTTGCAGGTTTCCATCAAGTTAATATAGTACAGGCTTTTAATTATGTAAACACTGTAGTAGTCATAGCAGAAACCCTACATATGCTATACATATAATAGACTCGGTTAATAGGTTATAAGAACATCAGGTGATAGTTGGCAGTATTTTTCCGATGCGCTCTCTCTCTCGCTCTCTCTCGCTCTCTCTCTCTCTCTCTCTCTCTCTCTCTCTCTCTCTCTCTCTCTCAACAAACACCACGTAACTTTATTGTTCTTTCTTTTAGAGGTGTTATTTAATTTTTTTAAAGATATTTAATAATAATTTTCGTTTTCTAAAGGTTAACAAATAACGAAACTGTTTATTTTGCTTTGTTTTATAATAATAATAAAAAAAACACTTTACTTATATTTATCATTCTGAAATACTTCAGGTGTTTTTCTCCATCAAGGCGCAGTTCAGCAACAAGGTGGTGAAAAGCTCCAAGTTGCCTGAGATGTCGGAACATCAGCATTTATAATGTAAATTGCTGTCCCGCCCCAGATGTAAATTAAGTCGTTTTCGATAAAAGCCGCAACCTGGAATGCTGTAGAACAGGAACCCGAAACCCCCTGGAAATGTTGTTTAAAACTGTGCCAGTCAAAGTGAAGAGGGATTGCTGTAGGCTCTCTCTTACTACTAATGTATTTATTTATTTTTTTGTATTAATATATAGCCCACAGAAATCCCTCTTCACTGTCAATGAAGAGGGATTTATATATATATATATATATATATATATATATATAGCCCATAGAAATCCCTCCTCATTGTATATATATAAATCCCTCTTCACTGACAGAAAAGAGGGATTTATATGGGCTATATATTAATATTTATGTATGAATTTATTTGCTTGTTTTTAATAATATTTACAAATTACCACACAGTTCTTACCCTTTTTTGTCTTAAATAAATATAAATCACATTTATTATGAAGTTAAATGGCCATTAAAAGGCAAACTCTATGTAGAAAGAAAGGGCTGTCAGCAACAGCAAAAACACAGCTGACAGGTAGCTCCGGGACGCTCCCGAGACGTGGGTAACTCGCGTCTAGTGTGAACACCCTAGGTGGGCATGACGCGGCCACGACGTGACGCTGCCGTCACGCGAGCATGATGCGCGCTGTGTGGCCCCGGCGTAAGGCGCTGCGTTCAGGTCGCAGTCTCCTCTGGAGGCGTGGGTTCGAATCCCACTTCTGACAGTTGGTATTTTTCACTAATATGATATTGGGGAAACTTTGACAAGCAAACTATATGTCCGTCTCTACAGTCACAACATGAGACGTTGACTACAAAGCAGGATTTGCGCTTAGCGACCTTATTTAAGGGATAATCCTGGGTTTTTCTGTCCTACAAAGGTGGTTCACTTCTTACAGGGGTGGATCGCCATGGTGACTGATGCTGAACACCCAACCTGCTCTGGAGCAGGTTATGTTCCAGATAAGAGATCAACTCGTATAAAAGCACCTCCTACTGACCAATCAGAGCTCGGTGAGCATATCGTATGATAATATTACACACATATGAAGAAGTCATAATCCAGGCTAAAAACAACTCAGTTTAAACTGACAGATGCAGGAAGGACAGCTGGCTGTGTGCTGTGGATGTTTACCGCTTTGAATCATGTTTTTATATTTATTTTTTTACTTGCTCTCAAATCAGTTTCACACCGCCGGAGACGGGGACGCAGCTGAGAGAAGGTTGAAATAGTCATACACACCACATCTTTGTCAAAGGGCATAATGAAATATAATCTATTCATCCAAACTATTCTGAAAGCTATTTATTTATCACTGCCCCATCTAGACGAATATATCTGACGAGTATTCTGTTAAATTAATAAGTCTGTTAAAGCTGCAGTGCGTAGAATTGGAGCAAATATCATTAAAAAAAGTTATTTTTATAAAACGGTCATTATATCCTGACAGTAGTGCATGAGACAGGTAATCTGAAAAAAATCATGTTCCTCTGTGTCCTCCGGAAATTTAATTTGTGAATGTAGCATTAGCTAGGTTCATGTGCTGCATGTGTGTGGTCACTTGGTCATTATGTTTTCCATTTTGTTACTTGTATTGTCATGTGCTATCGCTGCTGTATGCTGTATTATGGTGACATCATGTTGTTGGCTGAACTGTGCTATGGTTCCATGGTGTAATGGTTAGCACTCTGGACTTTGAATCCAGTGATCCGAGTTCAAATCTCAGTGGAACTTAAATTTAAGCCACTCATGCATTGATGAAAACTAAGACCCGGACACACCAAACTGACATCAAAGAACTAGACGCAATGAAGGCCGACATGTTGCCTTTGTCTCAGCCTACAAGTTGCATTTGAACACACCGCTGACGGCCAGTTAGCGCGACCATTCTGATACTGCTTGAGAGGAAATAACTCTCCGCACCAGCAGGGGCGGTAGTCTGTATTCGTCATTCAGAAAGGGAAACCGGAAGACTGTGGATATACAAGCCATTGTCATGATACGTACATTAGGGATACACCGATACAAGTATCGGGTTCGATACTGTGCTCATGTACTCGCAAAATGGCTCTGATACAACTTTACGGCAGCATAAAGCATAACACCATCTTTCGGCTTCATGTGGCATGACGCCCCCTGGTGGCAGCAGACTGCTACATCCTTCAGATCCAACCTGTTCCTCCACTGGCCAAACTAGTCAATCCAGCTGGAACAGATGGATTGGTAAAGGAGGGTACGGACTCTGCAGGTATGGAGGGTGCACATATTAATCTCCTCAGTGAGGAGAAGAGAGGCTCAGCAAAACAACATGGAATAGTTGAAGAATAGAAAGAACAGAGGTCACTAAAAAGAGCAATTTTACTGCCTGAAAAAATACATTAATGAAAAGTAGAAAGGATATTCAGCATGTTTATCAGGATGAGGAACTTTCTAAGGACATTTTTGGCAATACAGTGGAATTTTGATTAACTCTCTTGTGTCGGGTGTCCAGTCTCTTCAACCTCAAACTGGAGGAACCACTAATGAAGAATCAAGCATCAGCTCAGGTAGATGTGACTCACTTAACATGCTTCAATCAGTAAATAAAGATTTAGATTATTACCTGTAATAACACACCCCTGTTTTAGCATTAGATATACTGAATGGTATCCCATATATAATCTGTTCTGTTCTTTTAGGCTGAACTTGAACACACTGATGTTGTTTTTCTGCGGGGCATTCACACTGAGCAAGAATGGTTTCATGAGACACTGCTGCATTTTTTTCCTCTTCAGATTTAGCTGTGAGTCTCCATTCTGAGACCTCAAATATTAATATATATATATATAATACCCAATATTTTAGTTAATACTTTTGTTACCCTTGAAGTAACAAATGTCACAAGGCCCATAAATCCACAGGAAGCAATCTGCAAATGCACAAATATCATTCCGCGTGTACAAATGGATGCATAAATGTGTATATATCACTTTACATGTAAACCTTAAAATACATATTTACAGAGTAAGTTATGCGTATTTGCAAATCGCCCTGTATTTTTGTGGATGTGACTTTACACAACACAAATACAAAAATACATGTTTGTGGATAGTGAAATATTTGGAGATTATTGTACACATTTGTGGATTGTCTTCTGTGGATTACAACTAATAAAGTCCAATAAAACCTTCCATTCCGCCACGCGCTCTTGACGTTCCCTGTGTGGACAAAACGTTACAGCATGCAGAAGCAGCGTTCAGTTTTTATGCACCAAATATCTGGAACAAGCTCCCAGAAAACTGCAGGACCTCTCCAACTCTTACAGCCCGGAGACACCAGGAACGTCAGCAGGCGTCAGTGTTAACAAGTTAGAGCAGCCACACTGCCCGCGTGAGACGCGCGTCTCAGCTGTGTAGCGAATAGATGTCTCGCCTATTTTTGACCCGTGCTGCGCGCGTCTCACAGCAACAACAGACAGTGAAAATGATCTACTGACTGTATATTGACATCACACCAGCAAGATTACTACAGTTTCAATGTCTATCTGTAGAATATGTTACGGAGATGATAAATAAAAGCCCTCAAGCGTTTTTTCTATGGACAGAATTCCTTCATTTGTTTACACAAGGCTTTTATTCTGAAATGAGCAGTCAGTGCTGTGGAACATGCAGTGGCTTGGAGAGCCCCATGAATTGATAAAGTATGGGGTTTAAATCAACACTTCCTGCTTTCATTTCAAAATAAAAGCCCTCAAGCGTTTTTTTCTATGGACAGAATTCCTTCATTTGTTAACACAAGGCTTATATTCTGAAATATGTGCCGTACAGTGTTCTAGAACATGAATGAATATAGTACGGAGTTTTAATTGTGAATTATTACTATTATTTACAAATTACCACATGTTCCCTAACCTCTATCTAAAATAAATATATATTATATTTATAATGAAATTAAATAGCCATTAAAAGGCAAACTCTATGTAGAAAGAAAGGGCTGACAGCAGCAGCAGAAACACAGCAGACACGCAGCTGAAATGCAGCTGGTGTGAACGCCCGACGCGTGTATCATGCAGCCACCACGCCACGAAGCCGCCACGCGCTCCTGACGTTCCTGGTGTGTCCGGGCTGTTAGTTCTTTTAAATCAAAGCTTAAAACTTTCTTGTTTGCTGCTGCCTTTTATTAAACCAGATAATGATCTTATACTGCACTATAACTTTTACTCTTGTGTGTTTTAGATTCTATCCTAGCTTTAATTTTTAGCCTGTTCTTATTTTCTAATCTTTAACTTTTTAATGTTTTTTATGACTGTTTTAATTATGTCTTAATGTTCTTTTGCACTGTGTGTCAATGTTCTTGAATGTTTGTGTAAAGCACTTTGAATTGCCCTGTTGCTGAAATGTGCTATACAAATAAAGCTGCCTTGCCTTGCCTTGCCTTACAGCTGATAATGCCAGCGGTCGCGGAAGCATAGCACCCACCCTCCGGTTATTTCTGTCAGCACTTTCACTGTTGTTTGCACTGTTTAGCGTTGTTAGCACCGTTAGCTGCAAGCTGCAGCTCGCTGTCGCCATGTTGAGAGCTGCTGGAGGCAATAGAAATTCTCCCAATCCCCTGTTTAGCACCTTTAATGAAAATGACTAAAAAGAGAATGATAGCCATGAAGCATTTTAATATTGAAAAGAAATCAAATCAACTTTCAGGAGCCATATGTCATTCTAATGGATCAGTAACAGAAGAAACTATGTGACTTCATGAGATATGAGGTTCTAGAAGCTTGATGACACGGTGCCTGTAAACTCCTGTAGCTGGAAAGCTAACCACTAGCATGCAAGCCAGAGCTGGGAACAGTCAGTCACAGTAGCTCTCCAAGCTTCTTTCTGTTTGCTCTGTAGGCTACTGGGCCATTTAGTCCCCCTTGGTATTTAGTTCTTAGGGATTCTACATCATTCATTCAATAACTGAAGGGGTATGAAAGCTCTTTGAGCTAGCTCAATTGCTAATAGGACAATATGTTCACACAGTTGTATACCTTCAATTACAGCCTGGCATCACCAAATGGTGTAGGCCTATGAATAACATGCCAATTTCTTAAGTCATTTCACGTGTTATCACTATGAAAATATGCGCTCAGAGCAAGTGCTCCAGAAAGTCAGGTGACGTAGTATAAAGAGCAAGAAAGTCCGCGTAGGGGGGAGGTTAGGGTGGATGGATGGTTCAAACAAACACATGACTTTCATCCAGGAGGTCGCTGTTTGTGTCCCGTGAGAAACCAAAAATCAATGATGACTTATTTACATCGACTACTTAACTTGCTTCTGTAACTTAATTTACGCAACGTACTTATTTTAACTCAAACCATGATCCTTTGCTAAACATAACAAAGTAGATTTGTTTGAATTAACAGTGTTAACCACGTGTTTAAAACTGTTACCGTGCATTTACATTCACTGCTTAATAATAACTTTATTTAGCCTATATTCCACCTTTTAAAACAGTGACAGACAAAGCAAGCAAAATCAAGATACAGGGCAATATGACAACAGAAAGCCAAACTGTGAGGCCAAACAAAAGCAAGACAGATAAAACAGTACAATAGATAAAAACAATTAATAAATAAGAAAAAAAGCAATAAAACAATAAAAATACAATAACAGGAAAACATCACATAAAGCAAGTCTATAAAATGAGTTTTAAGAAGTGATTTAAAAGAAATGACTGATTCCGCGAGCCGTATATCCTCAGGCAGGTCGTTCCAAAGCAGTGGGGCCCTGATAAAAAAAAGCCCGGTCACCTTTAGATCCAAGCCTCGACTTTGAAACAGCTACATGGGATCAGAAAAAAATAATAATAATTAAAATCAATTCTCAAACGAACAGGGAGCCAATGGAGAGAAGCCAGGATTGGGGTGATGTGATGTCATCTGTTAAAACCAGTGAGAAGCCTAACTGCTGCATTCCAACACAGTCCCACGGCAGTTTGTGAAATAGTCATGAAATTTAATCTATCTGATTCGCGTACATAGATTTTTTTTGGGTGACGCTCAGCATGACTTTCAATGACATATTTTTTGTACTTTTTCCTATGAATATCCAGCAACACGTGAAGCATGTGTCAATTTCCGCTGCAGTCTTTTCAAAATAAAACTACGTGGTTAGGTTTAGGAATAGATCGACTCGGTTAGGCTTAGGCAACAAAACTACTTAGTTAGGTTTAGGAAAAGATAGTGATTTGGCTTAAGATAACTCCGGAAGTGCTGTAACTTAAAGGGACTGTTTGTAAGAATCAGAAATGTCTTGTTAACAGCTACACCTGTGGCCGTTAAGTCAACGAAAGTCAGCGTCCTGTTGCTTGCGCTTGTGCTCGCTCTACATAGACATCAAGGAGCATCACTCAACACAGTGAGGAGACACACGTCAGCTAAAAGCACAATATCACTCTATAGTTCAGCTGCTTGGCAGTAATGTTAGCTGACCAGACGAAGGTCTCTCCATGAATCAATGCTGATCCTAGTGTTGGCTTTTCCTGCCTCAGCCTCCCGACCGCGGCCGGAGGGAACAGGGGAGACACTGGAGTTTTGGTCGGAGACGATAACGTTTCTCTCTGCGGAGCCCCGTCACTTCACAAGACACGGGAAACCTCTGTTGGTCTGGAGGAGCTGCAGCAGTTATTTCTGCACAAACGTCCACTGTACATTCACTAGATATTCTCAGAGCTACTAACTCTTCTGCAGTGTGGAGTGTGCACGCATGCATGCGAGAATGAGCGCGGTGTGTGAGTGAAGGCAGGCAGAGGAGCAGAGTACAGCAGAAACTCCGGTCCTTGAGACCAAAGCTACGGTCTCCTCCGCGTCCTCCGACTGCGGCCAACACTGTTTAACAGACGGGCTTCACAAGATACAACCAAGAGGTTTTGGTGCTTCACTGGAGTTTTTGTTGGAGTCCGAGTCTGAACAGCGTAGACACACGCAAGCGCGCATGGGACACCGACCCGCAATGACTTGTACGTGTTAGAAGTTACAAACAGTCCCTTTAAATACGGAAGTTACATGACAAATGAATCAACTTTGACTTCTGGTTTCACACGTAACATGAACACTGGTCTTATGGGCAAAAGTCCTGTGTTTTTTTACTCAAAAAATGTGTGCCTACAGTAGGTACACAAATCAGTACATTCAATTTCGTGAGTAGGGCTGTGCATTCAGAACTAGTTTGAGGCGAGAGAGTGATTTTTGGTTGATGCCAGAAAGGAGGGAGTTACAGTAGTCAAATCTTAAAGGTCACCTATTATGCAAAATGCACTTTTCCATGTCTTTTAAACATCAATATCTGTCCCCAGTGTGTCTACAGGCCACCATAGTATCATAAAAGACCATCCTCTCTCTTTTTCTCCTCCTCCGTTTGTCCGGAAATGGGTGCAGAAAAAAAATTCGCTTTTTTCCTTGTATTCTGACGTCATTAGAGAATGCAAGCCACGTGAGGGTTTCCTGGTCGAACCAGAGAGAACCTTCAGTAGCTGACCCCGGCCCACAGCGCGTCACTGTCTCTCCTCCTCAACCTAACTTGAGCAAAGTAGCTCCTACAGTTAGTCTGCAAGAACCAGCAGAACAGGCTTCATGTACTCCCATCATCTAAATATAACATGTTCTTTCACAAAGGCTTTATGTAATTACACTGTTTAAACAGATGATATTTATATATTATATATATTTGATGTCATGCATGTAGCAGAGTACAGGTAGTAAATAGTGACTTGTAAGCAACACAACACATTTCTGTTTCACAGTCAAACTTTATTTGAGTAGACAGATGACAATATTAATTATTCACAGCATTTGTAATCATCTCACCTGTTAGTTATGTTAACATGGTACAGGAGAAAGTCTTCAGCTCTGGTAAACTATGGTAAGCTAAGCTCCGGTGGTCTGTAGTCATGGTAACACAGAGACAGCTACTACTGTAAATAATATACCATTACTCTGATCTTCCATACATTTATCTTTTAGCAGAAATAATGAATTGACTACTGTTTCACATCTTCTATTTTCCACCCTGATGGTCGCTGTGTTTACACACCGTGTCATAGCGGTAGCATGTAGCTAACCCGTTAGCATGTAGCTACATGCTAACGGGTTAGCTACATGCTACCGGGTTAGCTTTGTATCTCCATGTAAACAGAGCCATCTGCTCTCAGCTGTCTGCTCTCCTCTGGGATGATTCTGTCGGTCATTTCTCACAGATGGATCTGTAAAGACAGACGTAAAACAGAGTGTATGTTTACGGTTTACAGAGTTGATGCATGAGGTAAACACTGAGCTAACTAACAGAGATATAAATAGCATTATTTACCTGAGAGAAACCATCAGGAAAACCTGGAATCTGGACCGCAGATGTTCATCATGTGTCGCCGATTTCTGATCAGATTCCTCCGGTAACGTGCGCTGGGTGAAGTTTCTGGTTTATAAACTTTAAAGTGGTTTTAGAGAGAGAGAGAGAGAGAGAGAGCCTCTCCGGGAGGGAGGGGGAGGGTGACGCTGTGTTGTTGAGGACGTTTGATTGACAGAAAACGCTGACCAATCAGAGCAGAGTGGGAGGAGACAGAGGCTACAGACACAGAAATCAGCACTTTTGGAAATGGGCTGAAACAGAGGTTATAGAGACATGCTGGAATGCATGATCTGATTGTTTTTTTGAAAAAAAAACTTCAGAGACATGGTTTGGAGGTGTCTGAGACCTATAATAACTAGTTTAAATGGAGTATAATATGTGACCTTTAAGATGAAAGCGTGACTTACTTTTTCCGGATCAACTTCACTTACGTACACAACTTAATTTATGTAACAAACATACTTATTTTAACCCAAACCATGATCTTTTCCTAAACCTACCAAGAATCTTGGTTTGAATTCACAGCGTTAACCACGGGTTTAAAATTGCGACCATGTGACAACTTCATGTAAAGTCTTCTATACTTTTATTTAAATTAATATTGTCCTAATAAAACTGTGGTATTGCAACCATGCATCAATGAACAGTCAATAGCAATAATTATACTTGAGTGTAAATATAGACAGTAGTTTGACAAAAAACTTGAGGTCCACTTACTAGTTTATTTTCCCCGATATACGTGATAATCATGTGATGGAAGTTCAACACAAAGAGCAGATTCCATCCACTGATAAAGATAGTGTTCATGCGGTTGGAAGATAAACAAAAAGCTAGTAGGCCTAAGTGGAACTTGAGTTAAGATAATTTTGTCAAAAATACGAATACCATATCAGTTCAGTCTCCATTGTAGATTATCTTTATAGTCGCCACATCTTGCTCCTCTGCAGGTTTTGAGCTTTTCACCTCATCATTTCCTGTTGATAAGAAGCTGGAGTTGACTTTAAGGACCCATTCTGTGATCCTCTGGTTATTGTAATATTCATCATCACTGTCCTCCTTCAGTCTCTCCAGACGACCTTTGTCTTCAGAGCCCTCAGATTCTGTTTCAATAGCTGAGTCATCGGAGCGGAAATCCTTTTGTTGCCTTGCTTCGCAGAGACTGGCATCATGTTTAACCGTGACTGGCATCATCGCACGGCTGTCATTGGCACCGGGATCACTAACGTCATTCTTCTTTTGTCGTACCAGAGGGTCCACCGGTGCTGGAGTCAACGTTGCAGCTGGCTGACCATCAAAGGTCCGTTTAATCAGTCTGCTGCTAGTCTCTGTATCCTGGACGGCTGCTTTGTTTCCTGCTGCAAGAGCAACTCTGATTTTACTATATTTGTCAGACTCCTGATTTACTTTCCCACATTGTGTAACCAACACATGAAACACTGTATTTTCTGTCATCATGTTACCAGTTGGTAAATGGGTGCTATATCCTTTTGGTTTGGCTGACTCCTTTCTGCGTGCCGGTAGAGCATGAGTGCGTTCCGCTTTGCCAGAGATGGTTCTTGATCGGCTGAGAGGTGGAAGAGGGATGCTTGTCGTTGGTCTTGGTTTAGACAGACCCCCGAGACATTTTGTCCCGTGAAGGACGTGTGCAGTGTCGGCGAATTTTGCAGCCGCTTGGAGATAAATGGATGGCCGCGTTTTAATGTCTGCAACAATTGGTATACCAATCCTTTGGATGCCGATCTCCAAAGTTCGACTTCTTCTTTCAATACCATTCAATCCCCATCGACCGGACCTTCTGCTCCTGTTTAAATCGGACCGATCCTGCTTGTTGTGGACAACTGGGTGTGAACTTTTCATAGCTTCAAACAGCTTGTTGCATCCCTCTGTCAGGAAAACGGATCCATCTCTGACACACATGGACCCACTTGACTGTCAGCTTTTCTTTATACTGCCTCTGTGCCTTCAAGACCCCGCCCACTACACACACACACACACACACACACACACACACACACACACACACACACACTTACAGACCAACACAACCCTGAGCAGTCACTTGATCTGTAACATTAGCCTTTATTGGTGAGAGCCGTAGATCAGCAACACACACAACCCCACAAAGGAAAACCATTCTTGAATCCTTCATGTGATGTCAGTGTTAGTTCCTTATGTCTATGGAGAGGTTGAGGTTTGACTGTCCCTTTTACATATGCAATCTATCCCTGAAATGTTTAGGATCGGTCCCTTCATGGGGTCATGTGTGAATGGGAGCAGGGATCGATATTCAGGGTAATCTGTACCGCCAATTTCCCACCTCAAGACCTCGTCACATTTCAGGGGAAATACAGGTATTGCTGTGTAGTGAATGAAAGCGCTAACATTGCAGGGTCAAGCACGTAAAGGCCCTGACACACCAAGTTGAGAGTTCACCGTCGGACAGTTTGGGTCCCGCACCGTCAGCTCTTGACTGCCCATGTCCGAATTTTTTTGACCGATTCAGAATGTTGAATCTGCAGCGGAGCCCATCGTTGAGAGAAATCACTCTGATTGGTTGTTCAGCTTAAACGAATCAGTGCACGAGAAGAGAAACGGAAGTGAGGAAAACAAGCCAACGAGTAAAGTCAAGAGGAAAAACACAGACGGCTCCTCTCATGTTTCATCTTCATCTCATCTGATCATTCCAACACACGGATATATTCACAGCATCATGAACATCTGGAATGAAGCTAAGTGGTGAATGAGAGTGGTGTGTAAATGGTCGGCCAACGCCGCTTTGTTTCATGTACGTATTGTAAGGGCTTGTATATCCACAGTCCTCGGCCTTCCGGATTCACTTTTTGAATGACGAATACAGACTACCGCCACCTGCTGGTGTTGAGAGTTATTTCCTCTCATGCAGGTGCAGAACGTACGTGGTAGATGGCCGTTGGCTGCAGTCTTTGCGGTGTGTTCAAGTGCAACTTTTTGGCAAAGACAAAGGCAACCTGAGGCGACGCAATTGGTGGCCTTCGTCGCCGCTAGTACTTTGATGTTGGGTTGGTGTGTCTGGGCCTTAAGGGTTAAGGCCGTCTAACGAAAGATGCTTTCACGAGCAAGCGAACCAATCACAAGACTCCGCTGATGACGTAGAAGAACATTGGCAGAAATGGTCCTGAAAATAATATGAGACATCTTTCGGGCCTTACCTTACCTCATCTTCTTTTTCTGTGGAGTTTTATGATGGTTGCCATCCATAAGTGTTGCTTTACCGCCATCTGCTGGACTGACCCTTACTCCATCATGTCATTGTTATGACATGTGCAAAGCTTACTGAAGTTGGGACAGGGTCTTGAACTATTTGGTGTGACAGATGCGCAGTTTAACTGGAGCTGGTGCTTTGCTTTTGGCTCAATTTCGGCAGGCGCAGACCAGATTTTACTGCTCATGTGTTGTACCCCCCGATGATATGATGTCCTCTGGTTCACATGAACTGAGGAAGGGAGATAACTCTGGATTGAGCTTTTAGTGAATTTACAGCTTTTAAATGGTAAGTCAATGGGAAAAAATATTTTTGGGCCCAATGGCATCATGTGACGGACACGGAAGTTGTAGTACTACCCTTTGGCATCTACAAAAATTGGCTTCAACGACAAGCGCTCTTCCTGGGAGCTTTGTGTGGCTCGGTTCCTAACTGTCTGGCAACACCTCGACATCCTCTTGGATCCATTCGCCACATGTTTATGATGTATCTACATTTTTGTCATCCTGATTGTCCATTCTGTCATTTTATTGTTGGTCTGTTCTGTACACACATCTATTGCATGTCTGTCCGTCCTGGGAGAGGGATTCCTCATCTGTTGCTCTTCCTGAGGCTTCTACCATTCTTTCCCTGTTAAAGAGGGCGTTGTATTGTATGCTATGTATGAGGCAAATTTGTGAGATTGGGCATAAATACAATTGACTGGACCTGATCTGACCAACAGTCCTCCAAACATGTGTGTCAGATGAAGCCTCCTGTAAAATATTCACCACTTAGGCTATCTGATCTGGGACGGTGGATATATAGGACGATATGGTCAGAGCAGGAAATGACTGGTGTATAATGCACACCTAAGCCTAAGGTTTCAGTTACAAGTCACGTTCTTAAGAGCTCTTCAGTGACTCCATCTAAATCCACTTCCTTGTCATTTAATTGCTCAAATGGGGAAAGGGAAGAGGGCATTATTTTGCAGCTGCCACAGACACTGTGCACTTCAATTGCAGCATAAATGAATAATTTTTTTTTTGAAGAAATCTTAGAATGTCTCCAATTTAGACAGAAACTATGAAATGTTAGGTGGTAATACATCATTGTCAGTCTCAAATGTTCTGCCATACACTGTTACACCCAGAGTGACATTCAATGAAGATAATAACTCTCCCTTCAGTTTGTTTGGACGTGTACGTCACTAAACATGTTGACGGGGTACTCAACAGGCATCAGCTCTAGAGTTGCAGTGGATGTATTATGAGCTGTGTGTTTTGGCGTGTGACACTGTACACCGCCGTACACCACGGACTGGCCAGACTACGGTGAGCTCACTTCTTCCACTGACAGCCAGTGATGTGTATGTGTGACAGGAGGGGGGGTTCAAAATTCTGATTTAAAAAAGAAGCTGACATATTTTGCTAGCCAGAGTTGTGGATTTTAATATCCAAAATAATAATAATATTCACTGCTTCCTTTTCAAGTTTGCTATTGGTGAAGGAAATATCTGAGACAGCATTATGAGCATATAGAGACAATAAACTCTTCATTATAGTCAAAAGGCTATATTACTACTACTACTATGTAAATATGTATGTATATATGGAATCAGATCACAGTGATGGGACAGATTAAACTCTTATTTTAGACGAGTTGTTCTCAAACCTTTTCTGTCCCCTTTCGAAGCTAAAAAAGTCATACCCTGCAAGCTAGTGAGTAGCTTGCTCATTAGCAATCAATTGCATTTCTATGAACCGGTAACAATATTGGGGACACTGGTATCAAAACAAGCCCATTTAAAGCTGGGGTTGGCAGCATTGGAGAAACCAGCAAGAGTAAGTTGGATTTTGAAAGTATCCAACTGAAAAACCAAGGGCAGTGTTGCCAACTCTTTTCCAATGAAAGTAGCTAGCAGCACTAGCTCCAAAAGTCACTAAACCTAGTGAGAAAGTTGCCATGTCGGCAACAGTGACAGTCCGTCTGTTCAGGCCTCCCTGCAAAGCTACTCCCACAAAATTATCATTATGAACGTTAACAACGGACACTGCTATAGGGAACGGGAATCGCGGAGCATTCTGGGTCGGCGCAGACATTTTTGAAGTGTAGCGTACAGAGCTACGGTAGACTATCCTTATCTGTCACCGGTCTATCTGTCATCTGTCAACCGTTCATCATCAGAAATGTATAAAGTATGTGCGAAAGACAAATACCCATATAAAGAGAAGCTGACAGAGGCAAAGGGGCCATATATTTCAAAACTGCAGTTAGTTAATGATATCACGAATTAGGAGGACCTTCACAGCTTGCTGTCCATTACAGTCACTGATGTGGTTTGGCATTTGTAAACACCTGTCAGCAGCTCAAAGTACGTAAATCTTTGGAGGCCGGTGAGAGAGACAGGTGATCAGTGAGGGGAGAGGACAGGAGACAGGAAGACAGTCAGCTGCAGCTGGAGTGAGTGACTTTTTTGCTGGACCGCAGAGGGCCAGCCCTACAAACGCAAAAGTCTGTCACTGAGCGAGTGACTGACTGAGTGATGAAGTTACAGGATTGGTCGGCCGACTGTTGGAGTTTCCTCATTGGTCGTTGCTCTTTCAAAATGAAAAGGCGGGGGGGAACAGTTCTGTGTTTAGGTTTTCTGGTGAGCGTGTCAGTGGTTCAATGTATCATTACATAGTGCTGTTCTTGTGCATGTGCTATTGTTTATATTCGTTTAAGTTACGTTATGTTGTGCTCCGTCTTGGGTAACCGTGCATTCACACCAAGCGCGAGGCAAATTTTTGCCTCGTTTTCCTCCATCAACCATGGAAGAAATAACCACTGTTGCTGCTTTGTACATGTTGGTGAAGTCCCAGATATGTAAGAAAACCAAACGCCGTCGTGTCTGGGTTCCTGGCGTCACCCTGCGGCGAGTAGTATTCACATACAGCGCCATTGAACTGATTGTATGTAGCAAGCCACACGTCACTACTGCGGTATGAACCCAAAATAAACAGACTGTGCTGTGATTTAATTACAATAAACGGATCAAAATGATCCCGAAATAACAACATTATGATGCTGATTTATAAAAAGACCGAATTCATGCTTTGTCAAGTCTGTCTGCAACACAACAAGCAAACAACGTTTAAAATGCTTGTTTTCTGAATGGAGTTCGGATCGATCAATGCCAGGCTATGCTAACATTGTAGCTGCTATTAACACTCCATCTAGGAATAAATACGGCAGCAATAACGTCAGTGATGACAGCGGGAGAATCTCAACGCTGATAACATTTTGCTACGTATGTGTATATTGTTACACAGCACTTATATGATGAACGCCATTGATACTGCATTGATAATGAAATACTTTTAACCCTGCATACTGTATGTCATGCTAATACCTTTTCACCTTGTATAAAATGTATAATATACTGACTAGTAAATGTTACCATTTACTATTACTATTATTGCTTCATTATAAGTTGTCTTTCAATCAAACATTAAGATATAAGTGGAAAAAACTGTTCACAAAACATGATAGACATGACCACTGACTATTTGTGTAACAATTTAGCCACAAATTCACACACTGACCATATCCGGTCCAACTATATACTCGGTTTGGACCGAGTCTTGTTTGATGGTCAGCACGAATGCAATTTGTATGGAAACCACATAATTGTGAACCCAGAAGTATGAAGAGCGGCGAACACCGTGTAGGGAGGAGGTCTTGGTGGATGGGTGGGCCAAAAAACACTGGACTTCCGCCCAGGAGACTGGTGTAAGTCAAAGGTGATTTATTTGTCACTCAACTTCCGTACTTAAAGATAGGGTCGACGATGTTGGAAGGCTAGCATAATTTGAAAGTAGCGTCGCCTCAGGAGCTCCGTCTAAACCATGGATGTATTAAAAGAACTGGATCCAGCGGTGGAGGCGGTGCCCCAGTCATTCCTATGAGAGTTGCTCATTGGTGCATGAAGCCTAAATGGCTCGACTTCCGTCTGGAAAAGTACCCGGATCTTGGCTGAGTGGCGTCCGCTCGGTCACATGACTTGGTCACGGGGTCCCAACGTCACGCCGTCGTCACGGCTTGGCGCTCCAGCCTCGGTCTCGGTCTCTATCACATGAACGGAGGAAGGGAAATAACTCTGGATTCAGCTATTAGTGCGTTTTACAACTTAAAATTTTTTTTTTTTTTAAAAAGGGCTATGTATATCTATATATATAGATATATAGATATATATATCTATATATATATAGAGATATTTATACTGAGAATGTGAACTAAACTGGAATTGCACCAGTCAGCTATTATATGAAAAAAGTATTTTTATGCATAGGCTAATGTAATGTTGACCTATTGACATGTCTTGCATTTGACATTTTTTAGTTCTGCAAAAGCAGTTGCAGTTCTGTTTACCAATTAAAGGCAGGATGTCAGCCATTAGACGGGAAACACCAGAGGCCTCCTCTTTTTCAAGGCTTTTTCTTTCACAGGCCAGTCCTCCACTATATTCCACCATCAGCAGTTACCATCACCATATCCTATCTTTCCAACTCTTCATAATCCTTCAGCTGCCTGTCTGACTTATCTTACCCAGGATAAATCAACCAATACATTTTTACAGTATAGGAGAAATACATGTATGTGTCCCAGCAGGAATGTATAAACCAACTGTTACCGGCCCCCATGACCAATGACCAGAGCACCAGATTAAGCAATGTTTTTTTTATTCAAATAATTTGATAATAAAAAAAACATATGTACAAAGGAACAAGACAATGAAATACAAACAAATACTGTAATATAAGATGCTTGTTTAGAGAATAGTAATTAAGTAAGAAACAAATTAAGTAAGAAAATAGTAATCCTAACAATTGGACGATTAAACAAACTAACTAATTATGTAATTTGAACTAATTAATTGAACTGATTTAGAAAAAAAATGCAATTGGACAAAATGTATTTTAACTGATTAAAAGATAACTGATCAATTGGTAATGAAAATTGATATAAATTAAATGTAATTAAGAACAAGAAATCATTAATTAATTAAACTCATGCTGTACTAATGTGTGTGTGTGGGGGTGTGCGGGGGGGGTTACTCCTCCTCTTCAAGGGTCTCTGTTACACTCCGCACTTCTTCTTCCTCATATTCGAGGGTCAGGTATTCCGGGGGTTTGGACAGTGGCTCTTGGAAAGTTGCGCTCCACTCATCTGCTGGTACAGCACAGTCAGTCTCCAGAGTGTCCAGGACCTCTATGTCTCCGTTGGGGAGTAACCTCAGACCCTTAAGCTTAATATGTTTAAGTCCAGAAAGAACCTATAGAAAATTAATGTATTAATTGGTGCCTGGACCAGCCTATTGGATGTCCAGTAAAAGACCCACCCTAAAGTAATTTACTTCAATCTTTGTAAAATTACTTGAATTAAGGGAGAACCCTTGTGCAGCCAAATGTCGTCCTTTAACATGGGTGACCCGGATCAACATGCCCGTAGCCAACTGGGTCAAGTTGGCCTCCCTCCACAGGACAATCTTTACTTCTGCTTCTTCCTATAATGATATAACACGCTGCATAAGAAGTGTTTACTTTCTACTAAAATGTGATTGAGGCACACACTGCCTGGAGAATTTATATTTCACTTGACTGACTAAAGAAAAGAAAATGCATTTTTTAGTATATATATAAACGGGAAAAACAAAGTTCGGAAACTTGTGTTTGGTGGATTATTTCTCTGTTGTTACAATGATAATTGGCATTGTATTTTACATCATTGGAAAGCCTGTTTATTTACCTTCGCAATGATGTCCAACTTGTAATGATCATGCATTTGTGGGATGAGCAGCACAGCTGATTATGTGGGTAGCGCCCAAGAAAAATTTGCCAAAATGCTCTAAACAGTGTATTCTCATAAGGCTACCAGGAAGCCTGCAATGACTACCCTTCACCGTCAGGCCCGTTTGCGCTGGTGTCGACAACACAGACAATGGAACCTGAACATGTGGGGGAATGTCATGTTCAGTGATGAGTCCAGGTTCTGTCTGCGAAAGTTGGATGGCAGGGTCAAAGTATGGAGACGACGCGGAGAACGCTATGCTGACTGTAGCACCGATGGAGTAACAGCTTTTGGTGGGGGCAGTGTCATGGTGTGGGGCGGCATCTCCCTCACTGGCAAAACAAGGCTTGTCATCATTGAAGGCCATCTCAATGCAGGGAGATATCGGGATGAGATTCTGCAGCCAGTGGCGATCCCATATCTCCACAATCTGGCACCTAACTTCATCCTCCAAGATGACAACGCCCCCCCCCCCACAGAGCCAGGGTTATCACAGACTACCTCCACAATGTGGGAGGAGAGAGAATGGAACGGCCTGCCAAGAGTCCACACCTCAACCCAATTCAACATGTGGGATCAGGTTGGGCGTGCTGTACGTGTTAGAGTGACCAACACAGCCTCGCTGGCTGACCTGCAACGAATCCTGGTTGAGGAATGGAACGCCATCCCACAGCAACGTGTGACCAGGTTGGTGACCAGCATGAGGAGGAGGTGCCAGGCTGTTGTGGCTGCGTATGGATCTTCCACCGCTATTGAGGCTCCTGATGGTGTATTAAATGAATAAAGTGTAAAATAGCCATGTCTTGTTTGTTCCTTGTTACTGATAGAGAGTTCAATCATCCAATCCACCAAACAACTCAAAACAAGAGTCAACACCAACAGGAGAATTCACTGTTTACCATTGACGGAGCATTTTGGCAAATATTTCTTGGGCGCTACCTACATAATCAGCTGTGCTGCTCATCCCACAAATGCATGATCCTTACAAGTGGGACATCATTGCGAAGGTCAATAAACAGGCTTTCCAACGATGTAAAATACAATGACCATTAGCATTATAACAACAGAGAAATAATCCACCAAACACAAGTTTCCAAACTTTGTTTTTCCAGTATATATATATATATATATATATATATATATATATATATATAACATTATAGATAATGCATCAGAAAGATGATGTCCCTTTTGCCGAGATGATATATTGAATCCATGTCAAAGAAAAGTCTGATGCATTGTCAGAGGAAGACAGAGCTTTGCTTTCACAGGTTATCACTGAACAGGCACACTGTCCCAAGGACGTACTGCATGTCTATGCTACAAATAAACAGGTTGATGCACACAACTCTGCAACGTTAGCTCTGTTTCACTCAGACATCAAAAATATCGATGCAGATGACTATAAAAAAGATCCCAAAACTGGTAGAATGGCGAGACAAGCTATACCTTTCCAAGGTAAACATTAACGTGCAATCAGGTCTGTGCAACAGAACTTTTGCACTAATTGCAGAAATAGTGACTGGTGAAAGTGGTCCACACGTCAGTAAACTTGGTCTAGAACTTGTCAGTAGAAGTAATACAAGTGCAACCATTAATATTTCTACATAGACAGAGAGGAGGAGAATCTAAAACAAAAGGGAGTGGTGCGCAGGCAGTTTCCCATAAAAGTTGCATTTGCATGTACAACACACAAGGTTCAAGGTATGACAACTTCCTCAGCAGTAGTATCACTGAAAAACATCTTTGAACATGGCATGGCCTATGTAGCGCTCAGCAGAGTAACCTCTCTCAGCAGACTAAACATTCTCGATATGGAAGAGAAAAAAAATATATGCCAACCCAGAAATGAACACAGCTCTCGCTAATAAGACACACGCTTCATTGGAACATGTAATGCCTCTACTTCACGTCACGGCAACATTAAACAGGCCAGACTCTCTAACAATTGTCCACCATAACACAGAAGGTCTACCATCTCATATCACTGACATCAAAAGTCACCATAAACTGCATCTCGCAGACGTCTTGTGTCTAACAGAAACTCACCTACGAGGATCTTTTGTTTCCGAAAGTCTCCATTTAGAGGGCTACAACATGTTTAAACGCAATAGAAACGTTTCGTACACAAACAACCTTCACATGGCCAACAGAAATGGTGGCAGAGTTGCAAACTATGTGAAAAACCATATCAGAGTCCATGAGAAGCACTACATACAGAACGCTACCGATATTGAGTTCACAGTTGTCAAGCTCAAAGCTCCAATCGAAGCGCTAATAGCTGCAGTCTACAGACCTCCAGGTTACAGCGTCCTCTCATTCTTATCGAACCTGCAAAACCTCTTGGATGCACTGGAAATAATGGATCATCATCCCATCTTAGTTTGTGGAGATTTTAATGAAGATCTGTTGTCTAGAGCAAGCAAGCCAATACTGGAGCTATTTCAGTCTAAAGGTTACGAGCATCTCATCTCATTTCAGCTGACCAGACGAAGGTCTCTCCATGAATCACTGCTGATCCTAGTGTTGGCTTTTCCTGCTTCAGCCTCCCGACCAGGAACAGGGGAGACACCGGAGTTTTGGTCGGAGACGATAACGTTTCTCTCTGCGGAGCCCCGTCACTTCACAAGATACGGGAAACCTCTGTTGGTCTGGAGGAGCTGCAGCAGTTATTTCTGCACAAACGTCCACTGTACATTCACTAGATATTCTCAGAGCTAAACTAACTCTTCTGCAGTGTGGAGTGAGCGCGCATGCACGTAAAAGTGGAGCGCGAGAACACGCGCGGTGTGTGAGTGAAGGCAAGCAGGCAGCGGAGCATCGACTCCAGCCCTGGAGACCAAAGCTACGTCTCCCCTGTGTCTTCTGGCCGTGGTCGGGGGGCTGGAGCAGGAAGAGTTGACACTGTTTTGCAAGACGGGCTTCACCAGATATAACTTTGCGGTTTTCGCACATGCGCGTGCATGTGAAGTGTGTGTGGGTGTGCACGTGCGCGCCCGCTCCGCCCCCTATGCGGGTGCATGAGATTAGCTCCACCTAGTGTGGGTGTGTTTACCTACGCTTACTATATATATTCACCATTCAGCTGAGTATTATCCACCACTTGTTTTCTATACACACGAGAGGACTGTTGTATAACCATGGCTCTGGCTTTCATCGGCTTCCCTGATCCCACCAAGACCAACGACTCACTAGATACGTTCTGTAGGGTGACAGACAACGATGAGGTGGCCGTGGACAGGGCTCCTCGCAAAAAGGAACGTCGGGGGAATGGTCTGACAACAGGGGCGCCGTCAGAATTAAAGAAAGAGTTGGAGGGGGTTACCGGGTATGTTTATACGGTTAAATATCACGATGGTCGTGTTATGTTGTCTGTACGGACTCGTGCATGTGATGGTTATACAGAGGGTGAAACATGGAGTGATTCTTTGTCCGTAAAAGATTGGAAACTGTTTCGCTCTGTCGTCTGCCGATGTGACAGGCAAGAATAATGCAAGAATAATTAATTTTTCAGGCATAATTCATTTATTTAGAGAAAAGCTAATTTCTTTGTTGTCTCAGTTATTACTGTATCATTTTCAGGACATGTCATTTAATTTTTGGATGTAAATATGCATAAAAACTGGTCACTGTAGAGACTGCAGCACATATGCAGTGAACCAGAAAGAGGAATAATGCAGATAGGTGATGCAGATCCTTGTGTGTGTGGGTTGATTTTGCATTGATCTGTTGGTAATGCCTCGGGGTTCCAGTAGGGGGATCGCGCTCCTCTTCCTCACTCAATACAGAGACGAGTGAAGGGAAGAGCTGCGTGTGTGATTCATTCATCCTTCTCTCTCACTATTTCCCCTGTTTAAGGTAAATAACGTCCACAAAGCACTATAACGTTGTAAACACATGTTGTTAAGAATTCGTTACACGTTGTTGTTGTTCATTATAGAGGAAAAGTGCTCATTTTGTACTCTGTATTGTGTTCGAAAGTTTCTAGCTAATGCTGTTGCTATGTAAGCTAGCTGTCGGATGCATCGTGGTCCCGTCGTAGAGTCCGTCTGTTTACTTTGTCGGCGGCATTTAAGCTAGGTTGTTACGTTCATATATGTGTATGCAGTTGTTGACTTTATAACATTTAAAGGTGAATTCATGTGTCTAAAAAAGTTAAAAAGCTAAAAGGTTAAAATACATTTCATGAGAGACTTCATGCTGTATTTGAATTAAGAACATTTAGAAGCAGTTAAAAAGATAATTTAAATGGTTTAGAGAAAGTTAAAAATGTAATTAAGCCATGATCACTGTGGTCCAGAAACTGAGTTCTGATGTTTAAATGTATGAGTTTTGTTTACATTGCATTACATTTCAAATGTAACTCAATACAGAGACGAGTGAAGGGAAGAGCTGCGTGTGTGATTCATTCATCCTTCTCTCTCACTATTTCCCCTGTTTAAGGGGCACAACACCGAGACCTGGATCAGGCTGGTTTTCCTGAGATACTCTATGTGTCGCAGTGGAACAGTGCTACGGGCCCTGAGTTATATCGGGTTGAGTCCGACCGTTTCAACAGATATGCAGAGGAATTTATTTTTCTCAGTGTCTGTGTGGATAGGGAGAGTGTGATAGCGGCCAGAGGCCGTGAAGATTGGATCTTACATCCTTACCCGCTCACTCGTCAGGAGTGTGACTCATGGTTTAAAACATTCTTTTTTATTCAGTGGTGCGACTGGCGGTCCATGCAAAGGGTGTTCAGAGAAGTTGACGAAGCTATCAAAAGAGACAGAATCGTCTCTTCTTATGAGAGTATTAGAAAACGCTTTGTTTCTGATGATATATCGACTAGCCCGCAAACTGCTCTCCTGCCTACCATGTGTAGACCGAAAATCATCAGACATGTCGACTACTAATAACGAATGGTAGGTTGTGTGTATTCCTTTACAATTATATATTGTGTGTGTGTATATTTTTTATCTCGTTTTTAAATACAAATGTTGATGTTTTTTCTAGATGTCAAACAGGGCACCTGGGTCGATGAGGAAACGCAGGATGGATTTTCCGAGTGTCCTGTTGGCCACTCCAATTGTAATAGACCTGACTGGATCACAAGAAGAAGAAGAATTTGCTGTGACAGGCCCTGTGGAACTGATGGCCACACCAGCTGTGATAGACTTGACTGGATCGCAAGAAGAAGGAGAAGAAGAAGAAGAAGAATTTGATGTGGTAGGCCATGTGGAACTGATGGCTACACCAGCTGTGATATATTTGACTGGATCTCAAGAAAAAGAAAATGCTGTGGATGGAATGGCGGTCCCTCATGAGGAACCACGTCTAACCAAAAAGGGTAGGGATGTGATAAAGGACTTTTTGAGGCGATGTCTTTGGGAGGTTTCATGGGAGGTGACTAATTGCTGTGTAATGTATATCTGTTTACCCTTTTCTTGTTTTTTCTTTTGATAGCCACAGAAAAATAGTTTGAATGTATTGTAGTTTTAAAAATGTGTGATGATAAATTGTATAAAGATGTTTGTTTTTTCTGTTATGTTCAGAGCATTTTAATAAAAACCCATCTAACAAACACATTGTTGTCATTTACGATTCATTTACATCATGGAGAACACATTGCAGGAGATTTATTACGACCCTGCTCATCCTGGGGGTCTTGGTAGTGTGTATAAACCACGCAAAGCGGTCGGGGATTGTACAGGGGTGACACCAGCGCTGCCAGATGTTAGACGCTTTTTATTGGGACAAGATGTGTATACTCTACATGCCAAAGCGGCTAAAACATTTCCCAGGAATAAGGTTTTGGTTAGTGGCATCGACAAACAGTTCCAGATCGATCTAGTCGATATGAGTGAATATTCTGTGTTGGGGATACGGTGAGAATTTCCAAATTTAGGGGTGTTTTTAGAAAAGGTTATGAACAAACGTTTACAGACGAATAGTTCATAATAACGGAGCGCATAGCCAGAGATCCCCCTGTGTATAAACTAGCGGATTGTGATGGTGAGGTGTTGAAAGGTACGTTTTATGATTACAACTGGTAATTATCGATAAAAACAAAGTGTTTAAAATAGAGAAAATATTGGACAGAAAAAAATCAGGACGTAAAAGTCAGGTCCTTGTAAAATGGTTGGGCTGGCCCGAAAAATTTAACTCTTGGGTCTCTGATAAAGATATTGTTACTGCTCCATAAAAAGACAAGTGCTATCCGCTGACGCCTCACTTTTGAATCGAGACATAGTCGAGGTCAGAACGATGGAGAGGAACGTTTTTTATGTTACACTACCCAGTAATGCCTCATTACAGATATACCCGAATAATAAGATATGGCGCTACAGGACAAAACTTGCAAAGCCAATTGTTCTGAAAGAACCATATGAGGTGGGCATTATTGAGTTACAATATCCTAAGGTGTGGACTAATTTCCCCATCTCTGATTCGACTGTGGTTATCTATGATTATAAATCAAAGAAGACATTTACTATAGCTCTATCTGTTGGTTTTATATGATTCTATACCTAAAATAGTAAAAGAATTTAATTCGAAATGCCTCGTTCACCCCCCCCACATCACGCATAACTCTAATGTATAATAATATTACAAATCGGGTGTATTTTTTGGGGGCAGAGGGAACGACGTTAACGTTTAAATTGGCTGAAATACTGGGTTTTAAACCGTGGGACCATTTGCAATACCTGTAACCCCTAATTCTATGAAACACTATGCAGCACCTCACCCTGCCGACATTCATGGAGGATGTTATAATATATGTGTTTATAGCGACATTGTAGATTATCAGCTGGCTGGTGATAGTTATGTACCACTTCTCCGCTGTATAAATGTGTTGGACGATGTTCGTCGTATGCCCACTCTGACTTATGACAAGCCACACTACACATCGCTCTCCAAATCAATTATTGATGGTATAGAGATCTCATTAAAAGACGATCAAAACCACTATATACCTTTCGCCTACGGGAAAGTGATTGTCAAACTACACTTCAGACCGGTGAAGCAGTATTTCTAAGTGTTCATTGAAAAAAAAAAAAAATGATGCGCACACCGTACACACGCGATGATGCCCGGTATATGTCATACTATCTTAATCAAGCTGGTGGTGAATTACCGGGGTTTATCGGGTCGAGTACACAGTATGGAAACGGATTAGGCAGTATTTTTCGCAATCTATTTAGAATGGCTGTGCCCTTATTAAAAAAAGGGTTCAGTATAGCAAAACCTCATTTAAAAACAGCTGCCACAAATATTTTGGGGGACGTTGTGTCCAATATAGCCCGAAAAACCATGTCAGGAAATCAGGATGTAAATGGAATGACAGTATATACTCGGAGACCACTGAAAAGGCCCCCAGCAGGATATGGGCGTAACCGTCCTGTGTCTAAAAAACGTAAACAGCTACTAAAAAACCCAGAGGTGCCAAAAAGAAGTCAGCCACCAAAGGCAGAAGAGCTCCACGCAAACGTCCCAGGTTATTGTCAAAAGACATATTTTTAGGTTAAAATCACTGAAAAAAATAAATAAAAATCCATGGCGCTCATCCATAATCAGTCGGAGGAGTGTGTGAAGACCGAGCTGGATCTGTTTACCGTGCCGTACATTCAGACTTCCATTGAAAAATCGACCTTTGTTGAAATCCCCCCCGGTATCTGCTATAACAGACACTGGACCTCTGGAGTTTTACATATCGGCCAGTGGAGAGGATTACTTTGACCTAAATGACACTTACCTGTTTACGCGTGTGAGGATTACAAATGCTGACGGCACAAACCTGGCTAACGATGCCAATGTGGGTTTTATAAACTATCCAGGATGCACCCTGTTCTCACAGGTGGATATAATGTCGGGGGACAGGCTTATAACACAATCGTCCAACACATATCCATACCGTGAAATAATTGAATGTTTGATTAACTATGGAAAAGACACATTGGATACACAGTTTAGCACCGCTCTGTTTAGTAAAGACACCGGTGATCACATGGACGATGCATCGATAGAAGGAGACAATCAGGGGTTGGTGACAAGAGGAAAGTTCACAGGAGCCAGCCGTATCGTCGAATTAATTGCCCCCATTCATGCAGATTTGTTTTTAAAGAAAAACTGTTGCTAAACGGGGTGGATATTTCTCTGAAATTCATACGGTCCAAAGATGAGTTCTCTCTAATGACTGCTGGAAATGACCAGTATCGCTTTAAGATTGTATCGGTCAGTGTATTTGTAAAAAAAGTTTCTGTTGCACCCACTGTCAGGTTGGCTCACAGCAGGGCTCTGCAGCACACTAATGCTAAATATGCTATTGACAGAGTGGCACTGAAAACTTTCTCTATCCCGGCTGGGACACGGGTGTGCAACCAGAAAAATCTCTACATAGGGCACATCCCTAAATTTGTTATCATAGCATTTGTGGACAACGAGGGATATACTGGGAGTTATGCACGTAACCCATTTAATTTCCATCACTACGACACAGAGTTTATGTGTCTATATGCAGACGGACAATCTTACCCCGCAAAACCATTTCAACCACAACTTGCGAGAGGGCAGTACGCAAGAGAGTATTACCAACTGATACAAACCACTGGTCGTCACCTAAAAGACAGATCACTGGCCATCTCAAGACCAGATTTTGGCACTGGTTATTCATTATTCTGTTTCAACCTGGAACCAGACGAGGGGTGTTCAGGGAACGTTTCGCTAATTAAAACAGGCAATGTGAGGATGGAAGCTCGTTTTAGAAACCCTCTGCCGCGAACCGTTAATTTGATATGTTATTCTGTTTTTGACTTGGTTATTGAGATATCAAACAGGAGACAAGTGCTCATGGACTACTACTAAAACACTATGAAAACTATAGAACTAACTAGCATTGTTAGAAAAATAATTATTAATGGTACAAATTTCTTGGGTATTTTAGCGTGCGATCAACTGCCTAAACACTATATTTGTAAGTTCCCAGCTATGCTGATTGTAAACACACATCCCTCTAACATGCCTGGTGAGCATTGGCTGGCTATTTATATTACAAAACACAAACAAGGATGTTTCTTTGACAGTTTTGGTAACCCCCCTGACTGGAATAATTTTCCAAAGGAAATAAACAGGTTCCTGGCTAAAAACTGTACAGATGTGTCTTATTGTAGAAGACAGGTTCAGGATAAACATGCCATCACCTGTGGGCAGCATTGTTTGTTTTTTCTATGTCATATTCAAAAAGGAATGACTTATAATAGTGTGATAAACATGTACAACACTAATCCTGTATGTAATGACACTCTGGTATGTAAATTTGTTAACAAAATACAACCTAGTATATGTCTTGGGTGTAATTTTACATGTGTACAATCTGGGAATAAATATGTGATGTAATAATTTTGAAAATAAAAAACATTACGAAAACGGGATTTTGTCAACACTCATATTTATTCAGGTATCACAGATTTCAACAACGAAGACATATCAAAATTTGAATTGTACAATTTCAATAGATAACACTGTCAAAGAAAATAAAAACACAATCATTTAAACATGGGCACAAAGAAAAAGTAGAAAAAAATACATTCATTTAAAAACATCATAAAGAAGATATAAAAATATATTTCATTTTTTTTACACTGTTACAAAGAATTCAAAAATATAACCATTCAGTACTGTCCATCCTAGGGGACTTAAAATGCTTTGCCCAGGGTGTCCTGAGGGGCGTGCTAAACTTTTGTGAACCAGTCAGTGAATGTTTTCCCCTTTTCCTGCTGTTGGGTTTGTCATGGGTCATAAAGCTACTTTCGCTGTTTGTATCATCACCTCCTTTATATTCAGAAATAGATCGACGCACCAGGGTGTTTGGGATGGCAGATAGGGGTACATTTAAACTGCCCAATGTTTTTAAAAACAATTCCCATCCCATTGGTCTAGAGCTGTCTGATGAATGTGAGGCCGTGACACTTTTTACTAAATTGTACAAGTGTGTACCCCTGACAGGTTGGTTGTTAATAACAATTTCTCCCTGATCAGTCCAAGATATCAAATTTTTTGACCGGGTTATTCGCTTCCAATATATAATCGGCATTTCTCAGACTTCTTTTGGGCATATGTTTTAGAACTTCATCTAATATCGGATCCTTTTTAGAGTTAACATTATCAACACTGGGTGTAACGTCGAGTCTCGAGCCATGTGTATCACTACTTTCACTTACAGGTAATGATAAGGTCAATACACCCTTTTCCCTTTCACCCTGTCTCACCATAGACAGGTAGCGCTGTAGAATATTCGCATATTTTTTGGCCTTCTCATACATATCTGTGTCCAGTAGTTTCAATACATCAGTCATGGCTCTATCTAGTTCATTTTGTACCGTTTGTCTTATGGATCCGCTGTTTTGTTCCTGCTGCTGCTGTTGCTTTAAGGAGTCCAATTGTTGTTGAGGGACCAAAAACATTTTTTGGGTGTGCTCCATTTTACTACCGATGTAGAAGACCGGCTATAAAAGGAATAGCTGCACCTAGCAGAGGTAATAAAAATCCACCAGTCTGATTTATAGACTTTTTCTTTTTAAAATGCTTGACTTGTTTGTCTGCAATGAGTCTAATGATTGTCTTCTTCTTTTTCAACTGTTTGTATTGCTGGTCAGTCAGAGGAATGTTACCACGCGTTACATAGAGCTATTTCACACAGAGCGTGAATAAAGTCTGTGTTTGCATTAATCACAATAACCCTTTGCATGTGCGGCTTCGATTTATATAACAACTCCAGCAGAGCCAGATTCCTCTGCATACGTGACGACATACTCACCCCTTCTGCTTTTTAGGTATATATACACACACAACCGATTGGTCTGATAACAATCCTGTTCTGAGTCGTAAAAAGTCGGGTGTCTTAGCTTTATAATCTATAAGTAGATAACCGTAAGCGGAACTAGTTGCATCATTAAATGCCTCCAAAAAATATTTGGTGTTGCCAGGAAACATCTGTCTACCCAATAAAGTAATCTGATATTTATCCCGGGGGTTTTTAAACAAAACAAGGTAGTTGGTGTTTAAACTAATAGTTCGGCTAGACTTGCCTTGAATAAATAGATTTTGCACTAAATATATACAACTTAGATTTCTATGATGTACATATTTGGTAAAAACAATTTGTACTTCTATGTTGTTACTGGCATCATTCATTAAATCGTCTATGATGAGTAGATTATTTTTGTCTGGGGGTAGAAGCACAGTCACACAGATTCTGGTAAACCGTTCACAAAGTTAATATCCCTTGTCTTAAGGAGTTGGTTATATAAAGGTTGCCAGCACGAGTAAATGTAGACAATATTATCAACACTATGTGAAATGGCTTTTGAGGCGTTTTCAATAACATTCTTGACAAAAAATGTCTTTACGTAATTTGAAGGACCGCTTACCACCAGGCTAAACGGATGCTGTAGTCTGCCATCAAAACCCGGGTCCAATCTAGTATCCATAAAACAGAGTGGTGTAATCCTGAAACACTCTACGCTTATTGTACACCACCTGGACTTTCTTAAAAACTGTCTCGTTTTTCAGATGAAACTTCTTTTTATCACGTTTGATGGTTTCAGATACAGTCATCACGCTTGCCCCTGTGTTCTTATTGGCCACAAATGCGTGTACTAGACCTGACAATGACGTGTGAGTAACCACATTGGCGTTGTTTGCGTTTAATGTTATGCCTTTGCATTTTACCTGCGTCTTGCCCTGTCTCGTGCGATATGAGTAGCACTTGGAACCCCCCGACACAAACTCTGTAATGAAGTCTTCCTCGGGGGTTCCACACACATTACCATCGTTTATCTCATTTGTCAAGTCCCCTAGGTAGGGACCTAGGGGAGGGACCCAATCACCAGGCTGCAATGTAAAAACAACACTATTGGTGTCACAATACAACACTCGCTGCTGCAGTTTGTCCAGGAGGTCATACAACATAAGTCTAGCGTGAGCAGTCGTCATAGCGCCAACGAAGACATTGACGTCTTTTATTCGGGAACCCCTACTGTCCGCATGGCGCCACTGCACCATAGCCACATCATCTGATATGAAGCAGAATTGCTTCACATCGTAATGGTCACTGAACATCAGTTGCGTAAACCTGGATGGTTCAGTGATCAACTCGCATGAAGGCATGGTGTTCCTCATGCTAAATCTGTAGAGTAATTTATTACAGCTCCTGACAGCTTTGTTGACACGGATTTTGTTAGCATCCAGTTTAATGCCCTCTTTTTCAAAATAGGTCATCAATGTGCTTCTTTTGTTCATCAGGTGTTTTGACATGCCCTGGGTAGCCAGAAGCCTCTTTTTTACATTTCAGAAACGTTTTCACATACCCTTTAAACAATGTGTCTGTCTTGTTGGGAAAATGCCACACTTCGTCAATGCTGACAATCTGGTAACCCTTTTCTACCGCTTTCTGAAGCTCAAACGAGACCCACACACCTGACAGCTGTCTGTCACTGTCACTATGAGCACAATCAGATGTTTGGTTCAAACCTTCAGCACACTTGCTGCACAGCGGGAACATGAGCTTGTTTTGACACCTGTAGGGCAAGACTGGGTGGAACAAACCTCTTGGCAGGAGCACAGTACATTTTACAAACCCCAAATAATTATCGATGGAATCAAAGTCCCCATGGATAACCTGGGGATGTCCAACCGGGTACAGTTTTTTTGCCTGAACTGTGGGATACAGACTTGTGAAGTTGTAGTACCTAATCTTTTCGTCATTTTCCACCATGTGGTACAGTTTCATGGCATTTGTACGCCCACCAAAGAGAGCCTGCCTGGAATCGAGTCGTTACGTTTTTTTGTATGTGGTCAGAAATGTTTGTACTGCAGAGTTTGATTTTGACAACAACCCCCATTCACACTCCCACATCACTACAGAGCGAAGGCCATGTTGTGTTTCCAATTTGTTTATTTTTTCATTGAAAGCACGGTATAGCTCGCCATAGGAGACTTGAGTGACCGGATTTAAATCTGCCTGAACATGGCATTTGACACATCCGTGAAAAAAACATCCTGCAAACTCATAGCAGGTGTTTGTAGCTGGATTGTACCCGTCCACAAAGTATGGGCCGAATTGCTGTTCACCACGATTGATTGCATGTTGCATCTCAATGTTTTCTGCACAGGCCACATATTCAAGCCACTGCATAGACACATCTGAATATGTCTTATTCTGTTTGGTGTATGCACCTTCATATGTGAGGGCTACAGTGTCTCTGGGCAGGAACAGTGTTTTGAATACACCCATACAACTGGATGGTAGAGTGGTAAACGCAAACGGGTCAAGCTGTCATGAAATGTTTCACGATAAATAGTGCATGCCCGGCGCAACACTGCCACATCATTAACACAGTAGCGATGAATCTCAGCTTGAAAATCAAAAGTTTCATCTCGGACTGTGTCATACCATTGCATGAAAGAGGTTTTCTCACTTTCAAACAAGGTGTCATACCCATAGTGAGATGGGGCAGGGTATGGGCCTATGTAGTGCTCATTCTCCCTAGTGTTAAACTTGTGGGGAAAATAGCCTTTCTCCAAATCCTCAAACCCCAAGGCAGCAGGTGTTTTGGCTAGTCTCATGGGTAAGAAACTGAACAAATCAATCCACCTCTGTCGGTATGTATTGTCGTACATCAGAATGACCCTGCTACCTCATCGTCACCATAGGCGTGATCCTTTGTTTGACAAAGTACTCAAGCAGAATGTAGTTGTCAAAGCCTGATGCGTTATGCGCAATGAACATATACCCACGGTATTTGGGCCGTCTGTACCGTTTCACAAAGGCATCCACGCATTTTAATGTGTTGAAACAAAACTTGTTTCCATCAATATCCATTGAGCACACAATTTGCCTCGTGTTTGCCATCGTTGAAACGTGTCTCAAAATCAAACAAGATGTACTTTCTCTGTGGATCAGCCTTCTCGATTGGCTGGATAAAGCATTCATGTGGCACACTGCTTTCCAATCTTTGTTCGCCACAGTGTGAACAGACAATGGGTGCGCATTTGTGCATTTTTTTACCAACCTTGTATGTTTTTCCACATGCCTCACAGTATTTTAATGCTGTACACGGTATAACTTTGTGTTTTACTTCATGTACCTTGTGTTGCTTGAAACAGAATTGTGATTTACAAATGCGTTTACAGTCAGGGCACTTTAACGTGCGACCTTGGTAAGTGACACTCCTGTGTAAAACAGACATTGCATCGATACTTACAGTTGTGGTACAGAGGCGTTTCATACGTATCATAGCAATACTCACACACATATGAAGCACTGAAAAACCCTGTCTGGTTTTCAATCAGATAGTAGTGGTCATTGTGTAAGTATAACCAGACTGTACGCTTGTGTGGTGCATCGCATGTTTGGAAACACTGCAAGCGTTTACGCGCAGAGCCATGATGGAAGACTATTTTCATGTCTAAGTGTTTCTCAAATTTGGTGACATCGGAGAACGATACTTTGTGCATGTGATCAAAACCGACAGCAGTGTACAGTTGTTTTGCATATTCCAATTTTTCATCCCGTGCCATAGTATTGTTAACAAAATGTGCAAGACAGATAGAAAAACATATTGTTGTTCCCCATATTGTCAGGATTGTACAGATGTCAACCTTTTTTGGCTAAAATTTCATCATAGGAAACTTGATCCAATCTCAGACGACCTGATTCACCACTACTATCCCTGGCAACCGTAACAATAAACTCCAATTCGTCGTCCTTCATAGAATCGTCATTGCTTTTAAGACCTGTGATATTTCCTCCATGAACAAATCCACATTGTATTCATTATCTGCGTTTAAGACGGCTTGTACATCGCTAGCCAGTGATGGGCCTCTCAAGATGACATTTAAAACACTACTGGGTGGCGAATCCTCTAAGGCTCTCTCAATCACACCAGACCGTCTCTCTCTAACTCGGTTAGGCACCTGCTCAGGATTATCAAGATTAATATCTCTAAAATCAACATGCTGATGCAAATCAGAGGCATTAAATGCAGGTATGTTTCTAATTTGTATATCTCTAACAGGTGCACGGGTGCACGGGTGCTTTCTACAAGTCTACCCGCCCCCTCCTGTACACATCTGATAACACTGTCTACACTCAGAGAAGCTTCGCCATTACCACACACAGCCATGGTGTTCATTATTCAAAGCATTGTCATCAACAAAGGCAGTAGCACTGATCAAATCATGATCATCAATACCGGCACTAGCACTGATCAAAGCATTATGATCATCAACGGAAGACAGAGGAATTTGCAGCAGCAGCAGCAGACACAGAGGCACATTTACCAGCAGCAGCAGCAGCAGACACAGAGGCATGTGCACCAGCAGACACGGACAGTTAAATCAGTAATAAGACCAGATAAAACCGAGGAAATAGAATTAAACCTAGCATTGTTGAATTCAGCCCACTTCCTGATAGTTTCGGTATTGTACTGGGACATTGTGGAAGCCCATGTCTCATTGCATATTGATCACTAATGGCTATATATTCTTCGACAGTATGAGGGACATGAGATTTCATCATCACCATCAACCTCATTAACATCATCATTAGCAGCGTTACGACCAGCGTCATCACTATATTTGAAATTTTTTCTAGGAGGTGACATGTTATCCGCTATTAGTTGACCGCTATGATGCAGGTCTGCTTTTTAGGATGTTTGATATATCAGCTAGAAACTTAACTATATGATTCTGGCTTCTAACCAGTTCTCCACTGGCTGTATGCAGATCACTAATGTCAGAAGTCAGAATACTTCTATATAATAGATCTGATTTACACTGGGCCAGGACAGTATTTAATAAGTTTTTGTTGTGTTTTTCTAATTCAGTAATTTTACTATTCAAAGATTCAGTTTGTTCTTTGTTATACCTCTGTATTTCTGCTAATTTACTGTTCAGCATGCATTCGAATTTATCAAATCTGTTGACCATTTCACCCCCACCCCCTAATGTCAAATCCTCAGTTGCACGACCGTCAACCTCTGTCTGTGTATATTGATCCTGGTGAATTGACTGTTGTTGTGAGGTTGAAAATAGATCAGAGAGTCCGCTCAAGTCGACTAATTCTATTGGTTCTGGAGAACCAGGCTGCTCATTATCCTCCCCCACACACGTTTGTGTTGCAGGGAGTGTGTCAGAGGATTTCTCCTCAAAATCACTAAGTGAATCACCCAACTGTAGAATAGGATAAGCAAAAGGTGTACTACAACTCCCTCCCCCCATTCACTGTATGGTTCACACCCACCTTGTTGAATGTCCTCTTCTGCTTGAGAAATATCTGTCAGCAGCGTTGCGGTCGCCTCTCTCTTCGATGCTTCTAACGGCTTCAATTCCTCCAAGATCACACGCACGGCCTCTGCAGCTTCACATCGAAGCGTCTCGGTAACAGAAGCCAACACAACTGCCTCTAATGTTGAGGCAATGGCACCCTCATCAATCACCGGTCTGATGCATGACATTAGGAGAAAAGAAAAAAAAGACTTAATACACACATAAAAATAATCGTAAATACAGATAGAATACTGTAATCTTATACATACCATGTATGCAATTGACCCCATTGCTCTTCCTTTATCCTCTTTTTTTTACACGCCAAGATTGAAGTCTATTAGGTCTTTTAAGCCTGTGCTTTGGTTCCTCAAAGTCAGAATCTTCTTCTAGATTCAAACACACCCACACTCTAGTATTTAGGTATAATAATCAAATGTATTAATTATCAAAGTATTATTTTAACATCTACATTTTATCATGTACACACCGTTTGAAAGTTGGTTTATGGGTTGGAAGATCCCTCTCTTCTGAACACGTGTTCCACAGCCGCTGGTTGATGGTACTACAAGTAAAAAAACAGCAGAACAAAAATAAATAAAAACATACACTTAGTCTAAAACAAAATAAAAAATAAATAAATAGTTCTATATAAGGAACAAAATACAAAACAAGTATAATGAATTAAATACCTTCATTATCAGCAGGTGGAATGTTTTTAATACCTCTGTCGTCGCGGTTGCTAACACGGGCCGTATAACCTAATAAATAAAACTGTTAAGAACATTTTTTTTTTTTTTTTACTATAAAATCACACTAGTATTATTGGAAGAGAAAATAACCGTGTTAGATAAAAATGGTTATACTCACATGGAATAGAAGCCATTGGTAAAAAAAAATACCCCAACGATGTGAAAATGCAAGAAATGTGTACGGCGGCGGCCTCTTCAAAGTTGCTGATGAAGTGGTAAAAACGAAGACCTCAGATGACTGCGTTTTATACACAGTAAGCACATGTAAACACGCCAACAACGAGGTGGAGCTAATGACATACAATCTCATGAATACGCATGGTTGACAGGGCATGAGCTTGCCCCATACACAGTACATGGAAAAAACAAAACCTCTATATTGTAACTCTACCGAAATTGCACCGCTTTCTTGGGAGATGACTACCATCAAAAAATAGTGGTGTACTAACACACATTTAACAATTTAGATGTTAACAAATCATTACATCACAGATACATCTCCTAAAGAAATTTTCACCAGGTGGGGGGGGTGGACGCGCACACACACCCACGCACACCAGCACACACACACACACACATGCAGGCGCATTTCACATGCACGCACAAAGCCACAATCTATATACTACTCGTGTAGTTTGTGTTGGAGTCTTGTCTGAACAGCGTACTCACACGTGAGCGCGCATATGGGAGTGCGCATGGGACACTGACCCGATAGATTTATACGTGTAAAAAGTTACAAACGGTCCCTTTAAGTGCAACACAGAAATAATTGACCAATAATTAACCAAAGAGCTAAGTTAAGTAAAAAACCAAACTAACCCCTAAAGTTGTCCCATTACTAACTAAACTGGTGAGCCGGCAAAAAGGAACAAAAGAGGGGAAGTCACCTCAGCCCAGCTCTTACAGAGCCGGCGGAACCGGGTGCTTCCCTTTACCCCTAAACAACAAAACCCCAAACTAAACCCTGACAAACAGAAACAAAACACCGAAAACTAGACCACCGGACTCACCAGAAAAGATAAAGAACGAAACAACAAAAAACTACATGTGGTCACTATGATGCTGCTGCTGCTGCCAGGCCATGCCATGCCAGGCCAGGCCAGAGTGGAAGAGTAGAGTGATCCCAAATCCCCTCCCCCTCTTTATTGACTCCCAATCAAGAGAGAGCAGCCACACCTGGAGAGAAGAAACACAGACCAAGATTAGGCATGAGACAGGATCAGCATGATCAGAAGGAGGGGGAGCATAACAGTTTGTAGTTACCAAATAAATTTCTCTAAATATTACTATTACTATAACATGGTGGGGGGGGGGTCGTCCTTGGCAGCCAGACTGTAACACCTGTTCTGGCTGCGGGACGGAGGGAGGGAGGGACGATTACCCCTACAAATAAACTGACCGTATAATAGTCAGTTGCAATTATGACACAAAAATGGAACAATATCATACTAAGCAGCAAACATTGTAAATATAACTCTCAAGTATAACCCTCGTAAATACATCAAATTCAGAACATCACTTAATAATTGCATTTATGACAATAGCTAACAAAGTTTGTAGTTACCAAATACTTTTCTCTAAATATTACTATTACTATAACATGGTGGGGGGGGGGGGGGGGGTCGTCCGTAGCAGCCAGACTGTAAAACCTGTCCTGGCTGCTGTAGGGAGGGCGGGATGGACGGACGATCTGACCTCCAAAAAAAAAACTGACTGTAAAATGGTCAGTTGCAAAGATGACATAAAAATGGAACAATATCGTACGAAGCAGCAAAGCTTAAATCTTCTGAATGGTGGTATACTGCAAACTTCATAAAGTTAAAAGGTGTGAGAACAACTATGATTGTTCCTGCTAAAGAAAATATTGTCAAATGTCAGTTTACTAGATCATGACTATCGGTTGACACTGCGTGATTGAATAGGTATTGAGTGAACTATAATTTAAAATTTTGAAAAACAGTTGTTTTGACAATTGACAGAATGTTTCTAAACACACAACAGAACTTGAGGGAGGTCATCCTCCGCAGCAAATTTGTCCATGCTCGAGAAAATCTCGCCCTAAATTAAACAAAGCTTAATAATTCTATATAACAAGAGAAAAAAATTACTAACACACAAAAAATCTATGGCATGCAAGTCCCATGCTAACTCTCGACCTGAACCCAGGCACATGGTAAGTGAACATAACATTTCAAAGCATATGGGTACATTTAATAAACATGCCTCTTATAATTTCATTAGGTATAATCGCCAGTTACTTCCCTTACATTTTCTGGTAAGTTACAATAGCCCAAGTACAGATGCTGATTTCTGATGCAGACATTAACTGGTAATGTATGACCTATTTGTTTCCCTATGTGTGTGCAGCACTGCTTAACAGGTACCAAAGAACTTTAAAGCATTGCTGATCAGCCCATGAAGACAGAAGAAGTCCAGCAACACTTCACTGCTCACCTAAAAGATCCATGTGCCTGGGGAATGGAGACACCACACCAAGAGGCCACTGCTTCACCTTTAAATGATCTGGACCTGTGCCTGGTATGTTACTATGTTAATTTTCTTTAATCATTTGAATACTGTAAGTAACTACTAGTGATACAGTTCGTTTTAACCATTTGTATCACCGGCTAATGTCATCTCTCTCTTTCACTGGTCTATTAGAGGTGAAGTTGGATACACGTGACAGAAGCAGGGCCATGCTGACAGAGGAGAGCCTGGGCAACAGGAAAACCAGAAGCACTCACCATGTGGCTTATCTTGAGCTGGACCCAAGTCTTGTAAGTGATTTACAAAATGCATGTTATATAAATACCTATAATAATCTGTGGCACTCATAATGTGAAAAACTTTGATTAATTGCTGCTTCCCTTATATTAACATAACATTAAATAGTTTAGGTTACATCTATCTTGAATTTTTTTCACCTCATTATTTGCAGAGGTAACCATACAAATTGTGAACTTATGGTAAGTATGAAGAGATATTGGTTCTCTATGTTTGTGCATTCGTACATGACAGGAAACAAACATCTTCCAGGGATGACAACTGTTATAACCTTTGTTTTTTTGTTTGTGCATTAATGCCTTCCATCCACAACAATCAGAAAGGAAAGGGGTCTCCAGCAACACTGGGAGAACTACCCCGTACAAATCTCTGGACCTGTGCCAGGTATGTTACTATGTTAGTTTTCTTTAATCATTTGAATGCTGTAAGTAACTACTAGTGATACGGTGATGACAGAAGAGAGCCTGGGCAACAGGAAAACCAGAGGCACTCACCACGTGGCTTATCTTGAGCTGGACCCAAGTCTTTTGTAAGTGAACATTATAATGCATGTTGTATGCATACCTAAAATAATCTGTGGCACTCATAATGTGAAAAACTTTAAAGGATCAATTGATCATCCTCTTTTTTCCCCATAATATTAAAGAACTTGATTTTGAATTTCTGTGGGGCGACCCAACAGCCGAGTGGTTAGGGCACATACAAAAGGGGAAGTGGGCTGGAGGTATGCAAGTACATTGGTGTCCACCACAGTGTCTTCTTTAATATTACCACAGGTGGAAAAAAGTTGGAAAAAAATTTTAAAGACCATGGGAGACTCATGACAAACCCAGAATGAACAGGACGGTTGGATGGTATAAATGTGTAGCATTGATGCATTATGCTACATTATCAGAAACTACAATGAAGGAGGCGTTAACAGACAGCGGCTGGACATCTTAGTTGCATTCAGTTGTGTGATGTTCCTCAAAATAGACATATGTATGCCTTGAAAAATTATGCTATCCAGTACAACAAGAGCACAAACGTCAGTTAAAAAATGACCTTTGAGTTGAATCAACACCTGTCTAGCACAGTCTCAGAAACCTGAAGAAACTAAGCTTTAAAATGTGCTATTTATAAAATAAGATAAGATAGGATATTCCTTTATTAGTCCCGCAGTGGGGAAATTTGCAGTGTACAGCAGCAAAGGGGACAGTGCAAAAAACAAGAAGCATCAGCTAACACAGTAAAAAAAAAAGAGCTAAACAAAGTGAAACAAAATATGAACCACAACCAGCACTGCTGGTTGTGGAAAAATAGGGGCAGTATATACAGTATTGACAATAAACAGACTATTAACACAATTGCACAAGTGGGAAATTATATTGCAGTCAGTATACAGTATAGTGCAGTTATTGTCAGTTTTTGGTGTGTAAGTGGTCTACTGGGAGCAGTGCTGGTTGTGGTCTACTGGGAGCAGTGCTGGTTGTGGTCTACTGAGAGCAGTGCTGGTTGTGGTCTACTGGGAGCAGTGCTGGTTGTGGTCTACTGGGAGCAGTGCTGGTTATGGTCTACTGGGAGCAGTGCTGGTTGTGGTCTACTGAGAGCAGTGCTGGTTGTGGTCTACTGGGAGCAGTGCTGGTTGTGGTCTACAGGGAGCAGTGCTGGTTGTGGTCTACTGGGAGCAGTGCTGGTTGTTGAGTCTGACAGCTGCAGGAAGGAAGGACCTGCGATAGCGCTCCTTCACACACTTTGGGTGGAGCAGCCTGTCACTGAAGGAGCTCTCCAGTGCTGAGATGGTGTCCTGCATGGGGTAAGAGTCATTCTCCATCATGGATGACAGCTTAACCATCATCCTCCTCTCTCCCACCACCTCCACTGTGTCGAGAGGGCATCCCAGGACAGAGCTGGCCTTCCTGATCACTCTGTCTAGTCTCTTCCTGTCTGCGGCTGAGATGCTGCTGCCCCAGCAGACCACTCCATAAAAAATGGCTGATGCCACTACCGTGTCATAGAAGGTCTTCAGGAGAACTCCCTGCCCTCCAAAAGAACTCAGTCTCCTGAGCAGGTAGAGTCTGCTCTGGCCTTTCCTGTAGAGTGCAGTTGAGTTGACAGTCCAGTCCAGTTTATTGTTCAGGTGAACACCCAGGTACTTGTAAGATGTCACCATCTCAATGCCCATTCCCTGGACCTTCACCGGTGTCGGGGGGGAGTGTGTGGGTCTGTGGAAATCCACCACCAGCTCTTTTGTTTCCCCCGCGTTGAGCTGGAGGTGGTTCCGCTGGCATCAGAACACAAAGTCCTGAGTCAGTTCTCTGTAGGCTACTCCCTGTCGTCCCCCTCTGTGATGAGGCCGACGATTGCAGAGTCGTCAGAGAACTTGTGCAGGTGACAGGTAGGTGAGATGGGTGAAGTCTACAGTGTAGAGGGTGAAGAGGAACGGAGCCAGGACCGTTCCCTGTGGGGCCCCCGTACTGCAGACCACCATGTCAGACACACAGTCCTGAGTCCTCACATACCATGGACGGTTGGTGAGGTAGTACAGTATCCAGGATGTGACGTGAAGGTCCACTCCTGTGTTCTCCAGCTTGTCCCCCAGAAGCGCAGGCTGTATGGTGTTGAAAGCACTGGAGAAATCAAAGAACATGATTCTCACAGTGCTCCCAGGTTTCTCCAGGTTATTGCAGGAATATTGTATTGTATTGCACTACAGGTGTTTTTTATTATGTTTGCCCTCTTTTGTAAGAATGGTGTATGACAGAGCTACCTTCTTTGCACATTTGACCTTGTCTTGCTTAATTTCAAACAATTGTAATTTGTTATTAAAGGTCCCATATTTGTTCTCATTTACAGGTTCATACTTATATTTTGTGTTTCTCCTAGAACATGTTTACATGCTGTAATGTTAAAAAAACAAACTTTATTTTCCTCATACGGTCTATCTGAATATACCTGTATTTACCCTCTGCCTGAAATGCTCCGTTTTAGTGCATTTCAATGGAATTTCAATGGCATTGTGTTGCTAGGCAACAGCTTGGGTCCATGTTTACTTCCTGTCAGCTGATGTTATTTACATACACTGCAACAGGAAATAAACTGGGACACATTTAGAATGTTTATGTTTAAAACCGTGTGATGATCTAAATATTGTATATTTGTGACATCACAAATTTGAAAGAAATCCTGACGGCTTGTTTCAAACGCACAATTTCTGGATATGGGCTGTGTGTATTTCTCTGTATATTGAGCGTTTTGATAGTTTAACAGTATTTATTAAAGCACTTAAACCTGCTTCATAATATGAAACACATGAAAATCTCACTTTTTACAATATAGGACCTTTAAATGTCTTCCCCCTTCATGAACATTTGGCACTGTTGGGGCCTGCTCCTTGTCATGTGTCTAAATGCTGGTACTAAAAAATATCTGTGTGTACAATAAGATATTATATAATTTAATTCTGTATTATTAAAGTAAATTATTGCCACAATTATGTTTCCTGTATAGGCACTTTTTGACATACAGTTGATTACAGTATTTCCAAATTCGCATTACTGTACATTAAAGTCAGGGCATACAAGGCCTGAGAACAGACTCTGATGCAGTACTGAGGTTATGTCACTGGAGGGCGGTATTGCAATGCTATATACAGGGGTATCAGCTAAACAAGGATACAGCGTAAGCATACACACTACAAGTCAGCTCGTCTATCAGACAGGATAGTACCTTAGGGGGGCTTCACATTAGTTTGCGCGGGAGGCTCCTTTATCATTTCCCCCCTTCTCATTAAAAAGTGTGATAACATAACTGATCTAACTTTAATCCACTTCATCGAGTTCAAGAGGAATCTTTCATATCAGAAACAACCACTTACACTACCCATACATAAATCTGATATATGACAAAATATGTGAACTACATAAATAGTGTAAATGTCCATATATGTCTCACACATATGCGTATAGATGTGATGTACATATACAGTAAGTCACCATATATATGCATATATGTAAGATATATTTTAAAATATAGCAAAAATGGCCACTTTCATATAGCCTATGTTTCATATATTTTTCCAGATATACACATATATATTAAATATATGTGTATTGCATAAATGTTAATATCCATCCATTCATCTATTATCCGTAACTACTTATCCCATTCGGGGTCGCGGGGGGGGCTGGGGGTGGGGGGGCTGGAGCCGATCCCAGCTGACATTGGGTGAAGGTGGGGTACACCCTGGACAGGTCTCCAGACTACCACAGGGCTGACACATAGAGACAGACAACCATTCACACTCACATTCACACCTACGGGATATTAACCTAACCTGCATGTCTTTGGACTGTGGGAGGAAACCGGAGAACCCGGAGAAAACCCACGCTGACACGGAGAGAACATGCTAACACGGGGAGAACATGCTAACTCCTTCCAACACAGGTGTCGCTGTTAACAAGCATTTCTGAAAGTTACAAACAGTCCCTTTAATATATATGTTCATATATTGCCATGTATCAGATTTTTGTATGGGTATACTATACTCTACTATACTATGTTATGCTATACTATGTACAGTAGTGATGAGTACAGTAGTGAACTGTTGTCTTGTTCCTCTTCTGTTAACTGTTGTTCTCTAAACTGGGTCAAGCCTCGAGCCCAAGCCCGGTTACAGTGCGCAGGCGCAGCTTGCAGGCTGCCTGTCATTGCCATAGCAACCAGAGCAGACGTCAACCAGCAACATGGTGAGTGTTTGTGTTGTCGGCTCATCTTTCGGTGCTATTTCGTGTGTTCTTTTGTAGTGAAATGTTCCGACCTTAACTGTAAGCACCTCTCTGATCATGCAGTGGCTTCGTGTGAGACAGTTCTAGTTGACGTCATATGCAACGGTGTTGTCTGTGAGCTAATCTGGGCTAACTGTAATGAGCCAGTTAGCTAGCGTTAACCCGAGATGTTAACCCGAGATGTTAACTCTAACCCTCACCGTGTGTCTAGTGTGGTTTAGGTCTCCTCCTGCTCCAGTAGCAGTGTAGTGTTGGGAGGACGAGGAAGAGTTAGGATGGCTGATCACTCACTGTCTACCTGACTAAACCCTCCACACGAACATGAGAATCAAGCCAATCAACTGCATTAATGCAGCCTCTATTAAAGCCTACAGTAACGTTAAGGTTACAGCTCAGTGACCAGTGTGAGTTTAAAGCACCACTGTCTGTCTCTAGCTGGTCTACACATCTATTGTGTCATCACCATCGTCATCAGTGCAATGCTTCATCAATGTCTACACGTGTTAATACCCATCTTCACATAGAAATAATAACTAAAGAATGTGATCTAATCAAATGTATGAAGTATGTTAGAGGTCCAAACACTGTCCTTCATAGTCCACAAACTGTAGTCTCAATGTTGTGTTAATTAAAAACAACTCATTTAATCCTAATAAGATGTTATTTCAAATGGAAATTGTTTCATATACATATTACTTCACACAATATTACAATAGTTTTTTTGCAAAAACAAGTTTAAGATCACCTTTTCTTCTGAAGTATGTATTGTGTGTCCTTACCATACAGCTTAGTCATTGTGAATTTTGAACTACATTTAAAAAAAGTAACTTAATATTCCTGTTGAACTCCACCAACCCCAACCCTAATTATCTGCAATATTAGCAAAAATGTTGTTTCCACAACATGTCCTTACTGAGGACATTAAACATTAGATTTGCAATATCTGTCATAAAAAACAACATGTTTTATATTTCTTGTGTATGAAGACTGACATCCATGGTTACTGTCTATTTTTTTCAGGGTGTAGAGAAAATCATGAAATCCCCTGTTTTTAAAAACAGTTTTTATATCAATATTGACAATGATGCACAAAGATTGATGAAAATTAATTTCAATGTCTTAAAAATATCATAGAAATCAAAAAAGGATAATGTATAGAATTAACATTATTGTAATGTTGCGGTAAGGACATTTAGTAAGAACAAGTGATGAAAACCATAAAAAATAAACATGTTGCAGATTAAAATCTTAACCACTATATGTCATTTTGTGTACCTGTTTACTGTATATGTATTACATACTCTGATGGTTAAAGTCTAAATTCATAGAGGTTGATTTTTATTTTTTATTTGGGAGAGTCAAAAGTGACTGTAGTTTCAGAAAGACCTCGATATAATGTAGCCTCTCCCTGTCTAAATCAATGTCATGTAATGTCTCTAGGCCAAAGCAACGACTGTTAGAGAAGCACTGGCTAAATGGGTGAGTGGCAGACACAGAATACAGTGCAGTACTGTGTATTATTCATTTGTGTTCATACTAGTATATAGAATTTGTGACTGAAAGTCCATTGTGTAATGGCATGACTGTAGCATAGTTGTAATTGCATCTTTTGATCTGTGTGTGTGGGTGTGTGTGGGTGTGTGTGTGTGTGTGTGTGTGCGTGTGTGTGTGTGTGTGTGTGTGTGTGTGTGGGTGGGTGCGTGTGTGCGTGCGTGTGTGTACAGGAGGAGAAGTCAGGGGAGAAAGTGGGCGAGACTACAGCCATAAAGCTGTATGGTCAGGTTCCTCCTATAGAGAAGATGGATGCTTCTCTCTCCACACTCACCAACTGCGAGTGAGTCCTGTAACGATACAATACCTGTTATTCCAACTAATTATACATAGGTTGATATGTCTAGTATGTTCTACAGCAAGGTAGTATTTAGGAGCTCTTTGAAGGATCTGCTTCTTTTTTTATGATTTTCATTCGTACCTATAGTGAGACAAACTCATGGATGACTTTTTATGTTTCTGCATGCGTTTGAAGGCATGTTAAACCATGATGTCAGCCTAGTTTAGCTCATGTATTGAATGTCTTTGGACTCAAATAGCTGCCCTGTTCAAAGATTCATGTTTTTCCACTGAAAAGTATTTTTTTCATGACACATGAGTGTCTTTAATAGACTGCACATGCCACTTGATCCACTATACAGCTATGAAGTACTGTCTGGTAAAGATACAAATCTGGTGCAAAATGTTTTAAAAGATTTAGTCAATTTCAAAAATATGAATGGAGTGTTGTTGCTCAGGTCTGTCAGCTTCCCTTCTGTGTATTATTTTGCTCTACTTTTTTTACATATGTTAAGGCAAATTTCTCTATTAAAGAAACACTATTATATCCAGGGTTTCAACTAATGAGTATTTGCATTATTTGCATTATCAATCAATTTGTCAATTATTTAGAACAAGCTGACTGATTCAGCTTTAATTTGATCAAAGTTCCTGCTTATATGCACCATGGCAGTGAAACTGTGCAGCTTGTTTTTGTCCTGAAATGACAGGAAATGATTTGTTAGGAAAATGTGTAAGGCAGTGCACAAAGTACTCATCTCTCAGCCTTGGAGTAGGGATGCACTGATATCAATACTGGATCAGATATCGGGCCGATACAGACTCAAATAGCTGGATCAGATATCGGTGACAATGGGGCCGATCTATTCAATTCAATTCTATGTTTATATTACTTTATACACTACATTACATAATGGAATTTGAAGTTATGTTTAACCAATTTGTTGCTGCATTAAAAAGGTTTACACTTGAATTGTAATTACTCTTTTGTTTATGATTTTTTACCGAGTTGCTGGTTCAGGATTTATTATTTTAATAACAAATAACAATTCAGTACATTTATATCTATGTATTTATTTGTTACATTTTGTTTTACCTCGTTAAGTACCTTGTTAATACAAAGATGTTTTTCTTTAGTTCCCATCATAGATCACACTGATATCACACAATCAGCAACAGCACAATTGACAGAATAAATCCACACACTGAATGAGTGAAACATATCAGATCACGGTCAAATCAAATGATAAGTTTGATTCTAATGCCTCTAATGTGCATAACCATTTACAGACACCACTTAGGCACATTCATTAATAACTATAAAACTGCAGATGAGAGATAACTCCAAACAGGTTACTGACTTGTCAGGGCATGAACAGAAGTTTCAGTCACAGATCAGTACTGTAAGTAGCAGAGCAGCGAATGCAGCGATGGTGTTTAGTCACCAATGTTTTAAACCACCCTTCAAATAACCAGGTTATTGTATTGTATCCTCCACAGGAAGCTCTCTCTGTCCACAAACTGCATTGAAAAGATAACCAATCTCAATGGCCTGAGTGAGTACTGGCTGCATAAATATACATACAAACACACACTAATCACTGATGGAAGTGTGTTGTAATGTGATGTTGTGTTGTGTTCTTCCAGAGAACCTGAGGATATTGTCATTAGGAAGAAATAACATCAAGGTCCTCACTGGGCTGGTAAGTTACAAACTGTATGGAACAGAATTAACAGCAACTAGTGTTTTATTTGTTCCCTCTTTTCCTTCCTTCTTGATTTGTCTTTTTTTCCTTCTTTCTTGACAAAGTTTTTATCACTTTTTCAGAAGTAGTTACACATGCTAAAAACATACTTTGAATGTACATTATTTTGTATCAATTGTGTCTCTGTGTGTTTGTGTGTGTGCAGGATGCAGTAGGGGACACATTAGAAGAGTTGTGGATCTCCTACAATTTGATAGAGAAACTGAAGGGAATCCAATCCTTGAGGAAACTCAAAGTCTTGTACATGTCCAACAACCTGGTCAAAGAATGGGGTAAGCTACATTCATATAAATAATCAACACGTATTGAAATTGAAATAGACATAGCTAGTAAGATTGTGTGAAACTACTATGTTGTGTTTATTTGTGGTTTTATGGAACATTTATGAGGCTAAGTGATCTGTTTAAAAGAAAATGTTTAATACTGAAAACTTTGGCTGCATTTTCTGCTGGAAACACTTTACCCTCTTCATATTTAATCTGAACTGAATCTGTCACACAGTGGGCCTCATGCAGGAAGCGATATACGAAAAAATGTTAACAGTAGTAATCTAGGCCTATGTCTGCTCAATATGCCGCCCAGCCCCTCTGTGTGCCTTGAAATTATGGCCCCCTCTTGTTCTGATGCGTTCAGTGCTCCATCTATCTATTTAGTCTTATCTTATCTAAGTTCTTTTTCTCTCAAATTCTTTATTGGAGTTTCACACGACACAACACCTGCCTGATAGTGTTTAGGGGGCGTTACCTATGCTAATACATGGCCTTATGTAGTGTTTAGGGGGCGTTGCCTATGCTAATACATGGCCTTATGTAGTGTTTAGGGGGCGTTGCCTATGCTAACACATGGCCTTATGTAGTGTTTAAGGGGCGTTGCCTATGCTAACACATGGCCTTATGTAGTGTTTAGGGGGCGTTACCTATGCTAACACATGGCCTTATGTAGTGTTAAGGGGACGTTACCTATGCTAACACATGGCCTTATGTAGTGTTTAAGGGGCGTTGCCTATGCTAACACATGGCCTTATGTAGTGTTTAGGGGGCGTTGCCTATGCTAACACATGGCCTTATGTAGTGTTTAAGGGGCGTTGCCTATGCTAACACATGGCCTTATGTAGTGTTTAGGGGGCGTTGCCTATGCTAATACATGGCCTTAATATAGTGTTTAGGGGGCGTTACCTATGCTAATACATGGCCTTATGTAGTGTTTAGGGGGCGTTGCCTATGCTAACACATGGCCTTATGTAGTGTTTAGGGGGCGTTGCCTATGCTAACACATGGCCTTATGTAGTGTTTAAGGGGCGTTGCCTATGCTAACACATGGCCTTAATATAGTGTTTAGGGGGCGTTACCTATGCTAATACATGGCCTTATGTAGTGTTTAGGGGGCGTTGCCTATGCTAACACATGGCCTTATGTAGTGTTTAGGGGGCGTTACCTATGCTAACACATGGCCTTATGTAGTGTTTAGGGGGCGTTACCTATGCTAACACATGGCCTTATGTAGTGTTTAGGGGGCGTTACCTATGCTAATACATGGCCTTAATATAGTGTTTAGGGGGCGTTACCTATGCTAATACATGGCCTTATGTAGTGTTTAGGGGGCGTTACCTATGCTAATACATGGCCTTATGTAGTGTTTAGGGGGCGTTACCTATGCTAATACATGGCCTTAATATAGTGTTTAGGGGGCGTTACCTATGCTAATACATGGCCTTAATATAGTGTTTAGGCGGCGTTACCTATGCTAATACATGGCCTGACGTAGTGTTTAAGGGGCGTTACCTATGCTAACACATGGCCTTATGTAGTGTTTAGGGGGCGTTACCTATGCTAATACATGGCCTTATGTAGTGTTTAGGGGGTGTTACCTATGCTAATACATAGCCTTAATATAGTGTTTAGGGGGCGTTACCTATGCTAACACATGGCCTTATGTAGTGTTTAGGGGGCGTTACCTATGTTAACACATGGCCTTATGTAGTGTTTAGGGGGCGTTACCTATGCTAATACATTTCCTTAATATAGTGTTTAGGGGGTGTTACCTATGCTAATACATGGCCTTAATATAGTGTTTAGGCGGCGTTACCTATGCTAACACATGGCCTGACGTAGTGTTTAAGGGGCGTTACCTATGCTAATACATGGCCTTATGTAGTGTTTAGGGGGCGTTACCTATGCTAACACATGGCCTTATGTAGTGTTTAGGGGGCGTTACCTATGTTAACACATGGCCTTATGTAGTGTTTACGGGGCGTTACCTATGCTAATACATGGCCTTAATATAGTGTTTAGGGGACGTTACCTATGCTAATACATGGCCTTAATATAGTGTTTAGGCGGCGTTACCTATGCTAATACATGGCCTTAATATAGTGTTTAGGGGGCGTTACCTATGCTAATACATGGCCTTATGTAGTGTTTAGGGGGCGTTACCTATGCTAACACATGGCCTTATGTAGTGTTTAGGGGGCGTTACCTATGCTAACACATGGCCTTATGTAGTGTTAAGGGGACGTTACCTATGCTAACACATGGCCTTATGTAGTGTTTAAGGGGCGTTGCCTATGCTAACACATGGCCTTATGTAGTGTTTAGGGGGCGTTACCTATGCTAACACATGGCCTTATGTAGTGTTAAGGGGACGTTACCTATGCTAACACATGGCCTTATGTAGTGTTTAAGGGGCGTTGCCTATGCTAACACATGGCCTTATGTAGTGTTTAGGGGGCGTTGCCTATGCTAACACATGGCCTTATGTAGTGTTTAAGGGGCGTTGCCTATGCTAACACATGGCCTTATGTAGTGTTTAGGGGGCGTTACCTATGCTAATACATGGCCTTATGTAGTGTTTAGGGGGCGTTGCCTATGCTAACACATGGCCTTATGTAGTGTTTAGGGGGCGTTGCCTATGCTAACACATGGCCTTATGTAGTGTTTAAGGGGCGTTGCCTATGCTAACACATGGCCTTAATATAGTGTTTAGGGGGCGTTACCTATGCTAATACATGGCCTTATTTAGTGTTTAGGGGGCGTTACCTATACTAATACATAGCCTTAATATAGTGTTTAGGGGGCGTTACCTATGCTAATACATGGCCTTATGTAGTGTTTAGGGGGCGTTGCCTATGCTAACACATGGCCTTATGTAGTGTTTAGGGGGCGTTACCTATGCTAACACATGGCCTTATGTAGTGTTTAGGGGGCGTTACCTATGCTAACACATGGCCTTATGTAGTGTTTAGGGGGCGTTGCCTATGCTAATACATGGCCTTAATATAGTGTTTAGGGGGCGTTACCTATGCTAATACATGGCCTTATGTAGTGTTTAGGGGGCGTTGCCTATGCTAACACATGGCCTTATGTAGTGTTTAGGGGGCGTTACCTATGCTAACACATGGCCTTATGTAGTGTTTAGGGGGCGTTACCTATGCTAACACATGGCCTTATGTAGTGTTTAGGGGGCGTTACCTATGCTAATACATGGCCTTAATATAGTGTTTAGGGGGCGTTACCTATGCTAATACATGGCCTTATGTAGTGTTTAGGGGGCGTTACCTATGCTAACACATGGCCTTATGTAGTGTTTAGGGGGCGTTACCTATGCTAATACATGGCCTTAATATAGTGTTTAGGGGGCGTTACCTATGCTAATACATGGCCTTAATATAGTGTTTAGGCGGCGTTACCTATGCTAATACATGGCCTGACGTAGTGTTTAAGGGGCGTTACCTATGCTAACACATGGCCTTATGTAGTGTTTAGGGGGCGTTACCTATGCTAATACATGGCCTTATGTAGTGTTTAGGGGGTGTTACCTATGCTAATACATAGCCTTAATATAGTGTTTAGGGGGCGTTACCTATGCTAACACATGGTCTTATGTAGTGTTTAGGGGGCGTTACCTATGTTAACACATGGCCTTATGTAGTGTTTAGGGGGCGTTACCTATGCTAATACATTTCCTTAATATAGTGTTTAGGGGGTGTTACCTATGCTAATACATGGCCTTAATATAGTGTTTAGGCGGCGTTACCTATGCTAATACATGGCCTGACGTAGTGTTTAAGGGGCGTTACCTATGCTAACACATGGCCTTATGTAGTGTTTAGGGGGCGTTACCTATGCTAATACATGGCCTTATGTAGTGTTTAGGGGGCGTTACCTATAGATAGATAGATAGATAGATAGATAGATAGATACTTTATTGTCATTGTCATTGAAAACAACGAAAAACAGTTTAGCAGCTCTTTGCAGTGAAAAACAAACATTAAAACATTCAGTCACAAGTAGAACAATAAATAAGTGGATCATCATCATAAAGTGCAAATTATGGTTCAGCAGCTAGTGTCCTCAGCCTTTGGGGGGGGGGGGGGTTCTACACACTTGACAGCCTGTGGGTAAAAGCTGTTTCGTAGTCTGTTGGTGTGTGTTTTAATTGTCCTGTATCTCCTTCCGGAGGGAAGGGGAGCAAACAGTACATGTCCAGGGTGGGTGGGGTCTTTGGAGATACAGCTGGCTTTCTTACAGAGCCGACCAGTGTATAGGTCACTGAGGGGGGGTAATGTGGTCCCAATCACTTTTTCCGCCATCCTCACCACCCGCTGCAGGTCCCTCCTGTTCTCCACTGTGCAGCTAGCAAACCACACAGTGCAGCAGTAGGTCAGGAGGCTCTCAATGGTTGCCCTATAGAAGTTGATCAGCAGGTGTTGAGGAAGGTGAGCCTGTTTCAGCTTCCGGAGGAAGTAGAGTCTCTGCTGGGCCTTCCCCACCTGATGAGAGATGTTTTTGGACCAGGTGAGGTCTGACGAAATGTGGACTCCGAGGTACGTGAAGCAGTCCACCCTCTCCACCTCCTCTCCACGTACGCAGAGGGCAGAGTGCTCCACCCGTCTTGCTCTCCTGAAGTCTATTATCATTTCTTTTGTTTTTGTTGTGTTTAAATCCAGGTTGTTATGGGAACACCATTGTGTCAGATGTTGGATCTCCTCCCTGTAGGCTGTCTCGTTGTTGTTGGTTATCAGTCCTACTACAGCAGTGTCGTCTGCAAATTTGACCATGGTGTTGGTGGGGTGAATAGTTGAGCAGTCATATGTGAAGATGGAGTAGAGAAAAGGACTGAGGACACACCCCTGTGGTGTTCCAGTGCTCAGGTTCAGAGTGGCCGAGGTGTGGTCCCCCATCCTGACACACTGGGGTCTGTTCCTGAGGAAGTCCAGCACCCATGTGCTCAGTGAACTGCCTAAGCCCAAGTTGCTCAATTTTTGAACCAGTTTGTGTGGAATTATTGTGTTGAAAGCAGAACTGAAATCAACAAACAGCATCCTTACATATGTGTTGTTGTGATCCAGGTGTGTAAGGGCTGCGTGAAGAGCTGTTGTGATTGCATCATCCGTCGATCTGTTTGTCCGATAAGCGAACTGGTGTTGGTCAAGATCGGCAGGGATGACAGTTTTAATGTGGGACAGAACTAGTCTCTCGAAACATTTTGTGATAATGGGGGTTAGAGCAACTGGCCGGTAGTCATTCAGGCAGTTCACTTTTGTTTTCTTGGGTACAGGGACGATGGTGGTTTCCTTAAGGCATGTGGGAACAACAGACTGTTCAAGTGAGAGGTTGAAGATGGTTGTAAATACCCCTGTTAGCTGGTCTGCACAGGCCTTAATGATTCGTCCAGAGACCCCATCCGGTCCTGACGCTTTCCTGATGTTGACTCGGCGCAGGACGGATTTGACCTGGTGGTGTTGGAGCTTTATCGGTTGGTCCTTCTCAGTTAGTGCAGGCTGGATGTTGGTTTCCTTGTTTTCCCGGTCGAACCGAGCGAAGAAGTGATTCAGGGTATCAGGAAGAGTGTTGTCTGTGGGACTTGAGGCTGTATAGTTGTTTTTGTAGCCCGTGATGGTTTTTATCCCCTGCCACATGCTCTTGGAGTCATTGTTCTTAAAGTGCTCCTCTATACTAATACATAGCCTTAATATAGTGTTTAGGGGGCGTTACCTATGCTAATACATGGCCTTATGTAGTGTTTAGGGGGCGTTACCTATGTTAACACATGGCCTTATGTAGTGTTTAGGGGGCGTTACCTATGCTAATACATGGCCTTATGTAGTGTTTAGGGGGCGTTACCTATGCTAATACATGGCCTTAATATAGTGTTTAGGCGGCGTTACCTATGCTAACACATGGCCTGACGTAGTGTTTAAGGGGCGTTACCTATGCTAATACATGGCCTTATGTAGTGTTTAGGGGGCGTTACCTATGCTAACACATGGCCTTATGTAGTGTTTAGGGGGCGTTACCTATGCTAACACATGGCCTTATGTAGTGTTTAGGGGGCGTTACCTATGCTAATACATGGCCTTAATATAGTGTTTAGGGGGCGTTACCTATGCTAATACATGGCCTTAATATAGTGTTTAGGCGGCGTTACCTATGTTAATACATGGCCTGATGTAGTGTTTAGGGGGCGTTGCCTATGCTAACACATGGCCTTATGTAGTGTTTAGGGGGCGTTACCTATGCTAACACATGGCCTTATGTAGTGTTTAGGGGGCGTTACCTATGCTAACACATGGCCTTATGTAGTGTTTAGGGGGCGTTACCTATGCTAATACATGGCCTTAATATAGTGTTTAGGGGGCGTTACCTATGCTAATACATGGCCTTAATATAGTGTTTAGGCGGCGTTACCTATGTTAATACATGGCCTGACGTAGTGGTTAAGGGGCGTTACCTATGCTAATACATGGCCTTATGTAGTGTTTAGGGGGCGTTGCCTATGCTAACACATGGCCTTATGTAGTGTTTAGGGGGCGTTGCCTATGCTAACACATGGCCTTATGTAGTGTTTAGGGGGCGTTACCTATGCTAATACATGGCCTTATGTAGTGTTTAGGGGGCGTTGCCTATGCTAACACATGGCCTTATGTAGTGTTTAGGGGGCGTTACCTATGCTAACACATGGCCTTATGTAGTGTTTAGGGGGCGTTACCTATGCTAACACATGGCCTTATGTAGTGTTTAGGGGGCGTTACCTATACTAATACATAGCCTTAATATAGTGTTTAGGGGGCGTTACCTATGCTAATACATGGCCTTATGTAGTGTTTAGGGGGCGTTACCTATGCTAACACATGGCCTTATGTAGTGTTTAGGGGGCGTTACCTATGCTAACACATGGCCTTATGTAGTGTTTAGGGGGCGTTACCTATGCTAACACATGGCCTTATGTAGTGTTTAGGGGGCGTTACCTATGCTAATACATGGCCTTAATATAGTGTTTAGGGGGCGTTACCTATGCTAATACATGGCCTTATGTAGTGTTTAGGGGGCGTTACCTATACTAATACATAGCCTTAATATAGTGTTTAGGGGGCGTTACCTATGCTAATACATGGCCTTATGTAGTGTTTAGGGGGCGTTACCTATGTTAACACATGGCCTTAATATAGTGTTTAGGGGGCGTTACCTATGCTAATACATGGCCTTATGTAGTGTTTAGGGGGCGTTACCTATGCTAATACATGGCCTTATGTAGTGTTTAGGGGGCGTTACCTATGCTAATACATGGCCTTAATATAGTGTTTAGGGGGCGTTACCTATGCTAATACGTGGCCTTAATATAGTGTTTAGGCGGCGTTACCTATGCTAATACATGGCCTTAATATAGTGTTTAGGGGGCGTTACCTATGCTAATACATGGCCTTATGTAGTGTTTAGGGGGCGTTACCTATGCTAATACATGGCCTTATGTAGTGTTTAGGGGGCGTTACCTATGCTAATACATGGCCTTAATATAGTGTTTAGGGGGCGTTACCTATGCTAATACATGACCTTAATATAGTGTTTAGGCGGCGTTACCTATGCTAATACATGGCCTGACGTAGTGTTTAAGGGGCGTTACCTATGCTAACACATGGCCTTATGTAGTGTTTAGGGGGCGTTCCCTATGCTAATACATGGCCTTATGTAGTGTTTATGGGGCGTTACCTATACTAATACATAGCCTTAATATAGTGTTTAGGGGGCGTTACCTATGTTAACACATGGCCTTATGTAGTGTTTAAGGGGCGTTACCTATGCTAATACATGGCCTTATGTAGTGTTTAGGGGGCGTTACCTATGCTAACACATGGCCTTATGTAGTGTTTAGGGGGCGTTACCTATGCTAACACATGGCCTTATGTAGTGTTTAGGAGGCGTTACCTATGCTAATACATGGCCTTAATATAGTGTTTAGGGGGCGTTACCTATGCTAATACATGGCCTTAATATAGTGTTTAGGCGGCGTTACCTATGTTAATACATGGCCTGATGTAGTGTTTAGGGGGCGTTGCCTATGCTAACACATGGCCTTATGTAGTGTTTAGGGGGCGTTGCCTATGCTAACACATGGCCTTATGTAGTGTTTAGGGGGCGTTGTCTATGCTAACACATGACCTTATGTAGTGTTTAGGGGGCGTTGCCTATGCTAACACATGGCCTTATGTAGTGTTTAGGGGGCGTTGCCTATGCTAACACATGGCCTTATGTAGTGTTTAGGGGGCGTTGCCTATGCTAACACATGGCCTTATGTAGTGTTTAGGGGGCGTTGCCTATGCTAACACATGGCCTTATGTAGTGTTTAGGGGACGTTGCCTATGCTAACACATGGCCTTATGTAGTGTTTAGGGGGCGTTACCTATGCTAATACATGCCCTTATGTTTAGGGGGCGTTACCTATGCTAATACATGGCCTTATGTAGTGTTTAGGGGGCGTTACCTATGTTAACACATGGCCTTATGTAGTGTTTAGGGGGCGTTACCTATGCTAATACATGGCCTTAATATAGTGTTTAGGGGGCGTTACCTATGCTAATACATGGCCTTAATATAGTGTTTAGGGGGTGTTACCTATGCTAATACATGGCCTTAATATAGTGTTTAGGCGGCGTTACCTATGCTAACACATGGCCTGACGTAGTGTTTAAGGGGCGTTACCTATGCTAATACATGGCCTTATGTAGTGTTTAGGGGGCGTTACCTATGTTAACACATGGCCTTATGTAGTGTTTAAGGGGCGTTACCTATGCTAATACATGGCCTTATGTAGTGTTTAGGGGGCGTTACCTATGCTAACACATGGCCTTATGTAGTGTTTAGGGGGCGTTACCTATGCTAACACATGGCCTTATGTAGTGTTTAGGGGGCGTTACCTATGCTAATACATGGCCTTAATATAGTGTTTAGGGGGCGTTACCTATGCTAATACATGGCCTTAATATAGTGTTTAGGCGGCGTTACCTATGTTAATACATGGCCTGATGTAGTGTTTAGGGGGCGTTGCCTATGTTAACACATGGCCTTAATATAGTGTTTAGGGGGCGTTACCTATGCTAATACATGGCCTTATGTAGTGTTTAGGGGGCGTTACCTATGCTAATACATGGCCTTATGTAGTGTTTAGGGGGCGTTACCTATGCTAATACATGGCCTTATGTAGTGTTTAGGGGGCGTTACCTATGCTAATACATGGCCTTAATATAGTGTTTAGGGGGCGTTACCTATGCTAATACATGACCTTAATATAGTGTTTAGGCGGCGTTACCTATGCTAATACATGGCCTGACGTAGTGTTTAAGGGGCGTTACCTATGCTAACACATGGCCTTATGTAGTGTTTAGGGGGCGTTCCCTATGCTAATACATGGCCTTATGTAGTGTTTATGGGGCGTTACCTATACTAATACATAGCCTTAATATAGTGTTTAGGGGGCGTTACCTATGTTAACACATGGCCTTATGTAGTGTTTAAGGGGCGTTACCTATGCTAATACATGGCCTTATGTAGTGTTTAGGGGGCGTTACCTATGCTAACACATGGCCTTATGTAGTGTTTAGGGGGCGTTACCTATGCTAACACATGGCCTTATGTAGTGTTTAGGAGGCGTTACCTATGCTAATACATGGCCTTAATATAGTGTTTAGGGGGCGTTACCTATGCTAATACATGGCCTTAATATAGTGTTTAGGCGGCGTTACCTATGTTAATACATGGCCTGATGTAGTGTTTAGGGGGCGTTGCCTATGCTAACACATGGCCTTATGTAGTGTTTAGGGGGCGTTGCCTATGCTAACACATGGCCTTATGTAGTGTTTAGGGGGCGTTGCCTATGCTAACACATGACCTTATGTAGTGTTTAGGGGGCGTTGCCTATGCTAACACATGGCCTTATGTAGTGTTTAGGGGGCGTTGCCTATGCTAACACATGGCCTTATGTAGTGTTTAGGGGGCGTTGCCTATGCTAACACATGGCCTTATGTAGTGTTTAGGGGGCGTTGCCTATGCTAACACATGGCCTTATGTAGTGTTTAGGGGACGTTGCCTATGCTAACACATGGCCTTATGTAGTGTTTAGGGGGCGTTACCTATGCTAATACATGCCCTTATGTTTAGGGGGCGTTACCTATGCTAATACATGGCCTTATGTAGTGTTTAGGGGGCGTTACCTATGTTAACACATGGCCTTATGTAGTGTTTAGGGGGCGTTACCTATGCTAATACATGGCCTTAATATAGTGTTTAGGGGGCGTTACCTATGCTAATACATGGCCTTAATATAGTGTTTAGGGGGTGTTACCTATGCTAATACATGGCCTTAATATAGTGTTTAGGCGGCGTTACCTATGCTAACACATGGCCTGACGTAGTGTTTAAGGGGCGTTACCTATGCTAATACATGGCCTTATGTAGTGTTTAGGGGGCGTTACCTATGTTAACACATGGCCTTATGTAGTGTTTAAGGGGCGTTACCTATGCTAATACATGGCCTTATGTAGTGTTTAGGGGGCGTTACCTATGCTAACACATGGCCTTATGTAGTGTTTAGGGGGCGTTACCTATGCTAACACATGGCCTTATGTAGTGTTTAGGGGGCGTTACCTATGCTAATACATGGCCTTAATATAGTGTTTAGGGGGCGTTACCTATGCTAATACATGGCCTTAATATAGTGTTTAGGCGGCGTTACCTATGTTAATACATGGCCTGATGTAGTGTTTAGGGGGCGTTGCCTATGCTAACACATGGCCTTATGTAGTGTTTAGGGGGCGTTGCCTATGCTAACACATGGCCTTATGTAGTGTTTAGGGGGCGTTGCCTATGCTAACACATGACCTTATGTAGTGTTTAGGGGGCGTTGCCTATGCTAACACATGGCCTTATGTAGTGTTTAGGGGGCGTTGCCTATGCTAACACATGGCCTTATGTAGTGTTTAGGGGGCGTTGCCTATGCTAACACATGGCCTTATGTAGTGTTTAGGGGGCGTTGCCTATGCTAACACATGGCCTTATGTAGTGTTTAGGGGACGTTGCCTATGCTAACACATGGCCTTATGTAGTGTTTAGGGGGCGTTACCTATGCTAATACATGCCCTTATGTTTAGGGGGCGTTACCTATGCTAATACATGGCCTTATGTAGTGTTTAGGGGGCGTTACCTATGTTAACACATGGCCTTATGTAGTGTTTAGGGGGCGTTACCTATGCTAATACATGGCCTTAATATAGTGTTTAGGGGGCGTTACCTATGCTAATACATGGCCTTAATATAGTGTTTAGGGGGTGTTACCTATGCTAATACATGGCCTTAATATAGTGTTTAGGCGGCGTTACCTATGCTAACACATGGCCTGACGTAGTGTTTAAGGGGCGTTACCTATGCTAATACATGGCCTTATGTAGTGTTTAGGGGGCGTTACCTATGCTAACACATGGCCTTATGTAGTGTTTAGGGGGCGTTACCTATGCTAACAAATGGCCTTATGTAGTGTTTAGGGGGCGTTACCTATGCTAATACATGACCTTAATATAGTGTTTAGGGGGCGTTACCTATGCTAATACATGGCCTTAATATAGTGTTTAGGCGGCGTTACCTATGTTAATACATGGCCTGACGTAGTGGTTAAGGGGCGTTACCTATGCTAATACATGGCCTTATGTAGTTTTTAGGGGGCGTTGCCTATGCTAACACATGGCCTTATGTAGTGTTTAGGGGGCGTTGCCTATGCTAACATATGGCCTTATGTAGTGTTTAGGGGGCGTTACCTATGCTAACACATGGCCTTATGTAGTGTTTAGGGGGCGTTACCTATGCTAACAAATGGCCTTATGTAGTGTTTAGGGGGCGTTACCTATGCTAATACATGACCTTAATATAGTGTTTAGGGGGCGTTACCTATGCTAATACATGGCCTTAATATAGTGTTTAGGCGGCGTTACCTATGTTAATACATGGCCTGACGTAGTGGTTAAGGGGCGTTACCTATGCTAATACATGGCCTTATGTAGTTTTTAGGGGGCGTTGCCTATGCTAACACATGGCCTTATGTAGTGTTTAGGGGGCGTTGCCTATGCTAACACATGGCCTTATGTAGTGTTTAGGGGGCGTTGCCTATGCTAACACATGGCCTTATGTAGTGTTTAGGGGGCGTTGCCTATGCTAACACATGGCCTTATGTAGTGTTTAGGGGGCGTTGCCTATGCTAACACATGGCCTTATGTAGTGTTTAGGGGGCGTTGCCTATGCTAACACATGATCTTATGTAGTGTTTAGGGGGCGTTGCCTATGCTAACACATGGCCTTATGTAGTGTTTAGGGGGCGTTACCTATGCTAATACATGGCCTTATGTAGTGTTTAGGGGGCGTTACCTATACTAATACATAGCCTTAATATAGTGTTTAGGGGGCGTTACCTATGCTAATACATGGCCTTATGTAGTGTTTAGGGGGCATTACCTATGTTAACACATGGCCTTATGTAGTGTTTAGGGGGCGTTACCTATGCTAATACATGGCCTTAATATAGTGTTTAGGGGGTGTTACCTATGCTAATACATGGCCTTAATATAGTGTTTAGGCGGCGTTACCTATGCTAACACATGGCCTGACGTAGTGTTTAAGGGGCGTTACCTATGCTAATACATGGCCTTATGTAGTGTTTAGGGGGCGTTACCTATGCTAACACATGGCCTTATGTAGTGTTTAGGGGGCGTTACCTATGCTAACACATGGCCTTATGTAGTGTTTAGGCGGCGTTACCTATGCTAATACATGGCCTTAATATAGTGTTTAGGGGGCGTTACCTATGCTAATACATGGCCTTAATATAGTGTTTAGGGGGCGTTACCTATGCTAATACATGGCCTTATGTAGTGTTTAGGGGGCGTTACCTATGCTAATACATGGCCTTATGTAGTGTTTAGGGGGCGTTACCTATGCTAACACATGGCCTTATGTAGTGTTTAGGGGGCGTTACCTATGCTAACAAATGGCCTTATGTAGTGTTTAGGGGGCGTTACCTATGCTAATACATGGCCTTAATATAGTGTTTAGGCGGCGTTACCTATGTTAATACATGACCTGACGTAGTGGTTAAGGGGCGTTACCTATGCTAATACATGGCCTTATGTAGTGTTTAGGGGGCGTTGCCTATGCTAACACATGGCCTTATGTAGTGTTTAGGGGGCGTTGCCTATGCTAACACATGGCCTTATGTAGTGTTTAGGGGGCGTTGCCTATGCTAACACATGGCCTTATGTAGTGTTTAGGGGGCGTTGCCTATGCTAACACATGGCCTTATGTAGTGTTTAGGGGGCGTTGCCTATGCTAACACATGGCCTTATGTAGTGATTAGGGGGCGTTGCCTATGCTAACACATGACCTTATGTAGTGTTTAGGGGGCGTTGCCTATGCTAACACATGGCCTTATGTAGTGTTTAGGGGGCGTTACCTATGCTAATACATGGCCTTATGTAGTGTTTAGGGGGCGTTACCTATACTAATACATAGCCTTAATATAGTGTTTAGGGGGCGTTACCTATGCTAATACATGGCCTTATGTAGTGTTTAGGGGGCGTTACCTATGTTAACACATGGCCTTATGTAGTGTTTAGGGGGCGTTACCTATGCTAATACATGGCCTTAATATAGTGTTTAGGGGGTGTTACCTATGCTAATACATGGCCTTAATATAGTGTTTAGGCGGCGTTACCTATGCTAACACATGGCCTGACGTAGTGTTTAAGGGGCGTTACCTATGCTAATACATGGCCTTATGTAGTGTTTAGGGGGCGTTACCTATGCTAACACATGGCCTTATGTAGTGTTTAGGGGGCGTTACCTATGCTAACACATGGCCTTATGTAGTGTTTAGGGGGCGTTACCTATGCTAATACATGGCCTTAATATAGTGTTTAGGGGGCGTTACCTATGCTAATACATGGCCTTAATATAGTGTTTAGGGGGCGTTACCTATGCTAACACATGGCCTTATGTAGTGTTTAGGGGGCGTTGCCTATGCTAACACATGGCCTTATGTAGTGTTTAGGGGACGTTGCCTATGCTAACACATGGCCTTATGTAGTGTTTAGGGGGCGTTACCTATGCTAATACATGCCCTTATGTTTAGGGGGCGTTACCTATGCTAATACATGGCCTTATGTAGTGTTTAGGGGGCGTTACCTATGTTAACACATGGCCTTATGTAGTGTTTAGGGGGCGTTACCTATGCTAATACATGGCCTTAATATAGTGTTTAGGGGGCGTTACCTATGCTAATACATGGCCTTAATATAGTGTTTAGGGGGTGTTACCTATGCTAATACATGGCCTTAATATAGTGTTTAGGCGGCGTTACCTATGCTAACACATGGCCTGACGTAGTGTTTAAGGGGCGTTACCTATGCTAATACATGGCCTTATGTAGTGTTTAGGGGGCGTTACCTATGCTAACACATGGCCTTATGTAGTGTTTAGGGGGCGTTACCTATGCTAACAAATGGCCTTATGTAGTGTTTAGGGGGCGTTACCTATGCTAATACATGACCTTAATATAGTGTTTAGGGGGCGTTACCTATGCTAATACATGGCCTTAATATAGTGTTTAGGCGGCGTTACCTATGTTAATACATGGCCTGACGTAGTGGTTAAGGGGCGTTACCTATGCTAATACATGGCCTTATGTAGTTTTTAGGGGGCGTTGCCTATGCTAACACATGGCCTTATGTAGTGTTTAGGGGGCGTTGCCTATGCTAACACATGGCCTTATGTAGTGTTTAGGGGGCGTTACCTATGCTAACACATGGCCTTATGTAGTGTTTAGGGGGCGTTACCTATGCTAACAAATGGCCTTATGTAGTGTTTAGGGGGCGTTACCTATGCTAATACATGACCTTAATATAGTGTTTAGGGGGCGTTACCTATGCTAATACATGGCCTTAATATAGTGTTTAGGCGGCGTTACCTATGTTAATACATGGCCTGACGTAGTGGTTAAGGGGCGTTACCTATGCTAATACATGGCCTTATGTAGTTTTTAGGGGGCGTTGCCTATGCTAACACATGGCCTTATGTAGTGTTTAGGGGGCGTTGCCTATGCTAACACATGGCCTTATGTAGTGTTTAGGGGGCGTTGCCTATGCTAACACATGGCCTTATGTAGTGTTTAGGGGGCGTTGCCTATGCTAACACATGGCCTTATGTAGTGTTTAGGGGGCGTTGCCTATGCTAACACATGGCCTTATGTAGTGTTTAGGGGGCGTTGCCTATGCTAACACATGACCTTATGTAGTGTTTAGGGGGCGTTGCCTATGCTAACACATGGCCTTATGTAGTGTTTAGGGGGCGTTACCTATGCTAATACATGGCCTTATGTAGTGTTTAGGGGGCGTTACCTATACTAATACATAGCCTTAATATAGTGTTTAGGGGGCGTTACCTATGCTAATACATGGCCTTATGTAGTGTTTAGGGGGCATTACCTATGTTAACACATGGCCTTATGTAGTGTTTAGGGGGCGTTGCCTATGCTAACACATGGCCTTATGTAGTGATTAGGGGGCGTTGCCTATGCTAACACATGACCTTATGTAGTGTTTAGGGGGCGTTGCCTATGCTAACACATGGCCTTATGTAGTGTTTAGGGGGCGTTACCTATGCTAATACATGGCCTTATGTAGTGTTTAGGGGGCGTTACCTATACTAATACATAGCCTTAATATAGTGTTTAGGGGGCGTTACCTATGCTAATACATGGCTTTATGTAGTGTTTAGGGGGCGTTACCTATGTTAACACATGGCCTTATGTAGTGTTTAGGGGGCGTTACCTATGCTAATACATGGCCTTAATATAGTGTTTAGGGGGTGTTACCTATGCTAATACATGGCCTTAATATAGTGTTTAGGCGGCGTTACCTATGCTAACACATGGCCTGACGTAGTGTTTAAGGGGCGTTACCTATGCTAATACATGGCCTTATGTAGTGTTTAGGGGGCGTTACCTATGCTAACACATGGCCTTATGTAGTGTTTAGGGGGCGTTACCTATGCTAACACATGGCCTTATGTAGTGTTTAGGGGGCGTTACCTATGCTAATACATGGCCTTAATATAGTGTTTAGGGGGCGTTACCTATGCTAATACATGGCCTTAATATAGTGTTTAGGGGGCGTTACCTATGCTAACACATGGCCTTATGTAGTGTTTAGGGGGCGTTACCTATGCTAACAAATGGCCTTATGTAGTGTTTAGGGGGCGTTACCTATGCTAATACATGGCCTTAATATAGTGTTTAGGGGGCGTTACCTATGCTAATACATGGCCTTAATATAGTGTTTAGGCGGCGTTACCTATGTTAATACATGGCCTGACGTAGTGGTTAAGGGGCGTTACCTATGCTAATACATGGCCTTATGTAGTTTTTAGGGGGCGTTGCCTATGCTAACACATGGCCTTATGTAGTGTTTAGGGGGCGTTGCCTATGCTAACACATGGCCTTATGTAGTGTTTAGGGGGCGTTGCCTATGCTAACACATGGCCTTATGTAGTGTTTAGGGGGCGTTGCCTATGCTAACACATGGCCTTATGTAGTGTTTAGGGGGCGTTGCCTATGCTAACACATGGCCTTATGTAGTGTTTAGGGGGCGTTGCCTATGCTAACACATGACCTTATGTAGTGTTTAGGGGGCGTTGCCTATGCTAACACATGGCCTTATGTAGTGTTTAGGGGGCGTTACCTATGCTAATACATGGCCTTATGTAGTGTTTAGGGGGCGTTACCTATACTAATACATAGCCTTAATATAGTGTTTAGGGGGCGTTACCTATGCTAATACATGGCCTTATGTAGTGTTTAGGGGGCGTTACCTATGTTAACACATGGCCTTATGTAGTGTTTAGGGGGCGTTACCTATGCTAATACATGGCCTTAATATAGTGTTTAGGGGGTGTTACCTATGCTAATACATGGCCTTAATATAGTGTTTAGGCGGCGTTACCTATGCTAACACATGGCCTGACGTAGTGTTTAAGGGGCGTTACCTATGCTAATACATGGCCTTATGTAGTGTTTAGGGGGCGTTACCTATGCTAACACATGGCCTTATGTAGTGTTTAGGGGGCGTTACCTATGCTAACACATGGCCTTATGTAGTGTTTAGGGGGCGTTACCTATGCTAATACATGGCCTTAATATAGTGTTTAGGGGGCGTTACCTATGCTAATACATGGCCTTAATATAGTGTTTAGGGGGCGTTACCTATGCTAATACATGGCCTTATGTAGTGTTTAGGGGGCGTTACCTATGCTAATACATGGCCTTATGTAGTGTTTAGGGGGCGTTACCTATGCTAACACATGGCCTTATGTAGTGTTTAGGGGGCGTTACCTATGCTAACAAATGGCCTTATGTAGTGTTTAGGGGGCGTTACCTATGCTAATACATGGCCTTAAGATAGTGTTTAGGCGGCGTTACCTATGTTAATACATGGCCTGACGTAGTGGTTAAGGGGCGTTACCTATGCTAATACATGGCCTTATGTAGTGTTTAGGGGGCGTTGCCTATGCTAACACATGGCCTTATGTAGTGTTTAGGGGGCGTTGCCTATGCTAACACATGGCCTTATGTAGTGTTTAGGGGGCGTTGCCTATGCTAACACATGGCCTTATGTAGTGTTTAGGGGGCGTTGCCTATGCTAACACATGGCCTTATGTAGTGTTTAGGGGGCGTTGCCTATGCTAATACATGGCCTTATGTAGTGATTAGGGGGCGTTGCCTATGCTAACACATGACCTTATGTAGTGTTTAGGGGGCGTTGCCTATGCTAACACATGGCCTTATGTAGTGTTTAGGGGGCGTTACCTATGCTAATACATGGCCTTATGTAGTGTTTAGGGGGCGTTACCTATACTAATACATAGCCTTAATATAGTGTTTAGGGGGCGTTACCTATGCTAATACATGGCCTTATGTAGTGTTTAGGGGGCGTTACCTATGTTAACACATGGCCTTATGTAGTGTTTAGGGGGCGTTACCTATGCTAATACATGGCCTTAATATAGTGTTTAGGGGGTGTTACCTATGCTAATACATGGCCTTAATATAGTGTTTAGGCGGCGTTACCTATGCTAACACATGGCCTGACGTAGTGTTTAAGGGGCGTTACCTATGCTAATACATGGCCTTATGTAGTGTTTAGGGGGCGTTACCTATGCTAACACATGGCCTTATGTAGTGTTTAGGGGGCGTTACCTATGCTAACACATGGCCTTATGTAGTGTATAGGGGGCGTTACCTATGCTAATACATGGCCTTAATATAGTGTTTAGGGGGCGTTACCTATGCTAATACATGGCCTTAATATAGTGTTTAGGCGGCGTTACCTATGCTAATACATGGCCTTATGTAGTGTTTAGGGGGCGTTACCTATGTTAACACATGGCCTTAATATAGTGTTTAGGGGGCGTTACCTATGCTAATACATGGCCTTATGTAGTGTTTAGGGGGCGTTACCTATGCTAATACATGGCCTTATGTAGTGTTTAGGGGGCGTTACCTTTGCTAATACATGGCCTTAATATAGTGTTTAGGGGGTGTTACCTATGCTAATACATGGCCTTAATATAGTGTTTAGGCGGCGTTACCTATGCTAACACATGGCCTGACGTAGTGTTTAAGGGGCGTTACCTATGCTAATACATGGCCTTATGTAATGTTTAGGGGGCGTTACCTATGCTAACACATGGCCTTATGTAGTGTTTAGGGGGCGTTACCTATGCTAACACATGGCCTTATGTAGTGTTTAGGGGGCGTTACCTATGCTAATACATGGCCTTAATATAGTGTTTAGGGGGCGTTACCTATGCTAATACATGGCCTTAATATAGTGTTTAGGCGGCGTTACCTATGTTAATACATGGCCTGACGTAGTGGTTAAGGGGCGTTACCTATGCTAATACATGGCCTTATGTAGTGTTTTGGGGGCGTTGCCTATGCTAACACATGGCCTTATGTAGTGTTTAGGGGGCGTTGCCTATGCTAACACATGGCCTTATGTAGTGTTTAGGGGGCGTTGCCTATGCTAACACATGGCCTTATGTAGTGTTTAGGGGGCGTTGCCTATGCTAACACATGGCATTATGTAGTGTTTAGGGGGCGTTGCCTATGCTAACACATGGCCTTATGTAGTGTTTAGGGGGCGTTGCCTATGCTAACACATGACCTTATGTAGTGTTTAGGGGGCGTTGCCTATGCTAACACATGGCCTTATGTAGTGTTTAGGGGGCGTTGCCTATGCTAACACATGGCCTTATGTAGTGTTTAGGGGGCGTTGCCTATGCTAACACATGGCCTTATGTAGTGTTTAGGGGGCGTTGCCTATGCTAACACATGGCCTTATGTAGTGTTTAGGGGGCGTTGCCTATGCTAACACATGGCCTTATGTAGTGTTTAGGGGACGTTGCCTATGCTAACACATGGCCTTATGTAGTGTTTAGGGGGCGTTACCTATGCTAATACATGCCCTTATGTTTAGGGGGCGTTACCTATGCTAATACATGGCCTTATGTAGTGTTTAGGGGGCGTTACCTATGTTAACACATGGCCTTATGTAGTGTTTAGGGGGCGTTACCTATGCTAATACATGGCCTTAATATAGTGTTTAGGGGGCGTTACCTATGCTAATACATGGCCTTAATATAGTGTTTAGGCGGCGTTACCTATGTTAATACATGGCCTGACGTAGTGGTTAAGGGGTGTTACCTATGCTAATACATGGCCTTATGTAGTGTTTATGGGGCGTTACCTATGCTAATACATGGCCTTATGTAGTGTTTAGGGGGCGTTACCTATGCTAATACATGACCTTATGTTTAGGGGGCGTTACCTATGCTAATACATGGCCTTATGTATTATGTTTGGATGGTTAAGAATGTTTGGCACATCTAGAGTTGACTTGTCTTATTTTTTCTCTTGACAGAAAATAAGAGAAATTTAAGAGAAATCTTCTGCATGAGGCCCAATGTTAAAAGCTTAATTAAGGCCAGTAAAGGTTTCTAACTTCTTAGCAATGGTCTCTTTAGTAATTCATATTTTTCAAAGTTAATGTGCTGTTGGTGTTGAAGACCTCAATGTGTCACTCTGAGATCACTCTAGTTTGGTATATGATGTCTTTTCTGTGTTGTGTAGGAGAGTTTGTGAGGCTAGCTGAGCTGCCATGCCTCGTAGACCTGGTGTTTGTTGGAAACCCTCTGGAGGAGAAGCAGTCGGCTGAGGGAACCTGGATGGATGAAGCCTCTAAAAGACTACCGAATCTGAAGAAACTAGATGGTAAGAGTGTTTCAGCAGCAATGTGTGTACGAACCACTACCTATATTCTATATTCCTACTGCTATTGTCATCCCTTGACAGTATAGACATTGCTGGATACCAATAGGGAGGCAAAGTCCCACCATGGGACGTTATTTTGGAAAAAATATGTACAGTCATCAACGGCAAGAGACAAATAATTTTTTATCCCGTTTGAATTGCTCCATGAATCACACATATGATGTTTGTCAGTTTGAAAGATAATTTTGCAAGTCAAGAAAGTCTCAGTTTGTCGTAGTATCATTTAGTTTAGTGTAAAACCGCTCAGTGAACTACATCTCTCGTTCCACACACAGATGAACCGTTATCTGACCTGATGTGTTTTATCAGTGACTCCTGGTCTTTTTATCAGACAGGAAGAGAAAGAAGGATCAGACCCGTTGCTGATGTGAGTTCATCCCAGTAGGAAACACACAGACATCGTAGCTTCAGAGAGAGAGACGTCACTACCACACTGTTGGATGTGTCGTCTTTCTAACGACGTATTTTCACAGTCTGATACTTCAACAGTTTTACAACAAACTGAGACTTTCTTGACTTGCAAAATGATCTTTTACATTGACAAACATCAGATGTGTGATTCATGGAGCAATTTAAATGGGATCAAAAATTATTATTTGTCTCTCGCCGTTGAATATCGTTCAGTTTTTTTTTCCGAAATAATGTCCACCGGAAGGGGCAGGACTTCGCCTCTCTATAACCGATAACTATCATACCCATGAGATTCCAGAGTATGTTAAAAAGAATTGTGGTAACACTTTACTGTAATTACTCTGTTATTTTCAATTCCAATTTTCCCCATTATTATTACCAAATTACATATTTCTTTCCGGGAAACTAATAAATTAGACACTAACTTGGCAAGAAACTGTACAACTAATGGAGGGAAATTACAGACCTGTAAATGTTACAAAAATGGCTCTGTGAAGTGTAAAGGAGAAACCATTAAAAACAATGACTAACTTTTACATTGTCAGTTACAAGACAAGACGTCCTGCCCCTTCCGGTGGACCTTATTTCGGGAAAAATATGAACGGTAGTCAACGGCAAGAGACCAATATTTTTTTGATCCCATTTAAATTGCGCCATGAATCACACATATGATGTTTGTCAATGTAAAAGATAATTTTGCAAGTCAAGAAAGTCTCAGTTTGTTGTAAAACTGTTGAAGTATCATACTGTGAAAATACGTCATTAGAAAGACGACACATCCTACAGTGTGGTAGTGACGTCTCTCTCTCTCTGAAGCTACGATGTCTGTGTGTTTCCTACTGAGATGAACTGACATCAGCAACGGGTCTGATCTAACGTTTCATCTGTGTGGAATATAGCTAAGTTAGCTACTAGTGTTGGTGACGTATATTGTGCGAGACGAGAGATGTAGTTCACTGAGCGGTTTCACATTAAACTAAATGATACTATGACGAACTGAGACTTTCTTGACTTCCAAAATTATCTTTTAAATTGACAAATATCATATGTATAATACATGGCGCCATTCAAACGGGATCATTCAAATATTTGTCTCTCTCCTTTGACTACCGTACATATTTTTTCCGAAATAAGGTCCCATGGGGTCCCCCGGAAGGGGAAGGACTTCGCCTCTCGATAGCAATAAGTTGTTTCTTTGAAGTTCTGATTGGAGATCTCTTTTCCTGTTGTTTCCAGGAACCCTGGTCATCAAACAGGAAGAGGATGAAGGAGATGGAGAGAGCTGAGAAGCATGACTACTCTATATGCAAAACTACAACCCCCTTCTTGAAGAGTCTTCCCTTTTTAAGTTTTCTATGGTTTGTCATGGTGCTTTTCTTTATATAAAATGTTTTTTTTACAGCAGCATAGACTTTGTTGTAGGTGGACAAGCACAAGATGACCAACACTGGGGGCTTGGGACCAGAAAGAGGTTTTGATGAGACCTTAGTGGAAATACATGATAAGCACATTTCCTAATGCAACAGCATTCTGATTTTTTTTATGAAGGATATTGACACTAATACTATTTTATTTTTTTAAACTGAGAACGAACTGTGGGAATTGGTTGTACAGTACTATTTATGGGCCAAAACACTTTTTAGATTGTCCTGGATTTTATATGCCTCTTTATGTTCCTCTAGCAAGAACTAAAGCACAGTAGCACACACTAACTAGTGAGCAGAGACATTTGTACGGACGAGATGTTGCTCCATGCTGCTGGACCTTCTCTAGCCTAATAGGAGTTAGCTGTAAATACCTAACACCATCCTCCCTCCATATCATCAACATGGAATATTAGCTGTACTATGCTACATTTACATCATATTGGACTAAGCAGTGGAGCAACTGATAGTGAGAAAAAGTGACTTAGAGTGATACATTTTAGTGTCAACCACAAATGAAAATCCAGCAAATAGTTGCATCTTGCCGTGGTACATAAACAGCACACTGTAGTTGTTATCAACATTCAGGAATACGCTGAAATCCGGGTCTATTACCAAACTCTGACTTCTCAGGTAGTAAGCAGTAGTAGCATTAAAATAGGAGGTTAAGTTAGTGTTTACCATCCTACTCATGGGACATGAAGGGACAGTCTCCAGCTACGTTGCAACAGCCTTTGGGCAGGACTGATAGCTGAGAGGGAAAACTTGCATGACCAAAATGCATCTGCAGCTGTGTTTGGCTCTGTGTTTGATGTCATGTCTAAACTTTTTGAATTTTTTGAAGGGCAGAAACTAGTCTACTGTATTTTACTGTCAGTTTTGGATCCATAAATTCCACTTTGTTCTTGTTCTTTAAGATGTGATACCAGGGTTAATGCATGTAGCATGTTCTCATTTAATTACATTACATATTGTCTGTGCAAAATGATTGTCATGTTTTAAATAATTTAGGCATGTTTGTACATACAATTGTGATGTGTTTATGTTTTTTTTTAATGATTTTGATATTTGAAATAAATACTATTCAAGTATATCAGTTGAAGCTTGTCTCTCGAATCTTGGTAATATATGATAATATAGTATAGAATAATTTAGTAGTTGGACTAATGGTTACAAACAGGAGGATTTTTTTTATAATTCAAACCAGTAGGTTATGTGATTGGCATATTTTGTCTCTATGAGTTGTCCCTGTTCAACTAAAAGTTAAAGAAATAATCTTATCATTTGAGTATGTGAAAAGAGAATGTATTTTTTTTCAATAGACTTTATTTTTAATTTGTGAACAATGCAAAGATCAATTAAACTGATACATAGGTAAACACTACATATAAAGGAAATGAAGGGATAAATAAAAACAAACAAAAAAATTAAATTAAAAAAATGTAACATAAAACACAAAACATGCCAGGGGTTAATATAAATAAATAAATAATAGTAACTTAAGTTAAAACATTAAAATGGGAGCACAAACTCACCATTTTACTAGCATTTTGGTTTTTTTGCAGAAGACATTGTCTTAATATATAGTTCCATTTCTTTCCTGAACACATTAGAGTGAGGTTTAACTCTTTCAAATCTGCATTTATGAATGTAAGACTTTGCGACAATGATAATGAGATTGATTAGAAAATACTCTTTTTCATATATTGTGTTGAACCTTGAAATACATTTAGACCAGTAGAAGTTCAAAGTCACAGATCATATCTTCCAAGATAAACCTACAGATATCTTGCCACAGTTTATGGGTGTGTGTACATTTTGCAGAACAGAGGGACAACAGTTTCAGTGGGGGAATCACACACAAGACAACAATTTAAAACAATGTCATTTTTTTAATTTAACAAAAAAAAGACATAGATTAAATGTAACTTCCATAAACACACTTCAAAGTTGGAGAAACTGATAGCGCACCAATGAAACGTAAGTCCAACCTACCTCTCTCAGAATCACGTTTCTAATTGGCCAACGGAGATGTCAATCACAAGTTCTTCCATTCGCTTCCCTGGCAACAGCTCGTACCCGGAAGTTGTTGTCTTGGCCGCGAAATCTCAACAGCTCAAAGCTTCATAGCGGTAGAGATGTCATTAAAATGTCTTTCAAATAGTCCCTAGAGGACTTCCAGCGGGACAGCGGAGTGGACAGAGCTCTGGCTCTATGTGTGTGTGTGTGTAGTGTGTGGTGGCTGTGATGCAGCGCGGTGTGGAGGTGAAGCAGGTGAAGCAGGTGAAGCAGGTGAAGCAGGTGATCGGAGCTCTCTGCAGACTGCTAGCGGCCACCGGCCTGGACTCTGTCCCCGCACCGGAGGACTTCAGACGGGCTAAATTCGGTGGTGGAGCCGAGGTGGTAGGTTCATGTGTTGTTCCTGTCAGGGCAGGCTGGGATGTTACTGCTTGACAGCTTTAGTTACTAGTTGTTTACTTGACTTTACATACAAACCATATGATCGCTTTACATATGAGGACATCAAACTATATAGAAGTGTTTTTATTTAATGATGATTTCCTGCTACATAATAGCCAAACAGTTACATAGTGGTATATGGTTTTCTGGTCAAATGAATGATGATTTGAATGATTTCTATTGATCTCATTTGGATCACTGCAGGAGCAGACAATGTGATAATAAGTGGCAATAAAATCCACAGTGTGTCATGTTAAAGAGAAAAGGCCTGGGTTCTGGGTTGTGTTTTGGGTGGCAGGGCTCTCCCTAATAGACAGTGAGTGTACTGTGTTCTTATTGGTATTCTAACCAGACATCTTTCTGCTTGCTGTTGTTTCCCAGGAGGATCAGTTTTGGCAGCTCCTCGCCAATATCCTTCAGACAGCGAGCATTGTTTCCTGTGAAGCTAGTGCACAGCTAGGAGGAGGTAAGTCACATTGGTTGTTTGTTCTTCTAGATCTGTTCATGGATTTTAACGCTATTTGTCCAGGACTAAGACTTTACTGATTACTAGTCCACCTAGATGCTTTTTTCCATGATTTGAAAACATCCCATTAGACAATACTAGGGCTGGCAATCCATTCAAATAGTTTATCATGATTAACCGCACATTTTTTTTCTGTTCAAAATGTACCTTAAAGGGAGATTTGTCAAGTATTTAATATTCTTATCAACATGGGAGTGGGTAAATATGCTACTTTATGCAAATGTATGTATATATTTATTATTGGAAATCAATTAACAACACAAATCAATGACAGATATTGATCCAGAAACCCTCACAGGTACTGCATTTAGCATAAAACAATATGCTCCAATCATAACATGGCAAACTGCAGCCCAACAGGCAACAACAGCTGTCAGTGTGTCAGTGTGCTGACTTGACTATGACTTGCCCCAAACTGCATGTGATTATCATAAAGTGGGCATGTCTGTAAAGGGGAGACTCGTGGGTACCCATAGAACCCATTTACATTCACTGATCTGGAGGTCAGAGGTCAAGGGACCCCTTTGGAAATGGACATGACCGTTTTTCCTCGCCAAATGTATGTAAGGTACCAACCAGTATGTCATGGTTGGTATCAATGGGTTCTTTAGGTTTTCTGGCTTCATATGATGTCAGTATCTTCATCTTCTAGCTTTAAAACTGAGCCTGGTACCACCCAAAAATCGCAAGTTGCGTTAATGAGTTAAAGAAATTAGTGGCGTTAAAACAAATTTGCGTTATTATCGCGTTGAATTCGACAGCCCTAGACAATACACGTATAAATAAAAAAAATAACCTAACAATTCTTTGCCTTTATACATAACAATAGCGTATATAAGGCTGTGCGGCTCATTGCACATAACTGGACCAAACTGACTGACATTTCTTGAAGGGATGAAAGTCGTTATGTGGACTTGAATGTGTTTTCTCTGTCTGTGTATAGCCACAGAGTACAGGAAGCTGGTAACTGCAGGCCTCTGGCAGACAGGCTACCATGCTGACTGGATGTATGGAAGGGGGGGAGAAGGAGGGGAGGGCGGGAGATTCTCCAGCAGAGACCTCCTCCTGGCGTTGGGCTGGCTGCTCGCTACAGGACAACTGGAGAAACTGCTGACACAGCGAGTACAGCAACTGGACAAAACACTACTCACACCCACACCTGTAAGTACCACTGGCATACCACCACATTATACTGGTAAACCTCATTCTATATTGGTATATATTGTATGTATTTGTTGAATTGTATATCTTCAATCTATTTATCTCTCTCTGTTAGGTGAACAATCAGTTTTCCAATGAGCTCCAGTTAGACTCAGCATCTCTGAGGAGACCTCAGTGGCTCATTGGTTGTCTGAGACACCAGGGGCGGAACCTGCTGTCCATGCAAGAAGAGCGAACTCGCCTGCTCCATGCTGTGAGAACATCCCCTCTTTTACAACTTTTCCACATGCTGCCATTCTGTATTTGTTGCCAGTTCAACAAATTAGACATTTTGGAGTGTATATGTGCAAGATGACTGCAAATGACAGAATTCTCCATCTCAAACCGTAGCAAAAGTACAAAAGTACACAAGACCTTTTCTCCTCAATAGTGCATCAACATCCCAAAAGACAGAATAGGCACATTAATGCACACTCACCGTTTAATCCTATTGGCTACTGTTAAAGGCCCAGACACACCAAACCAACAACAAAGAACTAACGGTGATGAAGGCCGACGCCTCACGTCGCACTCGAACCCACCGCAAAGACTACAGCCGACAGCCACACTACCACGTACGCTCTGCACCTGCGTGAGATGAAATAACTCTCCGCACCAGCAGGTGGCGGTAGTCTGTATTCATCATTCAAAAAGATGTGTGAGAAAGACTGAGGATGGCGGATATACAAGCCGTTGTTATGATACGTACATGAAATGAGCAGAATTTGCCGACCATTTTCACACCACTCCCGAGGCCTTTGGACACCGGGGGCGTGACAAATAAACAACATGAAAATGTAAAATACTTGCCTGCCATATTACAGTATATGTCTAGGGCTTCTATTGTGAAATGTAAGAACTGAAGGACTGGATCTGGTCTTTGCTCTCTTTGTCAGGGTTGAACGGAGTAATAAACTCTGTCGTCTTGGTTCTGACTACGGAGCCTTCGTGTTGTTGTTTCAAAAATATAGGCCCAACTCAACCCGTTCCACACAACGTGATTGGTTGATGCCTTTATTCACGGTGCAAAAGTTCTTTAAAAAAAAATTATGCCGCTTTTTCGACGCGTAATATTCACATTCTTTGTGAAAGTATTCATGAGAAAACCAACAGTTTGAAAATATATACTGCAGTGCGAATTAATCGCACAAAAAAAACGTCCCTGTTGTGACAAGGCTTTCATTCATGACTTAGCTTCATTCCAGATGTTCAAGTCGTTGTGAACATATCTGTGTGTTGGAATGATCAGATGAGATGAAGATGAAACATGAGAAGAGCCTTCTGTGTGACTTTACTCGTTGGCTTGCTTTCCTCACTTCCGTTTCTCTTCTTGTGCACTGATTCGTTTAAGCCGAACAGCCAATCAGAGTGATTTCTCTGCTCGGCTGGACTGAGGGCTGGGAGGCGGAGTTAAAGGAAACGCTACTGCGCCTGCTCTCTGGGCCCAATGGATGCGGAAGATCACCGGATGATCCGAGTACTTTATCACTTGTCAGTCGAGCCATTTTGGCTTCATGCGCCACTGAGACACTCTCATAGGAATGAACGGGAGCCTCCTCCAACGCTTTATCCAGTTCTCTTTCTACATTCATGGATTCAACATGCTGAATCGGCCAAAAAGCCTCTGACACGGGCAGACTAGAGCCAGCGATGCGGGACACACTGCAAAAACTAGGCTGACAGACGCTCACTGACGGCCCCAAACTGGCTGACTGTCGGCTTGATGTGTCAGGGCCTTAAGTATTTTTCTGCATAGTATCAAAACATTTTATAAAAATACTCAATTTAAAGGAACAGTGTGTGGCATTTAGGGGGATCTATTGGCAGAAATGGAATATAATATTAATAAGAATATTCTCTTTAAGATTCGTTGTGTTTTTGTAAACTTAGAATGAGCCGTTTCTATCCATATAGGGAGCGGGTCTTCTTCACAGAGCCGGCCGACATGTTTCTACAGTAGCCCAGAACGGACAAACCAAACACTGACTCTAGAGCAGGGGTCAGCAACCTTTACCATCAAAAGAGACATTTTTGTCCAAAAAATAAATAAAAAAATCTGTCTGGAGTCGCAAAACGTATTTGAGCCTTATAATGAAGGTAGCACCACCTATTGAGTCTAATGCAGAGAGGACACAGGTGCCAACGAGAGGCAGGACACTGAAGAATGGTCTTGAGGAGATTTGTCTGGAAGCTCTGTTCAGCAGGAGCTTCTAGTGTGTTTGTTCTGGAAAATGTCTTTCAATTACTTTTTTTGTTGTTTGCAAATTTTTCGCCGCAGAAAGCAAACCAATCTGTTCACGCACTATTAAATTCTCCATTTTCCTCTGAGAATTTTCTTTCTTTTAGATTTGTAAACCTACTGTAGCAAGGGAAACTCAAGACTAGACAACACTATTGAGGATCGGCAAAATTAGAGGTTAAGTGCCGGGCCATAGATGTACGTAGGCTGTGACACACAGTTTAGTTTACTGAAATTTTAAAACTTATTTTTATTATTCAGTGTAAAGGCTAGGGATGCACCGATCCCACTTTTTCAGTCCCGATACCAATAGCGATAGCTGGGCTTTGGGTATCAGCCCATTGGTATCGGTGCATCTAGTATAGGCTACACATTTTTGCAATTGGAGAATGTAAGAATCACTTTAGGCCTACAAAAATGATTAATCAAAGTGAAAATGTTAAAAAATAACCATTATTCATTTCTATATAGTTTTTTGTCAAAGCCACAGCGAGCCACAGGAGAGGGGCTAAAGAGCAGCATGCGGCTCGGGAGCTGCAGGTTGCAGACCCCTGATCTAGAGAGAGACATTCATGTTTTCGCGTCGTCCACCGTAGCTCTCCTACACGCTTGTACACACGCAACCTCACCACTAGATACTGCCAAATCCTACACACTGCACCTTTAAGTAGCTGAAATATTTATTGGAATAAGTTAAATTCAAGTCTAACCATGAAATAAATATTTTTCTCAGGTTTTCTTTGCCAGCCTTCCCTCCTCTGTATCCTCCTCCTCCTCCTCCACGGATCAAAGCTCAACAGCGCTAAGGAAGGTAAGAGTGTGTCTGCTGTTATTAATATGAATTACCAATAATATGCTCTGCTTAGAGTTAGATAACAAAACAATTTCCTGTCTGTTTACAACAAAATGTGAAACATTATCAATCTTACTTCCTGGCCACAAAATCATTTTGGTTTTGTAAAAGCCAAGAAAATTAAATGTTGGTGTATCACGTTCTTTACTGTTTATTTGACACTTTGTTACCGAGGTTTCGGCTGTAATCGTTTTGGAAACTGGTTCTACTGTATGTGAAAAGAATAGCAGTGTGTAGCAATATCATGACAGTGAAGTTGGGCTCAATAGCTTACTTAGCTAGTCTGTTGTTTTGCCTAATTTCTTAAAGGTCCCATATTGTAAAAAGTGAGATTTTCATGTCTTTTATATTATAAAGCAGGTTTAAGTGACATATAAATACTATGAAAGTATCAAAACAATCAATCCGTGGAGAAATACACACAGCCCGTATTCGGAAACTGTGCGTTTGAAACAAGCCGTTAGGATTTCTGTCCATTTGTGATGTCACAAATATACAATATTTAGACAATTTCCCAGTTTTAAACGTAAACATACTAAATGTGTCCCAGTTTATTTCCTGTTGCAGTGTATGTGAATGACATCAGCTGACAGGATGTAAACATGGACCCAAACTGTTTCCAAGCAACGCAATTCTGTTGAAATGCACTAAAACAAGTGTCTCAGACAGTGAATACAGATGTATTCAGACAGACAGTATGAGAAAAATAATGTGTTTTTTTAACATTAACGCATGTAAACATGTTCTAGTAGAAACACAAAATACAAACATGAACCTGAAAACGAGCACGATATGTCCCCTTTAATCTTGTAAAATGCAGTGTTACAGTGTACATCTTCATTCTGTGTTAACACAGTATGCTTTGGGGTGTGTTTAAAACTATAACGTGAAGTGTGTGTGTGTGTAGGACTGTGTTTGTATGCAGCGGCTCTGTGACCTCCTAGAGGCATATCTGAACTGGAAACAGGTGGAGGAAGTCTTCTGGACCTGGATGGTGAGTTAGACAGTTAGACAGTTTTTGAAAAAAAAATAGTTGCAAATTTCTTGATGTGGCTTATAGTTTCCTGTCATAAAGAAATTATGTCAAATTGTTAATGTGCAAATTCATATGAAAGAGTATGTGTGACTGGATTTGGACACTGATATATATTTTTTTCGTTTTAGTATTATTATTACCAGCCAACAGATGAGCTAAATTCTCCTCTCAGTGTCCTCCAAGATGGCAGCAGCCAGGAAATGTGACGCAAAGCATGTGTGTCTGTGTGTGTCTGTGTGTATGTACGTGTAGGACAGTGTGGCGGATTGCCATCTGACAGATCCTGTCGTCACGAAGCCTACACATGCACCCAATGGGAGGGCCAGAGTGTGTCACCACGGAAACCAGGGGCTAGACAAATTGGAGGACATGCTATTGTGTCTGCCTACAGTACAGGTGTGCAACATACAGTATACACACGAGTTGTTAATTCCTACAGAGGTCATTGCCTGATGGTTCTGATGATCGTTTTGGAGAAATGCAGTTGAATGAAAAATCACAATATGTGATTTTTCAGGAGAGTTAAGTTCTGGAACAATTTGTTGAAAAGCAACAGTTTATCCATCCATTCATCACTTCTGTGCCCTTCAGCATCTCTGGCTATAGAAATCAGCAGAAACACACTCCTCAGCCCAGAGCAGACAGTAATCACTCAAGAAAACATCTTTAAAGGACTATTTCTCAGGCTATGCCCAAACTGTAGTGAGGACGATGATCTCCAATCCAAAGCTATTAAACTAAAGGAATACTTCAAGGCCAGGGGATACTTCCTTACAAATATAGATTCAGCCTATCGGAGAGCAGTGAGCCCAGATAGACATTCCCTATTCACCTAATGCTTCCACACCCATTTTTTCACTTCCGGTTGGAATGCAGCTGTACTAGGTCTTCCGGTTTAGCTCCATTAATGCTATTAAACATATGATTATGTATTCAGCTACACTGCGGCGATCAGATTTACCGTTGGATGGTTTTACAATATCACATCCATCAGCCATCATTGACTGGGAGGACGACATATGAAAATGGCCTGAAAACACATATGAGGGCATTTGTAGTTTCTCATGGTTTAGATGGTTCCGCTATGAGGAGCTACAAAAGTAGGGAAGCATATCAGTAGACCCGCCGGTCAGCAGACAACAGCACGATGTGGTGTCCACAGTGTTTCTGTAAACTCTCACTGCCAGATGGAAGCCGGGTGCCGGGTAGACTAAGGGCCACACTAGAGTAGGGTGACCATATTTTCAAACCCCCAAACCGGGACCCTTAAGTGTACCGCACGCTCATGTTAATGCGTGCGAACGTGCTAATATGCATGCACCATAGGCGTTTTTATCAGGATGGCTAACGTGGCGCATTTGAGCACGGAGTGGGATTAGAAAGAAGGTATTATTATAGGGGGGCTGGGGCATTATAGGCTGTGACAATCATGACTTATCGCATTCACTACTACTTACACAAATTAATTAATGAGTGGAACATGATAAACGTATATGTAGGTATAATATTGTTATCAGTATTTTATTCGTGGTGAAAACCGGGACAATTGAATGTTTTACAGATATCTGTTGGGAATCGGGACACCCAGCTCCAAACCGGGCAGTCACGGACAAACCGGGACGTCTGGTCACCGTATTTGTACGCTCTCACACAGCCAGCAGCTCCTCGCAGCTCCGAAAATGTCAGCGGAAACTTCCACGTTTTTTTGGTTAAACTGATCACATATTGAAAATCTAAGAGGTTAATTTCTCACTTGAAAAAACACACAGCTTTTTTAAGGCTTAAAAATAGCTTTTTGGCAAGTAAAGGATGACACTGGCACGTCCTAAAAGCGTTTCTCCTTTTGAGGGATATATTTTCCTAACCCCCATTAACTTCATTCAGACGAGCATGTAACTTAAAAGACCGTCTCTTCCCTTCATATCTGTCCAAACCTCTGTTGTCCACTTCAATACCATCTCCCTCTGTGCTGGCTTTTATCGGTGAGGGTGCTGTAGGCTCACTGTTCTAACTCCACTGATGCAAAGGAGTTTGTGCACCCATTCACAAGGAAAAAGATCCAGTTGTTTATTAACTGTAGTATCACTCACGTTATCGATATACTGAAATGTCCCTGTGGTCGGGTGTATGTCAAACTAAATGAGCTCTAAAACTGAGCATTGCAGAACATAAGACTGCTATTCACACTGACAATCTTGAGTATGTGATGACGTCATTACAGTATGTGAATGCAAATCATGGATCGGCCTGCGGCTCCTTAATGCTGACCTTATTGAAAGCTCTTACAATAACCATGAGCTCCAGATCTCGTCTTTGCAGATCCTTAGCCAAAGAGGTGTTGATACAGAGCCATGCTAGCTGTTTCCCTCTGCTTCCAGTCTTTGTGCTAAGCTAGGCTAACCACACCCGTAACACATCGACATGAGAGCGGTATCAAGTCTCATCTCACTCTTGCAAAGAAAGCAAATTAATGTACTTATCAAAATGTTGAACTATACCTCTTTAAACTTCTATTTATTGACAGAGCACACACTTACACACACATTCATGAAGTATGCACAGATTTGATAGTGACTTTTGACTATTCAAAAACAAGTTCTTTTGAATGATATGCTGTAAGTTCTAGACAATTAAAGGTCCCATATTGTTCTCATTTTCAGGTTCTTACTTGTATTTTGTGTTTCTACTAGAACATGTTTACATGCTGTAATGTTAAAAAAAACAAAAAAACTTTATTTTCCTCATACTGTCTGCTTGAATATACCTGTATTTACCCTCTGTCTGAAACGCTCCGTTTTAGTGCATTTCAACAGAATTGCGTTGCCAGGCAACAGTTTGGGTCCGTGTTTACTTCCTGTCAGCTGATGTCATTCACATACACTGCAACAGGAAATAAACTGGGACACATTTAGAATGTTTATGTTTAAAGCTGTGTAATGGTCTATATATTGTACATTTGTGACATCACAAATGGACAGAAATCCTATCGGCTTGTTTCAAACGCACAATTTCTAAATATGGGCTGTGTGTATTTTTTTGTATATTGAGCGTTTTGATAGTTTAACAGTATTTACATGGCACTTAAACCTGCTATATAATACAAAAGACATGAAAATCGCACTCTTTACAATATGGGAACTTTAAATAGTTACGAAAGCGCCATTGATGTTAAAACACAAAATGTTGCAATAGAGTTACTGCTGTTCCTGTCCCGTGCATTTTGAAAGTTTCACTTTCACTTTACAGTCAGCTGTTCGTTCATGTCCCGTGTTCTCTGCCAAGATATACAGTAGCAGTATTGAGGTTTGATGCACAGCACCCTCTTAAACTACTTCTGCCTCCATAGTAACATACAAATAAGAAAATATGGCAGTATGATGACAGAAAGCTTCATATGAACATTACATTTTGTACTATAATACATTGACCGTATTATTATTCTTAGTTGTAATTATATTTGTGTGCTCCTTTCATCTCGTCCCCCAGAAAGGACAGAGGAGAGGCAGAGGAGATGCTGAGGACAGACGAGGAGGAGGAGGAGGAGGAGGAGGAGAAGGAGAAGAAGGAGAAGAAGGAGAAGAAGAAGAAGAAGAAGAAGAAGAAGAAGAAGAAGAAGAAGAGAGGTTGCAGGGTGGATCGGACACATCTTGCCTCCCTCCTCTTCTCTCTTCTCTACCCTGCCTGCCCTCCCTCCTCCAGGTCTACAGAGCCAGGCTCCAGACTGAGAGGCCAGTCAGACACAGCAGCCACCCAGCAGGGGGGCCCCGCGGCGGGGACGAGACTCCGGACGAGCTCCCGGCATCTCAGGCTGCGCGGCTGCTTCTCCAGACAGAGGCTCTGCTGCTGGAGAGGAGGGGCATTCAGAGACTGGCCAATAGGATGCAGCTGCAGGAGATGATTGGCAGGCTGGAAGAACTGGTGTTGATACCACCATAGACTTTTTTTTATTCCTTGAACCGCTATTTTATTAATTCAGAAATAAACACAATATTGATTTTAATTTTTTTAATTTTTGCCAACGATTCACTTAACGTTTGGATGGAAAAGTGTTCTTTCACAAGAAAATAAGCTTCCAACAACTTTAGTTTGTTGTCGCTGAAAATGATAATAACCTTCATATGTCATTTTTTAAACAGTTACAAACTGAAGAGAAACAGGACAAATAAGAACAAAATTAAACATAATTAATAATAAAAGTTAATACATAATTCCTATTCTATGCAGGCTGTCCTCAATTTTTTACAAATCAAACAATACAGTATATATATTTTAGACGGTTATCAAATTCAAAATTACTTACAATGAATTTTGTCAGTGCCCGATCCATCTTGGCTGCTCGATCCGTTCTGCTCATGTACGGGCGCGCCTACCCAGTATGCCTTGCGGGAAGACCTGCCCCTACTCTGCCTCTGATTGGCTACTGGCTTTTAACCGCTAACAGTAGGTAGCCTAGCTATGATGCTAACCAGAGCTTCAGAGCTGCCGTGGCTGAGGAGGCAACTCAGCCACGGCAGCTCTGGCTAGGCGACCCGCTCAGAACACAGGGATGGTTTTTTTTATAAACGTTGTATGCTAGTTCATTATTAAATTCACTTCTGAGAATTTTTGAGGCGAGAAATCTGTGTAGATTTTGAATATTGGGCAGTTTTACGAAAATTGATGGCTCCACAGAGAAGTTCCACAGAGAAGCTCCACAAACTGGCTTGGCTGGAGCTCTCTCAAGAAACCGGTCACGTAGACGCGCCTGTGGGGATCACTGGTTATGCGCAGAACGGATCGGGCAGCTTGGACGGATCGGGCACTGACAAATCTAACAGAATAAAATGAAGTTCCTACATCACAAACATTACAACCACAATTAACAAGATCAGCAGTCACAGTCATTGTAGATTAATGAGATATGAGATTAATAAAATCCCTGTGTCCTCAGAATGTGTACGAGTGTTTAAAGGTGCTAAATGCGAGATTGGGAGCATTTCTATTGCCTCCGCACGGCTCTCAACATGGCCACGGCTGAGCTGGCGACTTGTAGCTAACGGTGCTAATAGCGCTAAGCGTGAAAACGGCAACAGTGCTGACAGAGCTAACAGTGTTAACCTGGGGGGGAACTGGGGGGTGTGTGACACGCTTATCACGGCGTTATCAGCTGTAACCGCAGTATGAGAGCGGTGGTCGTGAGCTAGCCAGTTGGGCAAGCTCACATGCACAAAGTTGTACTAAAAGCATGCACGTCCGGCCCGGCGATGTCAACAAAGCAAGGACAAACTTGGATTACAACACACACCTCTTAAGAACTGGATTGTGTAAGATATTTTGGGAAATATAAGTACGGCATTGGAGTCACACGGTTGGCCTAGCTTAGCATAACAGCTAGCCTGGCTCCGACCAAAGTGAACAAAAAACCTATAAAACCCTAAACATCTCACTAATTAACATGTATCTCCTTTGTTTAATCCATACACAAACAGAAATGTAAAAATGAGTGTGTTTTTTAAAAAGAATGTGATGTCCTGCGTATCCACCTGCCGAGCTCTACTATAGCTAGCTATAGCGCTTTGAGGGTGTTGGTAGACAGGTTTTTTAACTTTAGACAGTGCTCTTTCCGCCTTTTTCAAGACTAATGCTAAGCTAGGCTAACCGCATCCTGACTCCAGATCAGTACATAACACTCAGATTAGTATCAATCTCCTCATCTCACTCTCAGAAAGAAAGCAAACAAATGTATCTCCCAATATGTTGAACTACTAATTTAATATTTTGTACGTTTATTTGAAAGCTAAATATGTCTCTACAATGTGTTAACGGACCTTTACTGCCATTTATATAACCAATACAAACACTTACATCCTGCTTTTGACTGCAGTTAAATTGCTTTTTTTGTTTATTAGAATAACAATACTATTAATTTCAGCTGTCATTACAGCAGTACTACTGTATGAAGTCAAACACAAGCCACAGTCGTTGAAAACATAATTTGCATCTTTATTTATTCATCAAATTAAATAACACCAAATTATAGTGAAAGTGCTCAAAAAAATGGGAATATAATTTTGAGATGCTACACTTGAGCACCACTAATACAGCAAGTGTTGATGACTTTTGATGTCTACGATATCTTGTCATTTCATAAGTTGGCGGACTGAGCAATAACCCAGAGACTTGGGGTATCCCTTTAAAAGCTTTCTGCCAGCGCAGGGCGCAGAGAGGTGGTTTGATTTTCTGAGTAAAGGGCTGTAAAGACTAAACTATCATTAAGAATTAACCACCAGTAGTTTCTGCATGTAGGAGTTGAGCCACTTCTGTCTCTCCATGGAGGTGAGGAGTTTACTCTTCTCTCTGAAGGCAGCATCATCAGCCACCACCATGTTCCTCTTCACCGTGCCGGCACCCTGAGGCGCCCATTCAGCAGGCCACGACCTTTCCACGCTAGAGACACACAGACCAAGAGCTCGAGATCAGTGACGAGAAAACAATCCAGATACCACAGTCTCTAACACTACTACTGATGTTTAGTTTAGTTTTTTCATTTGAACTTGAGTTGACAACTCATGACACTTGAAAGTCATGAAATGCAGTCTTTACTTTAAGATTCACTGCTTGATTTTGGTATAGCTCCCAATAGCACCATAAAGCCCCACATTTCCTCTAAGACCCCTTAAAAGGAATAGTTTGACATTTTGAGAAATACACTGTATTTGCTCTCTTTCCGAGATAGATGAGAGGATCAATACCACTAGTTAAATATGAAGCTACGGCCAGCAGCCAGTTAGCCTAGCTTAGACGGGAAAACGGGGGAACGGCAAGCCCGTTCTCCCTCTGTCCAAAGGTAACAAAATCCACCCCTGCCAAGAAATAGTGACACATAACTCCCTGTGTTATTCACACTTTGGTTTTTGAACAGATTAAACAATATATAACATGTTCATTACTTAACTTCATAGCAAATGTTGTGGATTGTTACCTTTGGACAGAGCTAGGTTAGGTGTTTCTAATAACCCTGTTTCTAGTCTTTGCGCTAAACTAACCGTCTCCAAGCTGCTAAATTACCAATCCTGCTATGGTGGAGGCGTGACCCGCCATACTCTGCCTCTGATTGGCTAGTACTCCTTGCCTTAGTTGGTTAGGTTTAGGCATGAGTGAGATTGGTTAGAGTTAGAGTAAAAATATCAGGGCAAGCCAATCAGAGGCAGAGTAGCGCGGCTATAGTAGGATTCGTAATCTGGCTCTCGCTTCATAATTAGACTGGACGAGTGGTATCAATCTTCTCATCTAACCCTCGACTCAACCGGCCCATTAAGTGAAATATTAACTAAGTTTAAGGATATGAAATCCGAGTTAGGTCTTGTAACATATGTGGGCACAAACAAGGAAGTGACAGGGATAAACAGCTAAACGTGCTGCCAAACCCACACATAAAGAGTTTGATATTGCATAGGTCAGTTAGGGACATGTTACAACATATTACAGTGTGTTCCAATCCACGTACTTCCGGAAGTACACTTCAATGTAGTGCACTGTGTGCACTCTGTACTTACTTAAGTAGTTCGTGAATTTCAGCGGGGTAGGATCGTCTCAAATTGAATACTCTGCGGCGCACTGACCGGGAATGACGATCGCAACTTTTCACCGCGGCTCGCTACCCGCCAAAATATCTTCTTCTTCTTCGGGGTTTTACGGCAGCTGGCATCCTTTGTGTTGCACTGCTGCCTCATTCAGGTTTTACCCGTCCACTACCCGCCAAAATATCTGCCTGCTTTGTTGATCAAGAATACACAGAAAATGAAAGCAAAGTGGAAATTACGTTTCCAACGTCGTTGCCTACGCCTACGATGTGTCCTCCTGTTGGCTGAAAATGCACCAGTATGTTTAGGTATTGTTTTATTCTGTTATCTACGTAGCCCTTAGACATCCATAAGGTACGTTGTTCAGCACCGCAAAAGCTTCTGCATCATCTGCCACCATTTTCACATGTTTGAATAGTGGTTGTGGTCCCGCCCCTTCTGCTACGTAGCCAAGATGGAGAAATTGAGTGTGGAAAGTGTCCAGCGTTCCACACTCAACGATTTGACCGTTTTGAGTACAACATCCGGGTACTTCGAGTGCACTGCATTTTGCCATACTTCAGTGTGAACGCACTTATGCACTCAAAATAGTAAGTGTAAGTACAGAAGTACGCGGATTGGAACACGCTGTTAGTGTCACTAGATGTAAGAAAGTGCTGAGGCTGCTTCCATCCATTTTGCACCCCTGTTAAATAGTCAGTTTCATTTGAGAATAACTTAACAACAGCATTTTCCCCTTACTATGCAGTTACCTGGCCTCGGCCCTCTCAGGGGCAAACAGCCACGCCTCCCTCATCAGTCCTGCCTTGCTATCAGCTGCTGCTCTGAGGCTGGGCGCCGACATCATTTGAATGCTCCAATCACGGAGAGAGATGGAGGGGAAGAGCACGTCCCAGTCATCTCGTTTAGGTTCCTCTGAATCATCAGCACTTCTGGAATCACATAATATGAAACTTAATGATTCCTTGGGAAACATCAAAATAAAGTTAGGTATCTGAGGGACTCGTTAGTTCAGTGGTCTGTTATTTTGGTACTCCTAACCATTGTACCATTGATAGTTATATTTTGCTGCTGCCATGATGAGATTTAGTGAGTAACCACCTGAGAGGTAGTCGAGGCTGAGGGAAGCCAGACGTCATCAAGGTCATACCCAGAATGCAAAGCAACAGGAAAGACATTCGGGGGAAAGCAGGCAGCTCAGGCATCCTAAAAAAAGACAAATGACATGTTAACTGAGTTGTGTATTTATAATCTTCAAAATAATTAACAACAAAATACAACATAACAATAAAACAGAAACCTATTTTCATCATCATTAATAAATAGCAGTATGTTGTTGTTTTTTTACAATAAAAAAAATGTCTCGTACTTCAAGGCTACCTTATTGCTACCATAGATATAAAGCAGTTTTATATTATATTATTGCATTATTATTATTTACATTTACATTTACATTTAGGATTCTTTACATTAGAACAGATTGTTAGGTTTGTTCCACCATCCACAAGGTTCGGTATAATGTATTCTCATCCTTGGGTTTGGTGTCTTTGTTTTTAAGGCTCAGTATACAGTCAATTTGAAATAAAATAAAATAGGCTTAGAATATGTCATAATTTCTATGTAATCCACTTGGAGCACTCTCCAAGGTGTTGACAATAGAGAACAAAAATCTACTGAAATCCACCAGACAACTTGGGAGCTGCTGGTTTCATGAGAATTTTGGGACCTAAAATAAGCCAGAAACGATTGCGGCACCGTGACGACGCCCCTGCATGCTGCCTCATTTCTGACTGAGTATGCATGTTCCACACAGCCGATAAGTGTTTTTTTTTTTTTTTTACATTTGTGTTTTTTGAAAATATTTGAATGAGTTAGAATTAAATGTTAAATAATATTAGACATAATATTAAATGTTTAAACACTGCGCTCAGAGAGCTCCAATACAGTCAGTAACAGAACCCAACATCTTTGAAAATCCTCTCTTTGAGGTTTAGTGTATGCTCAGTTTGAACCAAATTCTGTCAATTATAGTCACAATCATTGAGACACAATTTTTTTCCTTCTTCAAAAACAAATAGAATTTCTATGAATGCATTCTTAAGCTGCTTGGGGAAAAAAAAATAATAGACTAACATGCAGCTTAAAGTAAAAATTAGCTTCATGCAAAGGTGCTGGTTCTGGGATTTGTTAAAGTTTTTAGTAGGCCGGTAGTTGGCTGATTTCTTACCTGCTTCTCAGGTGGACGTGTTGGTCTGTCTGTCTGTTAAAAGTTTGTACCAGCGACAAGGAGCCTCTCCAGGCTGGACTTCACAGGTTAAAAGTCAGGCGTCACACGAGCAAAGGTATGTTCCAGGGCGAACAACTAATCGCAGCGACAGAAATGACTACTGTATGTGCAGTCAGGTACTTCTGTAAGTGGCTGTGTGCAGGTCTACGCTGGTTGAAAAGTATCTGCTTCTTGTCGTACATACTTATATACCCTGGACTGGAGTGTTTTAACCCCCCATCCCCCTAACCCACCCACACATACACGCAAGCATACACACCTTTCACCAGATCAAACCAACTTTGAGTTTAGCGTGCAAGGGGACAGCCCTAGTGGAAGTGCTGTTAGCTTGTTAGTGTCCTGTTTCAGAGACTCTTAGTCATGGTGCTGTTGTGGCGAGCCCATCGTCTTATTACTGAAAATCATTATAGTGCTCGTGTGTGCATGATGTGCCAGTGTGTTCATTCATGCTCTGTGGCAGGTGAACCAAACACTGCATGTTTCTATCGAAGATTGTCACACTTTGTCCACGCAGAAAAAAATTTGGATTTAGGAAAAATAATCTTACGTGGTGTCCATTATGGAATATTCCAGATAAGACAAAACAAAATCATGTGAATATATAGTAATAGTAAATTCAACCTGCAATAACCGACTTGACACTGATATATGATCACCTTTTAACCTGATATGGTGAACTTGTTAGCATACAGTAGCCTATTTTCAGCACTGATTTGGAGTCATGTTTGTGTTTATTATTGTGCCTAATATTCACCCTCCTTTTAGCTCTGTTTTGATCTCCACCAACCCCTGAGGGAAATTCCCTGGTTATGCTAAATACTCCGATATGTTCACCAGCTAGTCGCTAACTGTGTCTGTCTGCTGTTTGTCTGCTGGTTTTTGGTTCTTTGTCACTGAAAATAGCTGTCTGCTGCCAATGGATGTATAAAGAGAACTGGATACAGCATTGGTGACAGGGAGAGAGTTGCTCAGTGGCACATGAAGCCAAATGACCCAGATCTTCCAGCGATCTTCCGCAGTCATTGGTCCCATAGAGCAAGCCCACTAGGGTTTCCTTTAACTCCGCCTCCCAGCCCTCGGTCCAGCCCTCGGTCCAGCCTTGGTCTGGGGAAATAACTCTCTGGATACAGCTACTGGCGCATTTATAAATGTTAGGACCTAATGATTTAAATAAGGACTATTCAAGTGTTCATACTGGGAAGATGATTTACCAAAAAAAAAAAATAATTAACACCCAAACACCCATATATAGGGCATGCTTTTATTGGCTTGGGAAGTACATGAATATCCACTTTTTCTTCTTCTCTACTTTCTCAATGCGCAGCTGGTTCTGGCTGTTGTTACCGTATATACGAGTATGCGAGTGTCCAACAAACAGTGTGTGTATTTGTGCTACGTTAGCAGCGCAGCTCAGCTTTTCAGTTCATTATTAACATTTCTTTTAACCGTTTTAACCGATAGCGTTAATCGGTTAAAATGCTTAATGTCGGTTAAACGGTTAATTATGGACTTTCCTAATTGGAATGTAGATCGACAGGTAAATAGAAAGCTTTGCCTTCCAGCTCAGTTGCCTTGACCCCCCCCCCCCCCCCCCAACAACCATTGTGGATTATTTCATTTTCATTATACTCCAAACCCAGTGTCATGTGTAGAGAGCCCTGGCCTATATCTCCATCTAGTGATACTGCTAGTTACACATCTATAGAACCAGTCTGCAATGCCAGGGGTCAGCACACCTCTGTCCTCAACTTGGCCTGCCGCCCGGCTGGCAATGCACCCAGCCTTAAAGTCTTGCTGCAGTCTTGTAATAGATACAATTTATACTCAACAAACAGACAATTTTATAGACTATTGAACAGGCTAACTTAACAGTATCAGTGTCAGTATGATGCAAAATATATAAGATAAAATGGCAGCGCCATTGTATGCAGATTAGCATCAGTTTGCTGTTAAAATAGAAAGGCAGAGTCCCGCCCCTTTCTGGTGGACCCCATGGGACCTTATTTTGGAAAAAATATGTACGGTAGTCAACGGTAAGAGACAAATACGTTTTTGGGATCCCGTTTGAATTGTGCCATGAATCACACATATGATGTTTGTCATTTAAAACATATTTTTGCAAGTCAAGAAAGTCATAATCAGTTGACACGGAGGCTATGATATTATCTTCATCAATGCATGTTACCATTTTCCTGGCAATTTTTCAGGACTTCTCCATTCCTACTTGCGCCAACAAAGGTCTGATTGGTTGTTTTTTCAAAGTGAGGAACAGTAGCCAGTGAGCACACCATACCTATTTAGATTGCTGAAAAAGCCCCGAGGTCATTAGCCTATGACTTAACGATGTGTCTAAGATGAGGGGTTTATAACAAAGAATAACTAATGCACATGTAAATAGACTTGAAGGTCATCCTAAAAATGTGTTCATTGCATCTATATCTCGTAGCCACAACAATAACAATGAACAGTTCCATCATGTCAATGTTCGTCATCTCATTCTCACCAAGACAACCCAGGGGTAAAACATCTGTAGACTAAAGGCATCTCCAAACATCAGCTTCACAGGAAGTGCTAAAAAAATCGGATGTGTCCATTCGCACACGTGTATTTGAAACATGAAACATTTCCTGTGTGTGGATGCCTACTGAAATGGAAACAAGACAAAAGGTGTAATGGTGGAGATTCTGCAGTTTGTTGGCACACAGGAAGCTTGTTAGCGTTAAAGTACCTCATTATTGGCCTCGCTGGAAATAATGACCTGCAGACAGGAAGCAGCTGGCCCTAACAATGGCTCTGCAACACACTGATTTTACAGAGGATAACAAGCTTCAGACACAACATAGTGTCACCTCACACTACCTATATTCTAATCAGAAACAACTCCCATCGGTGCCATCGTCACTGAGCTGTTTATGTATTCATCAGTTGGCAATGACGTTAAACCGATGATCAAATTCTGGAGAAATTTGAGTGAATCGTGGGATTTTGTGTTTGTTTTTTCGAACCATTTTGACACTAAAGCTTGTTGACCGCCCTGACGTCAGCGTGGACCGCTAATACTGTTATTTTTGTTTGTTTGTTTGTTTATTTATTTTGCACAATTTCAGACTACACAACATAACTAAAAAATAAATGAATAATAGACAGTGCAGGAAAAGGCAAAAACCCAACTGGGCTTATCTGAAGCCTCCACCTAGAGACAAGATTAATATAAAGAAATAATATAACTACATAATACTGATAACAAACAATTAGAACAATATATATATAATAACAATAACAATACAGTAAATATATAAAAAAGACAATTGTGTATGTGTGTGTGTGTGTTGCGTGGTAGTGTATGGTTAGTGTTTGTGAGGAGGATATTGATTTAAATATCTATAAAGACTTCTGGGCAATCGTAACCAAACAATGAGTGAGTGGGGAAAAAATAAAAAAGATAAAACAGATACATGGACAACATGGAGAAAAGCAATTACAAAACAGAAATTAAATGACCCTTTAAGCAACTTTTGAAACATTTGACAGATGAACAGTTTTTTGATAGATGTGAAAGGCTACTCCATAATTTGGTTCCCCTAAATCTTATCGATAACTGACCTCCACTAGTGAGACATTCAGGAGGATGAAGATCTAGAGATTGACGGGTTGAGTAAGAATGGACCTGAGAATTTGTTTTAAAATAGATCTTGAACTGCTCAGGAATATTCCCACCAGAAAGTATCTTATAAATAAAAACACATATTTGAGAAATATTGATATCATAAATTGTAAGAATCTGGAGTTTCTAAAATAAAGGAGCAGAGGAGATGTGTGACTCTGATCAGGTGGCAATCCTCACAAAACATTTTTGGAGAACTCAGATTTTATGAAGGTTTGTAGGAAAAGTACTCGCCCAAACTATATTACAATATGAAAGATAGGGATCAATTAGACTATAATAAAGAGTAAGGAGACAGTTTGTGGTGACAAGATGACTAACCATTCTTATTATACCAATAGATTTATTTATTTTTCTACTAACCCAGTCAATCTGTTCTCTCCAACTTAAGCGCTCATCAACAATAATTCCCAGGAATTTTGTAGATGACACTTGAGGCATTAAGGCATTGAGGTTAGGAGAAGCTTTTGAGTAAAATGTGGTTAGGGACATACTGTAATTGTCGGATTGTTGGTCGCGGAAAGGTCCAAAAGCTGTCAAATGGATCGACCCATTTCCAATGGCAGGTCGCATAGTTTTGTTGATCTGCCAAGCACTTTGTTTGAAGCATACTGATGCATCTAAAGCCCACTGGAAAATGTGCACAGGGGTCATTCAGAGACATTCCTATGGTTGTTTTTTATACTTGTTCACACTCATAATCTCCAACTAATGGCTTTATTAATGGTTAACAAGTCACTTATTAATGCTTTATGGATAACTTGCCAGCCATTGATAAGAACAAACTTGTGCTTGCCAGTTTGTGAAAAAATCCCTTTGGCCCATATTTATCTATATTGTAATAATCCAGTTCTAAATGTTTGCAATACATTAATAAATGCTGAATAAGTTGTTAAGAAATTGATATGAGTCCAGATCCTTTGCAGCCTATACATACTGCTATACTATGACTTTTTTTCAGGAATTGTTTTTGACATACTGGTGTCTGACTTTTTTTCACTACATTTTTCAACATACGTTACTATGACTTTTTTTTCACTAAATCTTTCGAGATACTATACTATGACTTTTTTCACTAAATCTTTCGACATACTATATCATGACTTTTTTTCATGAAATTTTTCGAGATACTATACTGTGACTTTTTTTACAGGACATTTTTCGAAATACTGTAATATGACTTTTTTCATAACATTTTTTGACATATTATACTATGACTTTTTTTCATGAAATTTTTCGACATATTAAACTATGACTTTTTTCATGATATTTTTCGAGATACTATACTATGACTTTATTTCAGGAAATGTTTCAACAAATTATACTATGACCTTTTTTCACAACATTTTTCGACATACTATAAAATTACTTTTTTACAAGAAATATTTCAAAATGCTAAACTATGACTTTTTTGAACTACATTTTTCAACATACTACACTATGACTTTTTACAGTATGCAGTAAGTGCTCCAATCAGTCATGGGGAGTTTTCACAACCTGGCGACCCAAAAGTTGGTCTTATTAATGGCTTATAACTTATCTGTAAAGCATTTGTGAATTGTGAACTTCTTTAGTTTAGAAACATCAACTTAAACAAGAAACAGCATTGGCAAATTGTAAAAGTTTATTTACAATACATTCAGTATTAGTACATAGACAAATGTGGAATGAAAATTCTTGATGCTTACTGGAAATTTGGTCATGAAAATAACAGTTTTTGTCAATATAGCTGCTACTATACCTGTCCTTTCCCACCTTTAAACAGGTATTGATCTGAATGCTGTAGACTTTTATAAAGGAATTACAGATTCATTTTGTTAATATAATCCTGAACCAATAATCAGTAACATACCCATTAGACAGTCTTGAGCATCAGAGGGAGTAGCATCAAATATCATAGAGTATAAACATGATCAAATATGTGCATGTTAGAATAACATATTTTTTATACATTCTATAAAACCATAACCTCCTGCAGTCTCTGGGGTTCCAGACCCCATGTTGAGATACAAAATCAGTCATTGATCTCTCTGTTGTGTCATTTTAGTCGGCCACTGCTCTCTTTGGTGATGCATGTAAAATGAGTTCAAAAGAAGGGAGTCATACTACACGTTTCATCACATACCATAGTTTGTCATATACTGCATTCGTTAACCCACATCACTTATGTTTTCTTCATTTAAGTTTCACTTTGACCAACATTTCAAGTGAGACCTGAGATAATAACACTGACCTAAATTGTGTTTGTTGATGCAGTCACCACAGTAATGCTGTCAGCACAGTGATGTAGTTACCATAGCGATGCAGCAGCTGCCACTGTGATGCTGGAGCAGTTACAAGCTAATCAGACTCTCCTCTTCCGCCTCTGGCTCCACAGTGTCGACAGCTACGAAGTCAGCTGGGAAGAAGCTTTCTGCAGGAGGAGCCGGAGGCGGGACGCTCGGGCAGCTGCGGCCGGGCTGGGGCTGGTTGACAGGTTGGTCGATAGGGTGATAGACGAAGCAGTAGGTTCCAGGTTGGGAACTGTTCTTAACACTGAGGGCCAGCTCTGTAGGAGCCAGGGGCTGGTGAACACCATCCATGTACGCACTGAGCATGTAGGAGTCTGGGGGAAAGAAACAAGGAGGCATAACGTTACCCCAAGAATGATGATAATGTAGTGATAATATAATAGTAGTGAAGAACAAATTCTCGACACTGGCAAACTTAAAGAGGACCTATTATGCTTTTTCCCTTTCCTTAATAATAATTGTGTTATACAGTTTGTCTGTGCATGTAAAAGGTCTGCAAAGTTACAAAGCCTAAAGTCCACGCCAAAGATAGTTAAGCCGCGGACACACCAGAAACGTCAGGAGGACGTGTGTGGCGTGGCGGCTGCCTGGCGTGGCGGTTGCGTGGCGTGGTGGCTGCATGATTCACGCGTCGGGCGTTCACACCAGCTGCATTTCAGCTGCGTGTCTTCTGCTTTTCTGCTGCTGCAGCCGCTGCTGTCAGCCCTTTCTTTCTACATAGAGTTTGCCTTTTAATGGCCATTTCATTTCATTATAAATATCATTTATATTTATTTTAGACCGAGAAAGGTTAGGAAACGTGGTAATTTGTAAATTATAGTAATAATCCACAATTAAAACTCCGTACTATATTCAATCATGGAGCTCTCCAAGTCACTGCATGTTCTAGAACACTGTCCGGCATATATTTCAGAATAAAAGCGTTTCGTGTTAACAAATGAAGGAATTCTGTCCACAGAAAAAACACTTGAGGGCTTTTATTTTGAAATGAAAGCAGGAAGTGTTGATTTAAAAATAAGTCTTTACTTTTTTTTCATCTCCGTAACATATTCTACAGATAGACATCAAAACTGTAGTAATCTTGCTGGTATGATGTCAAAATGATTGCAACCTCTGCTTGACAACAATGCCAGGAGGGTTTTCTTTTAACAAGTCCTCCAACCCATACGACCACATAAGTCGTTTGTTCCTACCCTCTAATACGACCCACAGGAGTGTTTCCTAAATTAGCAACCCTACCGGTGGCAAGAGATCAACACAACCTCATACCTAAACGTAATGTCACGTGGTTAACTTTGTGAAACAGTCACAGTTTGGTTATGTTTAGGCAACAAAACTAAATTACTTGGTTAGGTTTAGGTAAATATGATTGTTTGGGTTATAATAAGTATGTTTGTTACGTAACTCAAGTTATGTACGTAAGTTAATTGTACGTGACATCAGTTAAAGTGGCAGTAGGCAGTATATTTTTGGCATCATTGGGCAAAAATTCCCATAATAACCTTTCAGCATATTGTAGTTCAAGTGTTCTGAGAGAAAACTAGACTAACATCTGAGGAACGAAATAAACATTACAGTAACAGAACATATATTTGATCAGCGCTGCCCAGTTTGACCGTTTGGTCGGAGTTTGCAAGTGATTGACAGCTGGCTCTCATAGACGGCAGCTGGACAGCAGACCTCAGATCTTGTTTTCCTCCGGTCTGTGAAATCTTGCAGAGGCCATTAGGAGCACCGGAGGACACAGAGGAACATGATTTTTATCAGGTTACCTGTTTCATGTACTACTGTCACCATATAGCGACCGTTTTATAAAATAACTTTTTAAAATCATATTTGCTCCAATCTCGCCTACTTCAGCTTTAAATATATTATGTAAGTTAACTTATGTTCGTGATTTCACATGAACAGCGACCTCCTGAGTCAAAGTCTCGTGTGTATTTGACCGATCCATCAGCCCAACCTTCCAACCTCTTCCCTACACTGACTTTGTCGGTCCTTATACTACGTCACCTGTCTTCCTCCTTTGCTCCCATCATAACTACTATACGGCCACTAGAGGTCGGCGCCGAACAATAAACGTAAATATGGGTCGTAATAAGGTGCTTGTACCGAGGGTGAGAATATTGACTTCATGTCTGTGTGTTAAGTACTGAGCTGCATACAGGATGTGGTTAGCCTAGCTTAGCATAAAGATTGTAAGCAAGGGGAAACATCTAGCCTGGCTCGCTTCAAAGTTCATAAATATACCAACTAGGGCTGTCAAAGTTAAAGCGATAATAACGAGTTAACACAAAATGTTAGAGTGAAGATACTGGCATCATATGAAACTAAAAAACCTAATGAATCCATCGGTACCAACCATGTCATACTAGCTTATCGTGAATGAGGCTAGAAAACGCTCCAAATTTACGCTGAATTTGGAAAAGGAACACATGTCAGGCCATTTTTAAAGGGGTCCCTTGACCTCTGACCTCCAGATCAGTGAATGTAAATGGGTTCTATGGGTACCCACGAGTCTCCCCTTTACAGACATGCCCACTTTATGATAATCACATGCAGTTTGGGGCAAGTCATAGTCAAGTCAGCACACTGACACACTGACAGCTGTTGTTGCCTGTTGGGCTGCAGTTTGCCATGTTATGATTGGAGCATATTGTTTAATGCTATATGCAGTACCTGTGAGGGTTTCTGGACAATATCTGTCATTGATTTGTGTTGTCAATTGATTTCCAATAATAAATATATACATACATTTGCATAAAGCAGCATATTTGTCCACTCCCATGTTGATAATAGTTGACAAATCTCCCTTTAAGGTACATTTTGAACAGATACAAAATGTGTGATTAATTAGTGCATTATTAAATTGCTGGAGTGCCCCTTTAAAATAGTTTGGATTTGAGAGTAACACTAACAATCATGTTCTCTTGTATGAGGTCAGGAACTGAATTGTGTGAATGAAACAAATGAAAGAGTAATAACTCATTGCTGACAGTAACATGTGACAGACATTTACCTTGTTCAAAGCGTGCCGCACACTGCTCCTCCAGCTGTTGTATTGTCGTGGTGGGGAGGACACCCAGAGTTTTTGGGTTGGTTCCAATCTCTGGACAAGACACTGTCAGAAAGTCCTGTACAACAGAAGTACACAAAGTGTTACACCAAGATAACTGCATGGACACATCTCAGCTTGTTTGTATGAGTCTGTGTGAGTGTTCACAGGCACAGTTGGGATACTTCTGTGCTTTATTCTTTTCACTTTTATTCCCCCAAATATAAGCTCAATACATGGTACATCTATTAGTGTGTTTTCCTATTTGTTCATCTGTAAATATTAGTTCATGAATATTGCATTTTGATTATATTGTGCTTTGAGCCATAGTACATACTAAGACTGGCAGCATCAAATACCAATCCTCATTGTCTCTTTTCAGCGTGTGAGTCACTCTGACGCTTTCAGATCACACAGTGTGCTATTGTTGATAATGTCTTCTCTGTGTGTGTGTGTGTACCCGCACAGATCCTTGGTCCATGCGTTCCTTGTTGGTCGTGCGTCGTCTCTCCCAGCGGTGGATGGAGTCCTGAACCTCTCTGCTGAGCTGCCGTGTTGCTGACCTCTGCTGGTCAAACGTCTTAATGTGCTCCAGAGCCCCGTAGGTGGTGGTCAGATAATAGGAACCTAAACAATAACACACGTACACACACACACAAGGGCATGGTCAATAATGTGATAAACACAGATAGAGCAACAGGAAAGACTGTTTAAGTGTTTACTGGGTACCTTCTCCTAGTGCCAATGATGGGTCCATCAGCTCCATCATGTATTCAACATCCAGCTGCAGGGCGGACAGATTGGATCTGGCCAGGACATACATCATTACTGGCAGGAAGTCATCAGCGCCATGGGCCCGCCCTAAACACACACACACACACACACACACACACACACACACACACACACACACACACACACAAACATATAAATACTTTGACAGGGTAAACTCCAGAGAGGAAACTATTTTAAATTTGAGGTGGAGAGGTTCATACACTTATTCATGTTAGTCTAAAATAAGTAGATAGCCAATCTTTTGTGCCAATGTGTAGCATTTTTAAATATGCCCAGTTGAGAAATGTTAAGAATAAATTGCCACTCTCAGAATTTGATTTTTGTCAGGGTAGAAAAACCTTGGTTGCTGTGGCAACAGGGGGCAATTACAGGATAATGGCACAGTGAATTTTCCTTCATCTCTGAAGAGTCTCTTGAGTCAGTTGAGACCACCACAAGCCCCACAGGAACAGCGTTGGCCAGGGAGGAGACTTTGGCATAGTGGCCACAGTTGGAATTGCAGTTTACGTGACGCCCACTAGCCCAAAAAGTCCATTTGTCATAGACAATCATAATGAGAGAAACAGATTTAAAACAATGAATAGATTTTTTTTCTAAAATAAGTCTAATGTCACAATTTTAACCATTAGGTCCAATAAAAATGAAAGGGCTGTATAATTTAAAAATATTAATAATAAGAAATGAATAATAAATGGTAAGTCAGCCAGAGAAGGACTGTAATACTCATGCTCGCTATGGGGACAAAAAACGCAGACACCTGAGGAAGCCTGAAAAACATATTTGGTGTACGCGCCTAGTGAGCAAAATTTATTGGAGTGCCACCTTGAAGAAGTACATTAAAGGGTTTTGAAGTGGGGTTGTATGAGATACTTCTCCAAGTCAGTGTATTCCCTACAGTACATGACGCTCGGCACGCCCCCAGTTTGGAGAAACAGACAGAAGTACCAGCACTGGAGCAAAGTAATGTACTGCTGTGGACGGAAGCAGCAGAAGAACAGATTATAGACACCTAAAAGAAAGGCTCACCTAAAAAGATCAATATCAGTTTAAGTATATCATTTATAATATATATAGTATAATATAATATTTCGAATATTTTCATCACTTTACTTTGCTATGAGACAGCTATACCTACTATACAGTTTATGTTTCTGACGGGGAATTGAAGCCGTTATCTATGCTCTCGCCAAAGCAACCAGACTCCATTGAAAAAAACAGTAATTTTACTCTACAGAACAGGGGAGTTGCTGGTCTACTGAGGCCTCGATGGGTTAGTTTGTTTGTGTTATTTTGTGACTTTGGTTAGTTCGGATTCACCAAAGTCACACAGTAACACAAACAAACTAACCCTTTGAGGCAGCGGTAGGCCAGCCAGCCCCGTTTTCTGCAAGGTAAAATTACAGGTTTTATCAATGGAGTCTGGTGGCTTTGGCGAGAACATAGATGGATACAACGACTTCAGTTCCCTGTCGGAAAGGACTGTCTGACAGCAAGATAAAGCAGTGAAAATGTTCTAAATACAGCGTACACTTAAACTGATATTGATTCTTTTAGGTGTCTAAAATCTGTTTACCTGCTGCCCCCGTCCACAGCAGTACATTGCTTTGCTCCCGTGCTGGTACTCCTGTCTGTTTCTCCAAACTGGGGGCGTGCCGAACGTCATCTACTGTAGGTAATACACTGACTATGGATAAGTACCTCATACAACCCCCACTGAGAAACACCCAAACTATCCCTTTAATGGAACACATGCAGTAAGCAGCAACATGTCTCCTGGCGAGTTTGACTTTTTTAATAATAAACAACAGTTCTATCAGAATAGCATTAGGAGTCGGAGGTTAAAGGACTGTTCTGACCTGGAGAGCTGACAGACATGGAGTCATAGATGAGCTTGCAGGCCTTCAGCATAAGCTCAATCTTTTTCTGGGGAGAATACTCCAGATGGAGGTTGTTCAGTTTGATGCTGATCTTCTCCATAGCAGAGGCCTCGGGGACGGCAGTGGTTACTCCTAATGCCGTGGTGGTGCTGCCTAGGACGCCAGACTGACACACACAACAACACGCACACCATCAGCATCACAACTGCTACTGCTGCTACTACTAGTAGGAATATAAATACAGCACTGTATGTAGTCTCCTGTAGAAGTGCTCACATCCAGTCCTACCTGGTTCTGTGCCAGTTGTTTCATGCTGCCGTCGTTGCTGTGCAGTTTCTCCAGACTCTGGTAAATTGGCTCCCTCAGTGGCTTCAGTACACTCTTACACAGAGCAACTTCTACTATGCTTTCTGCATGGACACACAACAACCCCAACACAGTGTCAACAAACACTAAACACTCACAAGCAACAGATAAAAAAAGAATGGTCAAAAGTGAGGCCAAGATATCCTGAATTTTGGGTCAAGCTCTAAAAATACAGGATCCTACATTTCCCATAATGTAACTCAGTAGAATCTTTTCATTAGATCTACATCAAAGGTCTACATCAAAGGTCAAGTCCGCGCCCCCTTTTGGGGGACAGAAAACAGAAGATCTCATAGACTTCAATGCAATTTGACGTGTGTTTGTCATACGCATCCATCTCTTGTTATACAAACGTTTGTTTTAGACACACGTCTCAAAATTATTTTGCGATCTTGCCTGAACCTGAGCGTTCGTGATACCTTAATAAATGAAGGTTGATCGCCGCCATGTCCCTTCAGTCTTCTCCCGTCCAACACAGTGGAGGATATTGCTGATCCAGACAACTCTACATATCTGATTGAACCCTGTTAGGCTGAGTGTTGTCTGTAAATAACCAACGTGTTGATAGTATGAGCCTCAAATGTCAGTGTGAAAGCCTCGTTAACCTGCTACACAACAGCTTTCCATCATTTTCTCTCCTGTGACAGCGAGTTTCTTTTCCCCCAAAAGGGAGATGATGCCATGCTGGTCTGGTCTATAGCATGGAGCCATAAAGCCATGCTGGTCTGGTCTGTAGCTGGTCTGGTCTATAGCTTGGAGCCATGAAGCCATGCTGGTCTGGTCTGTAGCTGGTCTGGTCTATAGCTTGGAGCCATAAAGCCATGCTGGTCTGGTCTATAGCATGGAGCCATAAAGCCAGGTTGGTCTGGTCTATAGCTTGGAGCCATAAAGCCATGCTGGTCTGGTCTGTAGCTGGTCTGGTCTATAGCTTGGAGCCATAAAGCCATGCTGGTCTGGTCTATAGCTTGGAGCCATAAAGCCATGCTGGTCTGGTCTATAGCTTGGAGCCATAAAGCCATGCTGGTCTGGTCTATAGCTTGGAGCCATAAAGCGATGCTGGTCTGGTCTATAGCTTGGAGTCATAAAGCCATGCTGGTCTGGTCTATAGCTTGGAGCCATAAAGCCATGCTGGTCTGGTCTATAGCTTGGAGCCATAAAGCCCTCCATTAGATCTTTTTAGGACGTGGCAGGGAAACAAATCAGAGATCAGCGTTTCTGTATTTATTGTTGATTCAACCAACTACACACATAGCACGGCATACACAGCATAGCGTTATTACTGTTAGCGGTTTGTTTAAAGTAGAAGTTTGGAGACATGTTTCAACTTCTTCTGTTCTCTCTGTTGCCGTCTATGAGGGACACGGGATTGTTTTCCCTGAAAGGGGACGTGGTCATGCGAGCCTACTCTGGATGACGTATTGCCGGTCTGATGTATCGCCCGTCTGATAAATGCCCACATATTCCAGACTCCCTGCCCCCAGTTCCTTACGCAGGTTTTCTGTTATAAATTTGTAATTTACAAACCCAAACTGAGATTACCTCTTATGACATCATCAGGGTTATTTTCTCAGATTTTACAAAGACAGAAGACATTAACGTTCACAGGCTGAGTAGTACAATACACTGTATATGAGTGAAATATACAAAGGACATAACAGTTTAACAAACTTCCCCACATAGTTAGTCCCACATAAAATGTGAAGAATTCAATTGAAAAGAGTTTTAAAGTTACCTAGTTTGTCTTGTGTGTACTGATGTTGTGGCTCCAGCATGGCTTGCAGCTCTGTACTCTGCAGTAGGTAACTCTTCAGCTGAGTCATCATCTGTCTGATCTCCTGTAACAGCTCAGTGGAGGAGGAGTGGTTCATCATGGTCTCCAAGGTGAACGCACGGTGCTCTTTTACCTAAATACAAATTATGAAAGCCCAACTAAATTCCATTTGTATTTTAGACTTTTAGCTGATGTTGTTTTCAAGAGAAATATGAATATATCAGCTGGTTGTTGAACTCAAAATCCCAAACAGATGAGGAACTTTCTCCCTCAGTGTACTCACCAGGTTACCGAAGTAGCTCAGAGGGTCTCTGGCCATCTCTACGATGCGCTGTGTGAGGCGGCGCTCGTGGCTGATGAGGCCGGTGAGGACGGTGGACAGGCGGTAGCGGGCTCGGTCCAACATAACAGTGGTGGGGGTTCTCTTTACTGCTACCTTTGGGCTGCGGCTCCCTGCAGGGCGACTGGAAAGAAAGTATTTTTCTTTAGTTTTTCTTCATCTCTTGTACGTCTTACATTTAACCCTCTCCACCACAGTGTTAGATTCAGTGTCCTTGTGACACATGACATGCTTTTAGACACATGCAATTATGGAAACGTTCTGTGAAGTATGACTCGTGACTTTGGATCCTTTGACCGACATAGTGGTACCAATTGATTATGAGGTCCAGTCTTCACTCTGGTCTGAGACCTTCTGTGCAGGGAGGCGTCATATAGAGATGAATTTATATGCATAGCTCAAAATGCTTTGATGATTTGAACCCTGTACAAAGTTCCTGTCTGTGTTAATAAACATCTTATATCTCTCTCTCTCTCTCTCTCTCTCTCTCTCTCTCTCTATATATATATATATATATATATATATATATATATATATATATAAAAGATGCATTAACTTGGACAGCCCTAATATATATACTGTATATATACTGGAAAAACAAAGTTCGGAAACTTGTGTTTGGCGGATTATTTCTCTGTTGCTACAATGCTAATGGTCATTGTATTTTACATCGTTGGAAAGCCTGTTTATTTACCTTCGCAATGATGTCCAACTTGTAAGGATCATGCATTTGTGGGATGAGCAGCACAGCTGATTATGTGGGTAGCGCCCAAGAAAAATGTTCCAAAATGCTCTGCCAATGGTAAACAGTGTATTCTCATAAGGCTACCAGGAAGCCTGCAATGACTGCCCTTCACCGTCAGGCCCGTTTGCGCTGGTGTCGACAACACAGACCTGAACATGTGGGGGACTGTCATGTTCAGTGATGAGTCCAGGTTCTGTCTGCAAAAGTTGGACGGCAGGGTCAAAGTATGGAGACGACGCGGAGAACGCTATGCTGATTGTTGAACCGATGGAGTAACAGCTTTTGGTGGGGGCAGTGTCATGGTGTGGGGCGGCATCTCCCTCACTGGCAAAACAAAGCTTGTCATCATTGAAGGCCATCTCAATGCAGTGAGATATCGGGATGAGATTCTGCAGCCAGTGGCGATCCCATATCTCCACAATCTGGCACCTAACTTCATCCTCCAAGATGACAAAGCTCGCCCCCACAGAGCCAGGGTTATCACAGACTACCTCCACAATGTGGGAGTAGAGAGAATGGAACGGCCTGCCAAGAGTCCACACCTCAACCCAATTCAACACTTGTAGGATCAGGTTGGGCGTGCTGTACGTGTTAGAGTGACCAACACAACCACGTTGGCTGACCTGCAACCAATCCTGGTTGAGGAATGGAACGCCATCCCATAGCAACGTGTGACCAGGTTGGTGACCAGCATGAGGAGGAGGTGCCAGGCTGTTGTGGCTGCGTATGGATCTTCCACCGCTACTGAGGCTCCTGACGGTGTATTAAATGAATAAAGTGTAAAATTGACAATATGTCTTGTTTGTTCCTTGTTACTGATAGAGAGTTCAATCATCCAATCCATCAAACAACTCAAAACAAGAGCCAATACCAACAGGAGAATACACTGTTTACCATTGACGGAGCATTTTGGCAAATTTTTCTTGGGTGCTACCCACATAATCAGCTGTGCTGCTCATCCCACAAATGCATGATCCTTACAAGTGGGACATCATTGTGAAGGTAAATAAACAGGCTTTCCAACTATGTAAAATACAATGACCATTAGCATTGTAACAACAGAGAAATAATCCATCAAACACAAGTTTCCGAACTTTGTTTTTCCAGTTTATATAACGCATTAACGCAACTTGCGACTTTTAGGCGTCCATGTCATACTAGCTTGTTGCAAAGGAGGTTAAATAACGCTCCAAACTTGCACTAAATTTTGACGAAGAAAAACTGTCATGGCCATTTTCAAAGGAGTCCCTTGACCTCTGACCTCCAGATCAGTGAATGTAAATGGGTTCTATGGGTACCCACGAGTCTCCCCTTTACAGACATGCCCACTTTATGATAATCACAGTTTGGGGCAAGTCATAGTCAAGTCAGCACACTGACACACTGACAGCTGTTGTTGCCTGTTGGGCTGCAGTTTGACATGTTATGATTTGAGCATATTTTGTATGCTAAATGCAGTACCTGTGACATGCAGTTGCATACTGCTTACTAAATGAATGATTGACTTTTCACACTGAAGTAAACTCAAGCAGTACGTCTTCTCTTCATCACATGACTGTATCCATATTTTACTGTTACATATTTTTTCTATAGTATATTATATACATATGAGCTCCCGTGTTTTTCACATTTGTATGCGCTCTGTTGCTGGCTGGTGCCAGAACCGTCTGCCTCGCAGTCCACCATTACACAGTCTGAAGAGACGCAATTTATTTTGGGGCAGTTGAGTATACATCAGACCAGCACAAACAGGTACTTCGCAAAAAGTTAAGGCCCCGCCCCCTTTTGGGGGATAGAAAACAGAAGATCTCATAGACTTCATTGCAATTTGACGTATGTTTGAATTTTAATTTTGACAAGTTTGTATGCATTCTTGTTATACAAACTTTTGTTTTATACACGTCTAATAATTATTCTGGGATCTTGCCTGAACCTGAGCGTTAGTGATACCTTAATAAATGAAGTTGATCACCGCCATGTCCCTTCAGTCTTCCCCCGTCCAACACAGAGGAGGATATTACTGATCCAGACATCTCTACATATCTGATTGAACCCTGTTAGGCTGAGTGTTGTCTGTAAATAACCAACGTGTTAATAACCAACTGTTTGATCTATAGGCTGAGATTTAGTTGGAGACGACATTATGATGCTGCTATAACATTAATGTATGACTGTATTACTGCAGCAGCCTCACACTCAAGTTAATGGTCTGGTCTATAGCTTGGAGCCATAAAGCCATGCTGGTCTGGTCTATAGTTTGGAGCCATAAAGCCATGCTGGCCTGGTCTATAGCATGGAGCCATATAGCCATACTGGTCTCGTCTATAGCTTGGAGCCATAAAGCCATGCTGGTCTGGTCTATAGCTTGGAGCCATATAGCCATGCTGGTCTGGTCTATAGCTTTGAGCCATATAGCCATGCTGGTCTGGTCTATAGCTTGGAGCCATAAAGCCATGCTGGTCTGGTCTATAGCTTAGAGCCATAAAGCCATGCTGGTCTGGTCTATAGCTTGGAGCCATAAAGCCATGCTGGTCTGGTCTATAGCTTGGAGCCATAAAGCCATGCTGGTCTGGTCTATAGCTTGGAGTCATAAAGCCACGCTGGTCTGGTCTATAGCTTGGAGCCATATAGACCCTCTATTAGATCTTTTTAGGACATGGCAGGGAAACAAATTGTTTTTGGATTTATTGCTGGTGCAACCAACTACACAGCAACTCTTCAGCATAGCGTTATTACTATTAGCGGTTTGTTTAAAGTAGAAGTTTGGAGACATGTTTCAACTGTTACCGTCTATGAGGGACACAGGATTGTTTTCCCTGAAAGGGGGTGTGGTCATGAGAGCCTACTCTGGATGACGTATTGCCGGTCTGATGTATCCTCATTTGTACGTCATACTTAGTATGAATAGTAGTATGTGATTTTGAACAGAGCGTACTTTGCCTCTCCAGACCTACTTGTGGTTTTGCTCCTGTTCCTGGTTCAGCTCTCCTTCTTCCTCTGTGCTGCTGGTAGAGCGGGAGTCTGGATCAGTTACTAGCACAGTACCCCCCTGTGGTGAGTACAGCGACACATCTGGCCGCCGCGCCGGGGAGGGAGGGGGTACTCTCATCCCAGCAGTCTGATTGGCTAATCCTCCTCCAGCCTGGTTGGGGCACACAGGTGCGTCTGGGGAACATGGTTTCCTCCTTGGCGGAGGGACTGGACGGGACGGTCTCTTCACTAATGGTGGACAGTGGGAGCTGGGTTTTTGTTTGTCCTCCTCTTTATCCATTTTCACCTCTTTCTCCTCCTTCTCATCCTCTTTCTCTCTCTTTTCCCTGTCCTTTTGCACCTCCTCCTCTTGATGCTGGTTGCTGTTCTCTTGTTCAGCGCCCTCACCCATCTGACCTGATTTACTTCCCCTTTTCTCCCCTCCTCTCTCTCCTCCCCCCTCTCTCTCAGTTTTCTTTGCAGGATTTTGTCCCTTCTCTCTCTCCGTCCCCTCTCCTACCTCTCGGTCAGTGCTCTTCCTGGAGGAGGTGCGACGGAGAGGAGCAGGAGGCAGTGGGGGAGCGGCTCGGCTCTGCAGGGGGACAGGAGGCCTCGATGGAGTAAGTGATGTAGACTTCCTCTCTTCTCTCTCCCCTACTCCTCCCCTTCCTTCCTCTTTTCTCTCATCTGCTAGAGTTACAGAAGATGGGGAGGGGGGAGAGGAGAAGAGGAGGCCCGTCCCAGACCCTGAGCCCAGGCTTGGGGGTCGGGGTGGGGGGCGCTTGTATTTAGTCTCCTGGTTGGTCATGGTTCTAGTCTGACCTTTGACTTCTGTGCTGATCTTCTGTGGGGCTTCTCCATTCTGCAGGGAGGAGGTGATGTTTGGATTGGGGATGATATCAAGTTTAGAGATGGAGGAGTGGTTCAGGTCTTTGTTGGGGCTCTCCTCCACAGTGACTGGGTTGACATACAGGTACGGTCGGCTGTGGTTCTGATCCAAAACCAGGTCCTGGTCCTTTGCCTGCTGGTTCAGATCGGACATCCAGAAATCTGTAACACATGCAGTCAGCGTTAAAAAAGTTGTTTTGTACTCATTTCTCACTCATTTACTGTCCTTGATTTTTTTATATACATATATATATAAATATATATTTCGCTTAGGAGACCGGTGTTCGTGTCCCGTGTGAAACCACAAGTCAAAGTTGATTTATTTGTCACGTAACTTCTGGTTTTATTTCAACCCAAACCACGATCTTTTTCCTAAAGCTAACTAAGTAGTTTTGCTGCCTAAGCCTAACCAAGACGATCTATTCCTAAATCTAACTAGGTAGTTTTATTTTGAAAAGACTGGAGCGGTAATTAACACGTGCGTCACGTGTTGCTGGACATTCGTGGGAAATAGCATGAAAAATACGTTGTTGAAAGTTGTGATGAGCGTTATGAAAAAAAGGGAAATTTGTGTCTATGTACACAAATCAAATAGATTAAATTTCATGACAATTTCACAAACTGCCGGGAGACTGTGTTGTACTCTATTCCTTTAAGGATATGTGTCTCGAAAGTTAAAATATAATACAGTCTCAGAGGATATATATATTAATTCCTTTACAGTGAACCTATTCACCTTTTAATGCCCATGAAGATCGGTAAATTTGGTGTAATGCATAGATTACATATCTCATATATTCATCACATAGCCTATTCATGCTGTCTTCATGTTTTTTCTCTTTTGTTGTATCTTTTTTTGCTCGTCTCAGTGCTTCATACTTTTCATATTTTTCAAAGTGTACAGTCATTCTGTGTCTGTATATTTCCATACATGCTGTCATTCATATATATTTTCATTGAAACATTTCTGCTAAGGAGTGGTATTGATGCGATTCCTAGTATCTTCTATCTTCCATCGCTGTATCCTGCTCTTTGCTACAGCAATGACCCAATGATGTAGATTGCACTAACGATGTCGATTTATCTACCTGCACCCATAGCAGAGATGACCTCCAGCTCCTCTCTCTTAGTTGCCGTGGTAATAGCCTGGGGTAACCTCAGCGGGATGGCCAGAATGTCCCTGTTTGATGGATTTAATATTAAAAAGCCAGCATTAAGTGTAAGCAGGGAGTTCTGTATGTCTCATATGATCTCTATGTTGTAAATGTGTGGATGCATATTGCATGTTATGCATGTTTAGTGTACTGTATAGATGTATGTGTGCGTGTGTACATGTGTTTATTTATTGTGTATGTTTACTGTATATGTATGCCTTGAGTGTTTATGTGCATTTGTCTGCAGGTTGTGTGTTTTTATGAGTATGCACATGCTGTTTTTTGTGTATGTGCATTCTGTATGTATATGGACGTATACAGTATGTTCATATGCTCTTATGTGGGTGCATTGTATATGTTACCTGCTGGCACAGTAGAAGGAGATCAATTTGAAGATGTCATCAAAAACCATACAGGAGCCCTCTAAGTGGAGAACTGTGACAGAAAACAATTGAAGAATGAATGCTATCCGTGAAAATCATGCATTTTGTATTTCCACTCCCTGAAGCGTTTCTAGTAGCTATCTGAGGCAGGAGGCTGTGTAACACGTACATGTCTTGTGTTGTTTGACCATCCGGTTGTGTACGAGCGGCGCCCCCTGTTCATCAGGCAACCGTACTGACAGTGTCATGCCCTTGTCCTCTGTGCTGTGAACCAGGAACGCCTGCAGATGTCAACATGTGGTTACAACTCCAAGGTCAGAAGGAGAACATGTACAGTGAAAAGCTGAATCAAGTATGTACACAAACACATACAGTGTGCAACACCACAAACATAAATCTGATATTTTCAGATATTTTGCATCACATTTGTATAAACCACAGATTGAGCAACAGCAAAACAACACAAGTTCAACCAATATGGGTTTTAAACGCTGATATTTTTAGGACCCATGGTTTCCTATAATGTCCTAGAAAGAAAATTACATATAACTGTAAATTCATAGGAAGAGTCATGGAAAGGACTATGTCTTTAGGGAAAACTGAGACACTTTTCAGTTGGCAAACTTCCAATGAATTCCTAGAAACTATTTAGTCAGCGCACAGCAGGTCATACAAAGATGTAAAGTCTACAGTCAAACATTGAAATGAACGTTTTCAATATGAAATGAATAATGAATGAATATTTACTATGGCTGAAAGGAACAGTTTGACATTTTAGGATATATGCCCTATGCTTTCTTTCCGAGAGTAGATGAGAGGATTGATATAAATCCCCCTCACCCCCCCATATTTCCATAATGTTTTTATTAGGTCTGTCAAAGTTAACGCATTATAACACGTTAACGTAAATTAATTTTAACACCACTAGTTTATTTATCTTTTTAAGCTAGAGTGAAGATACTGGCATCATATGAAACTAAAAACATAATGAATCCATTGGTACCAACCATGCCAACAGACATGCCCACTTTATGATAATCACATGCAGTTTGGGGCAAGTCATAGTCAAGTCAGCACACTGACACACTGACAGCTGTTGTTGCCTGTTGGGCTGCAGTTTGCCATGTTATGATTGGAGCATATTGTTTTATGCTAAATGCAGTACCTGTGAGGGTTTCTGGATCAATATCTGTCATTGTTTTGTGTTGTTAATTGATTTCCAATAATAAATATATACATACTTTTACATAAAGCAGCATATTTGTCCACTCCCACGTTGATAAGAGTATTAAATACTTGACAAATCTCCCTTTAAGGTACATTTTGAACAGATAAAATATGTGCAATTAATTTGCGATTAATCGCGATTGATCATGGACAATCATTCGATTTATCGCAATTAAATTACTATTTTAGTTGATTGACAGCCCCAGGGCGTTAACGAACGTTAGTCGCCAGATCTCGCGAGACTATGTCGTTGAGACAGAGACAGGTCTCAAACAAAGATAATTTCTCCTGATTTGTCTGGAAAATGCCATTTTAGTGTCTAGTAATTTATGAGAAATGGGTCCAATATTTTCTTTGCTGACTATTTGGCGAAAGAATCAGTCATATTCCGTGTTCACGTTCACTTCTCCCATTGGAGTTAATAGACGGAGGACATGCCGCTAGTCTGCTAAAGGGGCAGTGGTGAAACCCACGTGACACAGATACAGGAAACTGACTCAAAATGCACCATCTCCCTTCTGAACTGTCTCTGGTGTGGAGCTACAATACAGCCAGCAGACTATTAGCTTAGGTTAGCTTAGCTTAGCATAAAGACTGGAAACAAGGGGAAACAGCTAGCCTGGCTATGTTCTAACTTAAAAAGTACAGCTACCAACATCCCTAAAGCCCACTGTTGAGGGGGGGGAGGGGGGGGGGGGGGGGGGACCGGAGTGTGGGCGCTACGCTTCCACGGCGGTTATTAGCTGTAACCGCCATATGAGAGCAGTGCAGAAAGGTGGCCAGTAGCTAGCCAGTGGGTCACGCTCACATGCACGAGCAGGAACTAAAAAGGCCCCCAACTATGTAACCAAAGCACAGAGAAACTCTGATTCCAACACACACAGAGGGAGAGAGACTTCATTCTCTGCTCAGGTAGACATTACTCCTCTATATCTTTACATAGACATTAGTTGTTTTCTGCTGTGTTAATGCTCTGATCATCGTATAGAGAACCTTTAACTTTGGAGAGAGGAATGCTAACTGTTTTCCTCTGCTTCCAGTCTTTATGCTAAACTAAGCTAAACATGTCCTTGCTCTACATACGTGAGGCTTGTCTGCATAGGAGGTTTTTCAGTCATCTGTGCTTCGCGATATACGCGCGTTACGGAAATCTGAAGCCTATTTTTACACTTCAAGTCTATTTCCTTCTATTTTATGCACCTAACTACAGTGTTTGTGTATTGGGCTCGAGCATTCTGTTAGGGCAATCGACAACTGCTTATAAACTCAACATAAACTCATATACTTTCAGAATTTTGTCTGCATTTTTCCTATAATTAGTAGCAAAGTACATAGTTATTTACTGTAAACTTTCTAAAAAATTTAAAAAATGATGGAACCCTTAAATAAAGTATTTTTCTGTGTCATTGTATAAAACAATCACCAGAGAATGCCCTGTGATGCCCTGCAGGGCACTTCTGTTGCCACCACTGACATCTAACACTCTATATTGTTTTCAACTGTAATTCAAAGAGTTTTGAGGTGAGAACAGTGTGTAAATGTGTTTGTGTCTCACCCCAGCCGTCTCTTTCTCCATTATACTAGTGGTTTGGTCTTGGCTGAGTCCTTTGGGCTGCCATACCGAGACGCTCCCAACCAGCCGATCTATAGGACTCAGCGATGGAGGAGTTGGAGAGGATGGTGGGATAACAGGGGGAGGTGGAGATGAGGAGGATGGGATTGTTGGCGATAATGGAGCAGGAAGAGAAGGAGGAGTGAAAGAGGGGGTAAGATCAGAGAGAGTCGGCTGGAGAGAAAGCAGGGGAGAAGGAGAGACTGGGGTAGGGGAGAGTGGAGGAGGAAGAGATGGGGGAGGAGGGTTGGAGGAGAGAGGGGGAGGAATGGAGGGAGGAGGAGGATTGGAGGAGATGGGGGGAGGAGGTTTGGAGATGGGAGGGAGAGGGGGAGGAGGTTTGGAGACAGGAGGGAGAGGGGGAGGAAGGGTTGGATGAGTGGACGCAGGTAGAGGAGGAGAAGAGGGGAGCTGGGAGGACTTCACCGTAGGAGGTGGCGGTTTGGGTCGACATGGCCGGACCGGAGGGTTGGAGGAGGGCAGGGAGGGTGGAGAGAGGGGAGAAGATGGAGGGATGGAGGCAGGAGAGGGGATGGATGGAGTGTCAAGTGGTCCTGTCAGAGGGCTTGTAAGGCTGTAAAGGAAAAAAAGGTTAAAGGTCAGAGATGAAAATAACATGAGGAGGATTTGTTTATATGCTGTCTCTGATTCAGTCTGCCTCCAGAAACAAGCATCTGGTCACGAGGACTTGACTCATTCTTGGTGACTGCAGAAACACAAGTTTCTCCTGTGTACTGCATGCATTTTGTGACACATGATGTGTTTCATTACTGTGAATAATTGAAACCGTTGTTGAGAGGACCGGGAGCCATCCATTTGTTTTAAGGAATCTGCTGCATTGTTTTGCTCTATGGCATAAAACAGAAAGACAGCTGCTGTTGCAGTGCATAGGCTTAAAGGATAGAGCTGGTGTTATTCTATATTTTTCTTATTGTCATCTATTTCCATGAAAACACCAAAACCAACATGTTAGCCCATCTCTCAATACTTCCCAATGTCCTGACCTTGTCTGTGGCGCTCAGCCAATAGCCATTGGTTACTACCATAGACTGTATAAAATATGGACGTGGTTTCCGTGACGTCACCCATAGGTTTCTGAAAAGCCGTCATGAAACTAAAAGTGGTTGGCTCCGGCAGTCACCATCTTGGCAGTGACGACATAGCCTAACTCCAGAGCAGACATCTAGCAGCTAGTGACCTGGTACAACACCCACCTGTCACTCAAAGCGGCAGCGCCCTCATTATGCCTAACTCTATGCCTTAATATAAATTAAACCGGTGAGTAATATAAAATCCCCCACTTCCTTTTTGGCTTCATTTCTCAGCAGCAGATTGCCACTGGGTTACTACATAACTCTTTAAAACTGCATTCATGGATTTTTTTGGGGCACTTGAGAGCAGCAGAGCAAGCATTAACCTACTTTCACATTGTAAAAGTTGTTATGGTGAGCATGTCAGCAAACAGCTTCCTGTTTACACCTTATCATTTATTTGGAGTTGTTTCACCCCACCCAATGAATATAATATTCATTCTCCTTTTAACTCCGTTTTGGTCTCCACCAACTCCTGAGAAAAATACCTGTCTCTTTAGCTGCTAAACTCTCCACTATGTATCAGATCTTTTTCAGTAAAAAACAGCTGCCTGCTGCTACTGGAAACAACACTGATGGAAGCGTTGGGTAGAACCAAGACAATGAGCTGAGAGATGATAAAACGCTCGGTACAGCTGAGGAGAATTGCAGAGTTGATGATAATTCTCTGTGGGTGTGTAACTACAAGCGACACATTACACAAAGTTAATTGAGGCCTTGTTAATACACAATTGTTGATTAATGCAGCTTTAAAATTGGGTCTCAGTTATATAATTTCATTTAAAAAAAAAAAAGAGGCTAAAACAGCTGGGCACTATAGTGTTTAGCTAATATTAGTCAAACGGGAAGAACTAGAGCATTTATTGGGGACTATTTTAATGTTAATTATTTATAACTATTTTTTAACAGTTGTCACGGATCCCCTGGACTTTAGTAAGCCACCTAGTGGTTGTTCTGTGTAATGTTTTGGATGGTCACCTAGTGGTTGTTCTGTGTCATGTTTTGGTTGGTCACCTAGTGGTTGTTCTGTGTAACGTTTTGGTTGGCCACCTAGTGGTTGTTCTGTGTAATGTTTTGGTTGGTCACCTAGTGGTTGTTCTGTGTAACATTTTGGTTTGCCATCTAGTGGTTGTTCTGTGTCATGTTTTGGTTGGCCATCTAGTGGTTGTTCTGTGTAACGTTTTGGTTGGCCACCTAGTGGTTATTCCTTGTAACGTTTTGGTTGGCCACCTAGTGGTTGTTCTGTGTAACGTTTTAGTTGTCCATCCTTTTGACAGTTCTGTTCTTCTACTTGCTCGGTTTGGTAGACATATCATTGATGTATCAGTTTGGTAGACATATCATGGATGTATCAGTTTGGTAGACATATCATGGATGTATCAGTTTGGTACACATATCATGAATGTATCAGTTTGGTACACATACCATGAATGTATCAGTTTGGTACACATATCATGGATGTGTCAGTTTGGTACACATATCATGGATGTATCAGTTTGATACACATACCATGAATGTATCAGTTTGGTACACATATCATGGATGTGTCAGTTTGGTACACATATCATGGATGTATCAGTTTGATACACATACCATGAATGTATCAGTTTGGTACACATATCATGGATGTGTCAGTTTGGTACACATATCATGGATGTATCAGTTTGATACACATACCATGAATGTATCAGTTTGGTACACATATCATGGATGTGTCAGTTTGGTACACATATCATGGATGTATTAGAGACATATCCAGTGCCATCCTCATCTCTGTCAAACCCTAACACAGCATTATCCTGTAACTTTATTATTTATTGAATGACTTTCCGTAGGTTCAGGATATTGATGTGATGAAGCATTATGAATCATATTCATGTACTTATGAAGTGTATAAATGCACACCTGCCTGGGATGGTAAGATTCAGTGATGTGTTTTGGTACACGGGCATAGAAGTTGATGATGCGACTGTCCCGATTAAAGAAGTGTATACCGGATACAAGTTGGGATGAACTTGCGATGCAGGGTTTCTAACTCGTTTGTATCGGTAACATCTGATTTATTAGTATATAATTATAAGTAGTGGTCCTATGCCTTTATTATTTAGAAATGTGACCAATAATTTGTGACAAATAATTTTAGATTTAAATTGATTCCTCCTCTAAACTGTTTCTCAAGTGCGAATCTCCATCATCTCCACTACTGTCAGTAACCAATTAGTCTACTACGGAGGCCGATGTGTGTAATCCTGAACATCCTTAAATTGTTTAACTGTTAAATGTGATATGAAAGTGTAACTGGGGACAGAGAGCAGAAGAGATGCACTGGTTTAAGGCAGGGTCCAGGTCCGGTTTTATTTCATCTTTTGTCAGAGACTTTTTTTTAATTGGCACTACAAAGGACTTGTGAAAAGGCCTGTTTGTGGTAGAGGTAAAAAAGAAACAGCATAAATGCGATCCTTACTGAGTTACAGTACTAGAGAAACAAGTATGTCAAGTAAAAATTGCACTTCTTTAGTTAATTCATGATTTGTTGTTTGCTTAAAAAGAACCAAAGAAATAAAATCAAACTCTCTGTACCATATAGAATTGCATTGCATCATATTCTTTATGTAATCGCATCATATCGTGTTGAATTGTACTGTGTTGAATCAAATTGTGTCAAATCACATAGGGGTGAATTTAATGGGATCTCATTGGTAGTTGCTTCGTATGTATCTTTCATGTACCAGATCGTTGTCATCGAGATGTGTTTTGCATCGGCCTCAGTGATGGAGATGCACATCCCTACTGCCTGTTCCTTTGGAGGGCGATAGAAGGAGCGTTTAACTTGACTGAACAACTGACTGAAACAATGGAGCTCTATGTTACAGAGGAATGAGATATATCAGGGTATCAGGATATACAGAGTATCCTTTAACTGGTCCGAATGCATATTAGCTGCCTGTTAATATCACTAGCTAGCCTAGCTGGGCTAGTGGCTGTTTGCTCTTGTCGTAATTTTTGCTCTTCAAAAACAAATGAAAAACAGGAATAGAGAAGAGGGTTACGTGCAACATTGCCGTTTGAAGAGGAAGCAGTGTAGTCATGTGGGAATAGAGAAAGGAAGAATAAACTTTGAGCAATAACAATATCGGCGGGAGAAAGATGCTACAGTATGGGTAGCTTGACAGTGATGTCATATTGCTGATTTTGCAGCAGTGCCAGTCATCAACCGACTTAACTCTACTTTGCTTTCAGTTGGCAGATGACACCGCTCTTGTGGTCTGATGGTTTTACTTTATAGAGCTCAGAGACGTGACAACACCTTCTGTATTTGTTTGAACTCTAACCCAGTTTCACTGAGATGCAACCAGCACTGCATGCTGGTATTAATACCTCGTCAGTTGAGATGCTGTGTTTGCAGTTAGTGCAAAATGCAGGCTTTTAATAAGAAAACAATGTGACCACATCAGTCCAATTTTAGATTTTATATAGTAGCTTTCAGTGCTATTCAGACTGCTTACTTCCCCCTTTGTAAGCTCAGATTTGCTAGCTAACACAAACCAAAATGGATAGTTTGTTGGCAAACTCTGTGTTGCATCACAAGCAGAATGATGTTATACACTGCTTGTGCCCTTTGAACTTGATCTCTGTTCATACCTACAGCTGAGCCTTGTGTTTGAGCAGGGGAAATATACTCCTTTATTGTGGGGAACCACCACAGTCAGTCCCATGATCCATCAGGGTTGTAAAAAAATATCCATACACTTTAGTATTGTGATATTGTTTTTTGATACTGTATCGATTCTCAAAAACACAATTGATTTCTAATTAATAGTTTACATGCAAGGATTCGTGGCAGACGGTGGCTTACATTTCACAAAAAAAGTAGTGCTATGATGTTACGGGGACTGTGATTAATGCTAATGCAGTTGCAATGCCATTGTTCTTGTCACATAAAAAAGTAAACTTTTTTTACTCAGATTTTATGCATATGGCGGTGCGTTTTTTATATAATGACAGTTTTCCTAAAATGAGATTTGAAAATTTGCAATTTATCCCCTTGCCTACAGTATCGCAATATATTGCGATATATTGAATGGTAACCCCTGTATCATGATACGTATAGTATCACCAGATTCTTGCCAATTCTCAGCCCTATGATCCATTTTGATAGCCAGCAGCGAATCACATGAAACAGTGAAGTGAATATACAGTAGATGTTGACTTTTAAAGAGAAACAAAGATACCTTAGGCTAAGTGAACCAGCAGCCTGTATCAATACTGTGATTTTAAATCGACCTTAGGTCATTTGGAGTTATTAAAGGGTCAATTCACCCAAATTAAAAAAAAAAAAAAACACAAATTTTCAATGTGGTGAGCAGCACAAAGACATTTCATTCACCTCCATTGTTTTGTATGGAGGACGGAACCAAAATAAAAGAATGAATAAATGAGCCCCCTCATTTGCATGATGAGGCAGAAATACATAAAGAAATGTAAAAAGAAATGTATAAAAAAAGAATACAGAAATATATAAGTTTGGGAAATAAATAAGGGGTTAAATGCCAAGGGAAAATCGTGAATAAATAAATAAATAAATGCATAAATACATAAATACATAAATAAATATATATATTTTAGAATAAATATAAAATAAATAAAGAATTAATGCAAAATAAATAAAAAAATAAATAGCAAATAAATGAAAAAATAAATGAATGAATAAAAAAGAATTCAAAAATAAATAAATAAAAATAAATGAAAAAATAAATGAATAGATAAAAAATTAATGATCCAATCAAATAGATTTGAAATTAATAAAAATAAATACGTAAATAAATAAAATGGAAAATTAACCCCAAGAGACTTGCAGGGCCAGGGGCGATCCTGCCTGATTTTACCGTCTTTTCAGAGGCTCTAGCAGGTTAAAGTTTCAGGGCTAGAGTGAAGCTACAGATATCATATATAAAAATAAAAAACCTAAGGAATCTATTAGAACCAACCATGTCATGCTAACATGTCGGCAAGGAGGCTAAATAATGCTCCAAAGTTAGGCTAAATTTTAGCGAGGAAAAACTGGCATGGCCATTTTCAAAGGGGTCCCTTGACCTCTGCCCTCAATATACAGTATGTGAATATAAATGGGTTCTATGGGTACCCACGAGTCTCTCGTTTACAGACATGCCCACTTTATGATAATCACATGCAGTTTGGGGCAAAAACCCTGCAGTTTCTTTCATGCAGTATAAATGTGTTATTTTCTTCTATTCTAAAATGGTGTGTTTGAATATTTCTGCATACTGAGGTCCATAAACAATCTTGGAATTACATAAATTTGTTTATCACTGTAAAGCTGAGATTCTTGTGGATCCAATGAGCCCAACTGTATTCATGTGTGATGATGTTAGTCCCCATAGGAGACATTTCATTGTAGTGAGACCATTTTTTGAAACTTGACCTCACTGTATAAAATGACCTGTGGTGACCTCTAGGATAATCACAGCCTCATGAAACTTTATAACCACAAACTAAAGACCTAGAGCATCCACAGGATGGATGGATCAGACTAGAGACCTAGAGCATTCAGAGGATGGATGGATCAGACTAGAGACCTAGAGCATTCAGAGGATGGATGGATCAAACTAGAGACCTAGAGCATTCAGAGGATGGATGGATCAGACTAGAGACCTAGAGCATTCAGAGGATCGGTGGATCAAACTAGAGACCTAGAGCATTCAGAGGATGGATGGCTTGCCTAGCTACATTGACAATAAGGGGGTTTCTGAGCAGTTTACACAACACAAGTGCTCACCATCCAATTACCGAAAAATGCAACTCCTGCAGAAATCTCCAAATGTCAAACGTTTTTGATCCCAAATCACAGCATGGCTTTTTCTCTGGTGTTCCTCAAGGTCTTGGTGTCTTAATGTGGTATTTTGGAGGGATTATTGATCATTTTTTTATCAATTCTCAGGTGGTAAAAATGGTTAAATTTAGCACCAAATCTATGTAACAAATGGTAGCAACCCCAAAATTGCTGCAACAACTTATGAGCCACAATAGAGCATGGGGATGACCATCATATACTTCCGTCGTAAAGTTCTAAACCCTTATACACTTTTACAATTCATTTTAAATAAATAATTAATTAGTTCATGTTTATTTCTGATTTATGACTAGAACAACTTGACACACAGTGCTGAGCTGCATCTCAAATTAATCTTCAGGTTCCAGCTTTCAGATGATGTACACCACTTCTATGTGACATCTACTGTTGACCTGGTTTCTCCCCCTAAACACCCCCATACCACCTTAAGAAGACAAAAACGGGTCTATTGTGGGTCTCAGAAGAGTAAATAAATAAGGGAATTAATACAAAGATAAATGAATAAAGAAGCAAATTAAAACAGAAATATCAATTTATATCTGATTTTATCAATTAATTAATGGCTACATTTATTTTTAATATTATTTTTGCTACATTTAATGATATAAGGATGATAATATTTATTCATTTATCGAGTCATTTATTTATTCATTTTATTTTGGCAGGTTCTGTCCTCTGTAGTTTTGAAGTGATGGCAGAAATCTCATCAAATCTCAATCAATACCTTTCCTATATGCATGGGTAGATACCACTAGAGGTAAGTTTGAAACCCTGTTTTTATGTAGTTTGGGTGAACCAACCCTTTAATATTGTCATTAAAAGAACAGATATATATGTTAGCATCATACTTCTGATCTGCCTCCTCTATACTATTTCTTACTTCAACCACTGGATATCTTTGATCTTTTTAAGCCACATAGAATCCAGTTCTTTAGTGAGTTCACTTTTCTTTGAATTTAAAAGGAATATCTGGCAAAATGAAGGAAATCACATGTCTACAGAATACGCCCCAGAAGTCCTGTTTGTGCCACACGTCATGTCACGCTCTCTCACAAGAAAAGGGTAGAATAACCATTAGGTCAGCTAAATTTTCTCTGGGATAGCAACACTGCACTTCTCAGTAAAACTCTCAGCGGTCATTCTGGAACACACTTTATTTGACTTTTTCTTCATTATTTCTATTTGGTAACATCATACGCTCATATTTACCACGTATTATTATAGTCTGGAAGATGTTCAGTACTGTAATATGGTTCCAAACGGTCAAAGAGCAATTGTTTTAAATGTCTGGTGAGCTTCCTTAGTAGTCCTTCACACACTATCACTTTACTGAATGCTGGAAGTACATTTACTCAAGTACTGTACTTAAGTACAAATTTGAGATACTTGAGTATTTCCATTCCATGCTAAATTGTACTTCCACTCTCCTACAATTAAAATACAAATATTGTACTTTTTACCATTTATTTGGCAGCTTTAGTTACTTTCCAGATTAATTACGAAATAGGATTGTTGTAGATGAATTTACTAAGGATGCACCGATTCTACTTTTTCAGTCCCGATACCGATAGTGATACCTGGGCTTTGGGTATCGGCCGATACCGAGTACTGATCCAATACCACTTTTTGATTAATCAGCTGTATGTCTCACTGTGTTGAAGTGACTGGGATCATTCTTTTATGTCTAAGGCACCATCAGTTTTGACTTAATCATCGCTTTCCTAACTTTGTAAAACAGAATGTAACAAATAAACACATAGCTGCATCTATTATTAATATAATAAATCATTCACCAGCAACTTGGCAAAAAATACAATTCAAGTGAAAACCTTGTTAATGCAGCAACAAATTATATATATATATATATATATATAAATACATTTATATATTTTTTTAAATAAGCTCCACGTCAAGCAACAACAACAATAAAATGCTACTTATGGATCATTAATAATAATGAATAATGAAATACATAATTAGTAGGCTATAACACTCAAAGGAACTCTTTCTGCATTACTTTTTCAGTGCAGGTCTTGCAATGGAGTATTTTTATACTGCAGTATTACTTTTACTTAAGTAAGGGATGTGAATACGTCATCCACCTCCGACTTTGCTTGACCTAACATGACCTTTAGGATAATCACATTCTCATTAAAGTATAAGAAAAAAGCTACACGATCCTGGCAAAACTAGCTCTTTCACAAATAAATGGAGAAAATAAAAAAATGTCATCATTCTTATTTGATATCCTTCATTGTTAAAGGAGGAAATATTCTACAGCTCATCAAACACAGCAGCTTCAACATGTTAACTGCCACAATGTCCAACTAGTAATAATCGAGTAAAAAGGATCCTAGATCACATCGTCAACAAAGCAAAGTTTAAAGACTGTGAAGAGTGACATTCAGACTCTGAGCTGTGGACATTTAAAATAAAACATGCTTACAAATCCCCACATGCCTTCTAACGGTCTGATCTGCCTCTTCCAGGTGGTCAGTGGAAACTTTCAACCACTCACATTCTGCCAGACAAGTAGGATGAAACAAACTCCAAATGTTACCACTCTTGGTGAAATCTATGCATTAGAAATCTGATTTGGCCAGAAGCTATTGACCTAAATATCAGTCGGTGAGTCATCACATCTGTTTTTCCTGCTCTGGCTGTCTAACTTTCGACCCCCCAACTCCCTCTCCCCTCCATGACAGTTACAACACCCCCCCCTTGTCTCGACAGACTACAGCTCCTGCACTGTATTCTCACCCAGCTACAGACCCCTCACATACTCACTCTGCGTCCTGGGAAACAACGCTGGCTTCCATTATATTTCCACAGATTGAGTGTTCAGCTGCTCTCTGTCACTCTGTCTCTCTCTGTGCTCCATCGAAAACCCCGCCTTTTCTCTGCCCCCCCTTTTTTCTTCGTCCTGTTGATCGCAGCAGGGCTGAATAAGGAAAAACCAAAAGGCAAAGGGAAATATGTTTCTCAGTCAGCCCTCCCCTCAGTTTCTGCCTCAACTTCCTGAGCTGATCGTCAGGCAGGAAGAGACCGAGCACTTTGGTCAGACTTCCCCTGCTCTGTCTAGTCTTTTTCTGTCTATGACACTCTCTGTTACAACTTGCTTTCTGGTTCTACTCTTGACAGTCCCGCCTACTACTGTTAGACTTTTTTTTGAGTAGTGAAGTTCCTCCAAATTATCTGATCAGATCTTCTTGTCTTTGCTCATTTTTGCATATTCAAACAAGATTCCACACTGATTTAAATCTTTAAAAATTGTTTATAGAAATACGACCCCGCTCAAATTCTGCATATGTGGCCTAAATATTCAGCAGATTCTCTGTTAGCCTCCTCCTCTCCTTCCTTCTCCCCTCCCCTCTCCTTTAAAGATTTCCAGATGCTCCCCCGTTCAAACTGTGGAATGCACAACTTCATGATTCCTGCAAGCTATGCCCCCCCACTTTTTCCTCTCCTCTCCCTGCCTCCTCACACCTCCCCCTTTTTTTATGCTCACAATTTAAACTCACTGCTTTTAGTTGTCTGCTCTTCCCACCTCCTCTTTTTTTTTTATCAAACCTCCTCACTGTCTTTCTGTCTAGATCCACATAGATCACTCTTGGGGTTGGACTGATATGTCGGCGTGCAGCTTTCAGTGTAAAGTCTTAGTGTACATGCACTTTCAGAGGCTTTTCTACCCTAAAATACTCAAAACTGAACACAAAATCTGAATATATTGACAAAAAATATTGATGTTAATGAGAAACTCACATCAGTTAAATTCTAACAGAGTTTACAAAAGCGCGGTGTAAAGTTCACTATCTCCCTTTGGTTCATTCACATTTGCATTTACTGTAAAACCTACAGATGCTGAGGTGCGTGGACATGTGGTCAAAGACACACACACACACACACACACACACACACACACACACACACACACACACACACACACACACACACACACACACACACACACATTCACAGCCATGCATTCACAATGCAGCCAAGTGTGGTGACTGTGCAGCTGCTTCCTGTGCAAACATAGGTGGTCATACATGCTTCGACTCTGCAGACTCTGAACGTGACGAGCAGTGAGCAACCACTGGAGGGAGCTATGTTACAGAGCATTACACGCCATAGTTACAGTAGTGGTCGCCATGGCGGCGGACTATTATAGAACAAAGCCCATTGCACACCATGACACATGGTCAGTGCTTTTGTAGGCACTGTTTCATCACTAACCATGCTGTCAGGAGGGAACTCAGATCATTAAAATATCATTGTGGTCACGACTGTTCACAGACATGCTCATCTAGACTGCCCCATTATATCAGCGCAGGTTCTAATGATGCAGCCACAATAGATTGGACCCGACCAAAGCCTAACTTAAATGATTGAAGGTGTATTAATTGCTTTTCTTGGCCACTAGGGGAACAATGAAACTAGCTGAAAATATGCAATTAATTGTATATTTATCAAATTTTTTATCTGTTCAAAATGCACCTGAAAAGGAGATTTGTCAAGTAGTTAATCCTCTTATCAACATGGGAGTGGACAAATATGCTGCTTTATGCAAATGTATGTATATATTTATTACTGGAAATCAATTAACAACACAAAACACTGATAAATATTGTCCAGAATCATAACATGGCAAACTGCAGCCCAACAGGCAACAACAGCTGTCAGTGTGTCAGGGTGCTGACTTGACTATGACTTGCCCCAAACTGCATGTGATTATCATAAAGTGGACATGTCTGTAAAGGGGAGACTCGTGGGTACCCATAGAACCCATTTACATTCACTGATCTGGAGGTCAGAGGTCAAGGGACCCCTTTGAAAATTGCCATGACAGTTTTTCCTCACCAAAATTGAGTGCAACTTTTAAGCGTTGATTATCCTACTCAACGACAAGCTAGTATGACATGGTTGGTACCGATGGATTCATCAGGTTTTCCAATTTCGTATAATGGATCTTCACTCTTCACTCTAGCTTTAAAACTGATTAACAACCTCTGTAAGATCAGTTGCGTTAATGCATTAAAGAAATTAATGGTGTTAAAACGAATTTGCCTGATGTGATTATCATAAAGTGGGCATGTCTGTAAAGGGGAGACTCGTGGGTACCCATAGAACCCATTTACATTCACTGATCTGGAGGTCAGAGGTCAAGGGACCCCTTTGAAAATGGCCATGCCCGTTTTTCCTCACCAAAGTTTAGCCTATGTTTGGAGCCTCCTTCACGACAAGCTAGTATGACATGGTTCTAGTTTCATATGATACCAGTATCTTCACCCTTGCTTTAAAACTGAGCAAGTTGCATTAATTCATTCATCCATTATCTGTAACTGCTTATCCTATTCGGGGTCGCAGGGGTGCTGGAGTCCCGATCCCAGCTGACATTGGGTGAAGGCGGGGTACACCCTGGACAGGTCTCCAGACTATCACAGGGCTGACACATAGAGACAGACAACCATTCACAGTCACATTCACACCTATGGGACATTAACCTAACCTGCATGTCTTTGGACTGTGGGAGGAAACCTGAGAACCCGGAGAAAACCCACGCTAACACGAGGAGAACATGCTAACACGAGGAGAACATGCTAACTCCACACAGAAGGGCTAACAGTGCTAACCACTGCACCACCGTGCAGCCCCAGTTGTGTTAATGCGTTAAAGGAATGAATTAGTGACGTTAAAATGGTTAATTATCACGTTAACTTTGACAGCTTTAATGAAATATTTATCAGTACAGCTTTAAAGATGCATTGCTTGTTTTTCTTGGCCACTTGAGGGCAGCAGAACAAACTGTGAACACAGCAAAGGTCTTATGGTGAATGTGTTAGCATACAGTTGCCTATTTCCTCATCCAGCAGACACGGAGCAACATTAGTATTCATTTGGAGTTGTATCTGTGTCCACTTGATGAATATAATTCCAGTATTTACTCTTCTTTTAGCTCTGTTTTGGTCAGGAAAATACCTGTCTCTTTAGCTGGTAACTCCACTGTGTTTAACCACCTATAGTGTCTAGTTTTGTGAAGGTTGATGAGAGCTAAAACACACTCAAATACTGAACTGCAGAGTTGAGTGTTAACTATCTGTTGGTTCATCATTGTGAGGAACCCAGTTCACATTACAGTTATTTGATCCAGTTTTTAATACTAAAATATTGATAATGCAGTTTTTAAGATACACTACATAGAACAACATGACCATATTTTATCAGCCAGTTTAGCACGTTTGTTGATGTCATTGCAAACAAGCAGGTAAAAAGATTAAAAAAAAAAGTCCTCAAAAGCTTTATTATCTTTCCCCTATACTGTATAGTTATTGTTCTATATTTCACTAGAAATTGCTGTTAGATCGCCGCTCTACTTGGCAAGCTCACTGCACGTACTGCGAAAATGTGATTTGTGGTATTTGTGTCAGTTGCAGGCCACCATATGCTGTGACAGAAGCCTACCCTGGTACCTCTGAAGACATTCCTAGCCAGTACTTTGTCTTTTATCTGCTTTCTGAACAAAGACTCTTTTCTGTTTTAGCTGAAATGGACATTGAGCATTTGGTTTGGGTGATTCATTTGTTTACCAGGAGCTGGCTGCGGGATATGACTGTCCTTCAAACATAAATGAGGAGCAATAAATGATTAGAGGAGCTGTCTGTTCATACTGCATGAGGTTTCTTTTCCTGATGGAGATAGAGATGATGGTCAAATACTGTATCACACACATACACATCATTTAAAGGGATAGTTGGGGTGTTTTGAAGTGGGGTTGTATGAGGTACTTATCCATATTATAATAATATTACTTACAGTAGATGACGTTCGGCGTGCCCCCAGCATCAACAAAAAGACAGGATTACCAGCGCGGGAGCAAAGCAACACAGTGCTGTGGACAGGGGCAGCAGAAAAATGTATTTTAGACACCTAAAAGAAAGGCTCACCTAAAAAAATGTATACCTTTTTAAGTGTATGCTATATTTAGAATATTTTCCAACGGCAAACTGAACTGAAAGTGAAACATATCTATATTTTATCTTCTGAGCCTGCTGGGTTTGGAGAGAGCATAGATGAGTTTCACTTTCAATTCAGCTCCCTGTCGGAAAGGAGAAGGAAAGGGCTGTCTGACGGCAAGATAAAGCAGTGAAAATATTCTTAATATAGCGCACACTTAAATCAATATTGATTTTTTTTGGTAGTTAATACACCTACTATGGATAGGTACCTCATACAACCCCACATCAAAACACCCAAACGATCCCTTTAACATACACTATTGAAACAGTCACTTACATACTGAAATGTTTTATGTTCAAAACACAACTAAAACCCTATTACATAAACTATTGAAAACCTTTCCCTCCTCGCATTCACTAATGAAATGTGTATATTCCTTTTCTAAATCTTTCTTATTTAGCATATCTACATATTTACACTGAGGGCAGAGAGGTGTTCAAATTACAATTCTTACAGAAAATGGAAAAATAGATTTAGAGTCTACAGCCATGCTAGCAGGCTAGCATAGCATGCTAGTTAGGCTGTACTTTTCAGTGCTTTGAGCTAAAAGCTAACGTCAGTATGCTAACATGCTCACAATGACAATGCTAGCGTGTTGATGTTTACCATGTTCACCATCTTAGTTTAGTGTGTCAGCATGCATAAACTTGCTAATTAGCACTAAACAAAGTACAGATGAGGCTATGTTAGATTTGTATTTGATCATAAACCATAGACTATATATAAGAAGTGGACGTCACCCATTGGTTTGTGGACTACCGTTCTGAAGCCTCAAGTTCGGCATTTTGGCCGTCGCCATCTTGGTTTTTGGCCGTCACCATCTTGTTTTTTTGCAACCAGAAGTGACGCGAGAGGGTGGAGCTAAGTACAACCGAACGCTGAATAAGACATTTTTATGCAACCAAAATGTTACAATTAACTTTCACGAAACTGAAAACACACTGTGAAAGGGTTGAAGTTCTAAGACGAAAACACGGACAACTCCCAGACCGGACAACGCCATGGTAGTGACCTGTCAATCACAAGGTAGCCCCGCCCTAAAGCATCTACTGCTTTATGGTCTATCTGACTCTAAATGGGACCATAATTTACTAAATGAACATCATGCTGTATTGAAGAAAACTTGAAACTAGTGATTGAGACCATAAACTCATATATACAATATAAACATTGTATATATGAGTTTATGTGAGGTAATAAATTAAGTGAGAAGTAGACCCTTTTACAGCCGACATCATAAAAATATGCGCACGCATGTTGTCAATGGAAATGGCATTTTGCCCTAGCCATCCACACGTCATTAAGTAGTTATTTTGGCATCCTTTTGACCGGTTTATTGCAATTAAATCACAGCACAATCTGTTTATTTTGGGTTCATACTGCTAGTAAACTAGATTAATTGTGTGAATTGTGTAAAAGTGACTTGCTAGATATTATGAATACAGCGCACACCATGTTTCACAGTGCTGTGTGCGCCTCCGGATGATGTCATGAACCCAGACATGACAGCGTTTGGTTTTCCAACGTATATCTGGGACTTGTAGCTATAAAGCAGCAATAGTGTTTTTTTTGGCCACGGTTGATGAAACGTTGTTGGTATCTACATGGAGGTAAGGCCCTCCTTCTCTCAGGCGCATCTCGTGCGAGTGATGCAAATAAACACAAATGAGCCTGCGGTCAAACTCGAACAAGTAACGCAAGGTGAAAATTTGCTTTGGAGCAAACTAGATGAAGGTCAAACATTTACTCTCATTGGCAAATAAGACCTCAGGAAACAGGAAGAAATATAAACACAAGCTTAAACCTAATTACTGTCAGCAAGTTCTCACAGATGTTGGTCTTATCTAGCACAACATGCTCAGCTGTCCAGTGTGGACCCACCAGGCTTTGCAGTCTGAAAAAAAAAAGCCAGCCACAGATTTTCAGACCAACTCAGTTTTTCTTTCAGACAGTGTATTTTCTCCGGTGTTGACAGAGATCTTTCTCCCTGTCTGCTTGCCTCTCTCTATCTCCTGCCTGTCTTTCTCTCCAACACACTCACAGAGTCAACACCACTTGAGCTCACATAGCGAACAAGCATAATAAAGGGGAGTATGAGTCAGTCTCCATCTCTGTCAATCACCCAGAACATCATGGAAACGACTGGCCCAATTTTAACAAGACCCAGGTACAGCTTCCAGCTGAAACCCTGGAGTTTCACAAACTCATACTATTTCCATGTGTTTATATTGATTTCATTTAACTCATTTGAATGAAACACTGTACAGTGACTGTACAGCCTTTTTTTTTTTTTATTATGAACCACGTGTATCTTCTTTGTTGTTATAACTTAAGTAAGTTTGGAGAGTTATTTAACCTCGTTCCCGAGGTCAGAGCTATATGACATGGTTGGTAACGATGGATTCATCAGGTTTTAGTTTCATATGATGCCAGTATCTTCACTCTAGCTTTACAACTGAACCCACTACAACCTCCGAAATATTGATTGTGTTAATGCATTAAAGGGACTTTTTGTAACTTCTTACACGAATAAATCAATCCGGGTCGGTGTCCCATGCGTGCTCTTGTGTGGCTACGCTGTTCAGACTCAGACTCCAACACAAACTACACGGAAGCACCAAAACCTCAAAGTTCTATCTAGTGAAGTCTGTCTGTTATACAGTGTTGGCCGCGGTCGGAGGACGCGGGGGAGACCGTAGCTTTGGTCTCCAGGGCCGGAGTCTCTGCTGTACTCTGCTCCTCTGCCTGCTTGCCTTCACTCATACACCACACTCGTTCTCTCTTTTTTGCTCCACTCTCACGTGCATGCTGCTCACTCCACACTGCAGAAGAGTTAGTTTAGCTCTGAGAATATCTAGTGAATGTACAGTGGACGTTTGTGCAGAAATAACTGCTGCAGCTCCTCCAGACCAACAGAGGTTTCCCGTGTCTTGTGAAGTGACGGGGCTCCGCAGAGAGAAATGTTATCGTCTCCGACCAAAACTCTGGTGTCTCCCCTGTTCCCTCCGGCCGCGGTCGGGAGGCTGAGGCAGGAAAAGCCAACACTAGGATCAGCATTGATTCATGAAGAGACCTTCGTCTGGTCAGCTAACATTACTGCCAAGCAGCTGAAATATAGAGTGATATTGTGGTTTTAGCTGACGTGAGTCGCCTCACTGTGTTGAGCGATGCTCGTTCATGTCTATGTAGAGCGAGCACAAGCGTGAGCAACAGGACACTGACTTTCGTTGACTTAACGGCCACAGGTGTCGCTGTTAACAAGACATTTCTGATTCTTACAAACAGTCCCTTTAAAGAAATGAATGGCGTTAAAATGAATTTGCAGTAACACCTTACTATCGTGTTAACTGTGACAGCCCTAATGATAATCCTGTAGGACTGCTAAAAAGATTGTTTTTTAGTTGTTGGTTGAATCTTAGTTAGTTAGTTAAAGTAATTAAATAGTTAAGAGATTTCAGTGACATTTGATGGAAAGGTACGTCATGAGACAAGGATGAAGGGATTCAGATGTGGATCAAATAACACCACCATGTGGCCACTTTATGCTTTGGCTCATAAGTCTAACATCTCTTCCTAACATACAGCGACTGAGCAAATTCTGGCAAATGGAGCGCGGAAATTTGCCCAGAGATACTACGAGTGATGTCACTCTCTATTTCATAGAGGGAGTGATATTGATTTAGGTCAGTTACTGTCGGTGTTGATTTTGACAAGTGAAAGTTGGTAGAAGGTGGAGCAGGTGCGTGAAACTTTGCATAAATAGAGCCAGAGCGAGCGTTTTTTTTTTTTAAAACAAGTGACACGTCACTCTGCCTGTATGCTGATGCACAGAGCAGGTTAGAACATCTTCCTCGGGAAAAACTGAAACAATCCGATGTTAGCTCGTTCGCTTGTTCGCATCGCGTCCAGTTAGGAAGAGGTGTAATGAGCCATTCACTCCAAACGCAAAGCAAACTTTTCGTGCAGCACAAAATAAATACAAAGTCAATGCAAAGAAGCGAATAGATGTGAGTTTGCGCTGGGTGATGAAAATGGCACGAAAATGTGACTTACAAAACTTGCAAAATTAATTTGCATAAGTTAGGCATTGACCTCGAAAAGTTCAGGTTAGGCATTGACCTCAAATAGTTAAGTTTAGGCATTGACCTCAAATAGTTAAGTTCAGGCATTGACCTCATTTAGTTAAGGTTAGGCATTGACCTCAAATAGTTAAGTTTAGGCATTGACCTCAAATAGTTAAGGTTAGGCTTTGACCTAGAATAATAAGGTTTACGCATTGACCTTGAATAGTTAAGGTTAGGCATTGACCTTGAATAGTTAAGGTTAGGCATTGACCTTGAATAGTTAAGGTTAGGCATTGACCTCGAATAGTTAAGGTTAGGCATTGACCTTGAATAGTTAAGGTTAGGCATTGACCTCAAATAGTTAAGGTTAGGCTTTGACCTAGAATAATAAGGTTTACGCATTGACCTTGAAAAGTTCAGGTTAGGCATTGACCTCAAATAGTTAAGTTTAGGCATTGACCTCAAATAGTTAAGTTCAGGCATTGCCCTCGAATAGTTAAGGTTAGGCATTGACCTTGAATAGTTAAGGTTAGGCATTGACCTAGAATAATAAGGTTTACGCATTGACCTTGAATAGTTAAGGTTAGGCATTGACCTCAAATAGTTAAGGTTAGGCATTGACCTCAAATAGTTAAGTTTAGGCATTGACCTCAAATAGTTAAGTTCAGGCATTGACCTCATTTAGTTAAGGTTAGGCATTGACCTCAAATAGTTAAGGTTAGGCATTGACCTTGAATAGTTAAGGTTAGGCATTGCCCTCGAATAGTTAAGGTTAGGCATTGACCTTGAATAGTTAAGGTTAGGCATTGACCTCAAATAGTTAAGGTTAGGCTTTGACCTAGAATAATAAGGTTTACGCATTGACCTTGAATAGTTAAGGTTAGGCATTGACCTTGAATAGTTAAGGTTAGGCATTGACCTCAAATAGTTAAGGTTAGGCATTGACCTTGAATAGTTAAGGTTAGGCATTGACCTCAAATAGTTAAGGTTAGGCTTTGACCTAGAATAATAAGGTTTACGCATTGACCTCGAATAGTTAAGGTTAGGCATTGCCCTCGAATAGTTAAGGTTAGGCATTGACCTTGAATAGTTAAGGTTAGGCATTGACCTCAAATAGTTAAGGTTAGGCTTTGACCTAGAATAATAAGGTTTACGCATTGACCTCGAATAGTTAAGGTTAGGCATTGACCTCAAATAGTTAAGGTTAGGCTTTGACCTAGAATAATAAGGTTTACGCATTGACCTTGAAAAGTTCAGGTTAGGCATTGACCTCAAATAGTTAAGTTTAGGCATTGACCTCAAATAGTTAAGTTCAGGCATTGCCCTCGAATAGTTAAGGTTAGGCATTGACCTTGAATAGTTAAGGTTAGGCATTGACCTAGAATAATAAGGTTTACGCATTGACCTTGAATAGTTAAGGTTAGGCATTGACCTCAAATAGTTAAGGTTAGGCATTGACCTCAAATAGTTAAGTTTAGGCATTGACCTCAAATAGTTAAGTTCAGGCATTGACCTCATTTAGTTAAGGTTAGGCATTGACCTCAAATAGTTAAGGTTAGGCATTGACCTTGAATAGTTAAGGTTAGGCATTGCCCTCGAATAGTTAAGGTTAGGCATTGACCTTGAATAGTTAAGGTTAGGCATTGACCTCAAATAGTTAAGGTTAGGCTTTGACCTAGAATAATAAGGTTTACGCATTGACCTCGAATAGTTAAGGTTAGGCATTGACCTCGAATAGGTAAGGTTAGGCATTGACCTTGAATAGTTAAGGTTAGGCATTGACCTTGAATAGTTAAGGTTAGGCATTGACCTTGAATGGTTAAGGTTAGGCATTGACCTTGAATAGTTAAGGTTAGGCATTGACCTTGAATGGTTAAGGTTAGGCATTGCATTGAATAGTTAAGGTTAGGCATTGACCTTGAATAGTTAAGGTTAGGCATTGATCTCGCATTGACCGACAACATGTCGCATAGAAGAAGAAACATAAGTCCGAGGAGTTTAGCCAGCAAGCTAGTGAAGAAGCTAACGTATAAGCTAGTGCACTTGAACCAGCGCTTCGGGAGGCGGTTTCTGAGATTACCGCTAATATCTCCAGCTTTCTCAGTTGTTACATATGCACCGTCAAGAACTGGAGCGGACACTAGAATCCTGGCACTTTAAGATTTTGTTAATCCCATCGAGGGCAAGCAAAGCGCTGGAAAAACAGGTGCCACCTCATTAATCCAGCATCCTTTGGACTCGAATTTTGACGCATTTCCAGACTCAAATGCAGAATTTCTAAATATCGTCTTCTGTCATCAACATAAATACATTTACAGGATTGTGCAGCCTTGGCAGAGGTATGCAGTCTCTTGTGCAGTGTACTGCTATGTTTCACTAGAGACCAAGAGATCAGTCTATCAATGTGTCAATCAAATTATGTGGGCAGCATGGTGACACCTTCTTCCTTGGATTTTCTTCTTTTATTTGGATGAAGTTTGTGTTTCTGTAGGTGGCACTCTTTTTTTCCCATGGTGCATGGTGGCTGCCGCTCAGGCTCTGTTCTTCCTTTTCTGTTTACAGCAAATGGAAACAAACAAAAAAAAACAATCACTGTCTGCGCACCAGAGATTATCATTCTAGGAGTGTTTGGTACAGCAAATGTAACAGCTAGCTGTTGTACCATTCAGATAGGTCGGAGCACCAAACGTACATTATGATACCACTGATCGGTACATCACAGTAACATCTCTTAATGATAAACATAGAGCCTGTTTTTCCACACAGCTGTGTCGAATGATGTTGCGGATGACGACTCTTTATAAATTGCACTGTACAGTATGTGAGTACCCATTGTTGCTCTTTCTTTCTCTGCCTCTCTCACTCTCCCTGCCGCCTCCACAGTGATGCGTGTTGCATTAACGCTGAGGTGAAGAGTGGGAGGTAGAGGGCAAACTGAGAGGGCTACAAGAGGGATGGAGAGAGCCAGAGAAGAAAAGAGTGTGTGGGAGACTGAAACATGGATAAGATAGATAGATAGATAGATAGATAGATAGATAGATAGATAGATAGATCTATCCCTCCTTCATTCCTCTTCTCCTTCGTTACCTCATTTCTAAAATGTCTGATGGTGATGATTTCCCAAGGTAACCCACTCAGGTCAAACTAAATCTAGAAGGGAATGAGAGAAGGGGGGGAGAGAGAGAAAGATAGTAATACAGAGAGAAAACGAGTGAGAGATGAGAAAGAGAGAGATGAGATGGAGGAAGAGAGAAAAGAGAAGCTGTTGGAGAGGAGAAGTTGGTCTCTTTGCAGCTCCAAAGCTCTTAAAGCCCCGAAGCTGTGTGGAGTGTAAATGGGAGGAGAGAGAGAGAGAGAGAGAGAGAGAGAGAGAAAGAGAGGGAGAGAGAGAGAAGAGCGAGAGGTAGAGGGAGGCTGAATTGAAGAGAAGAAAAGCTAGAAGGGAGAGAGAGTGAAAGGGAGAGGAGGAGGAGGAGGGTTTGCGTTGGTGTGTTGGTTGGCAGAGAGAGCGCTTGTCAAAAAAACCTTCCTCTGACAGAAGGCATGATTCACAGCAGAGAGAGAGGGGAGAGGAGGGAGAGAGAGGGGGAGAGAGAGGGAGACAAGCGTCAGAAAAAGCGAAAAACGGCAGAGATAAGAGAGAGAGAGAGAGAGAGAGAGAGAGAGAGAGAGAGAGAGAGAGAGAGAGAGAGAGAGAGAGAGAAACGACAGGGGCAGAGATGCCGGTAAGAAAAACAAATGAGGATGCTGATTTGAGGCAGAATGACGAGACATTAACAGGATGGGACTGAGATCGACGGACTGGATTGATTGATGCCTTTTAATGACTGTGACCATGTTGATAAGGTTCTGGCTTTTCTATTGATCGGGGGAAATAGAGCAGGTGGCAGCAGCAGTGATGAAAGAGAGAGAGAGAGAAGGAGAGAGGATGCTTAAGAATGAAGGGACATTGAAAAGATGGGGAAAGAGATAGAGAGACCAGGAATGATTCTCAACTATCAATAGGCTCCTTTGATGGAGCTCAACTAATTTGTGAGGAAGGCATCACTAATACATGCAAATGAGACAGTTGTGAGTCTTTACATTTGAGATTGATATCAGTATGGATACTTCAGGACTACTGTGGAGAGCCTGCTAAAGATGCTTTGTTGATATGTGAATGTCAATCTGTTCTTTTCTTTATTTCTAAATGGAGTTTTTGGAACCAGTAAATGATTATTAATTCCTCTTTTAACTTTTATTCAAGTGCGGTGAAATTAGTCAGTGTCATCACGAGGTTGCCAGGTCTTTCAGTATGTGTGGTGGATGCCATGCTTCTGTGGTCAAAATTTGTTTGAAATGCTTTATTCTTGTGGTGTTGGTGACTTCCTGTCAGCTAATGTTTAGAGTTAATCATCATACCAAGTACTGTTGTTATCTCCCATAAATCTGGAGTTGGTGGGCTAGCTGCGGTAGACGAACCAGTGTGGTACGTTCAAAGCAGGAACATCAAACCACATTTTCACAATGTCATACCATGGCATGTTGAAAAATTCAGCTTCTGATTTCTCGTATTGATGGAGGGAACAGCTTTGAAGCAATATTGACGTCATCTTGACTTTATTTTTGGCACCAAATTTGCATGGGGCTTTAGGCTGCAGACTGTCGCATTAACATCTCCCCAACTTCAAAATGCTTGCTTGGAGTTGTTTGAGGTTTTCTGTTGTGTTGGCTATAGACAGTTTTTTCACCCTTTAGATGTCAGAAATGTTGGTATGTGTTCTTATATAACTTTTAAAAAATTGACCAAAGGGAATTGCCAACAAGGGCTTCAGTATTTAGCTTGGTGTTAAGCTCATCACGAGAAGAAAAGGTTCTACATAAAGAAAATTTGAGGTTTTTATCATTTGTTGTCTGGGCTGTAAAACACTTTTTCATCCTTTAGGTTTTGAGAACTGTATATGTGACAAAGGAGATCAGCCATTATCAGTACATTAATGGCTTTTATCTTTTGTAATCTTGGCTGTGAGGAGCTACTCTCCATTTAGTTTGTGAAGACTGTTGGTATGTAATTTGTCCTAATATATAACTTCTACCAAATTGACCAAAGAGATATTTAGTATCAGTATTTAGTTTAGTGTTCAGCCCGTACTCGGGAGAAAACATACAGTTCAATGTAAAGAACATTGGAGGATTATACCCATTGTTGTCTTGGCTGTGAAAAATGTTTCAATATTTAGATTGGTAAGACTGGTAGTATATGTCCTAATATATAACTTCTATGAAAAGGACTAAAGGTATTATCTAAGTTGGGCTTCAGTAGCTTAATATTTAGCCCATCTTTGGGGGAAACATGTCTACAAAAGTACATTTGGTTTTCCATCTTTTGTTGTCTTACCTTTGAAGTGATAACCCTTTAAGTTATGAAGACCGCTGCTATGTTACATGCTTCAACTAGGGCTGCATTACAGTTGCTAACTCAGTGTTCAGCCTGTCCTTGGAAGAAGAACACAAAGGGTTTTGTAGAATACATTTGTACTGACAGTGTTTTGAAGTGATGGCTTCACTTCCAAATTACAAAAAGTGAATGCCTTTTGAGAAACCAGTGTCAAAAAGAGGTTTTAAACTAACAATTTTGAAAGTCCATCTCATTCTTCTCTACTCCCAGAACAGGGCTTCTCTTCTCGGCATTATTGGTAACCCACTGATGGATGGAGGTCCTTGGGTCGGTGCTGTTTGACCTGAGTGCATCACTTAACATAAGTGATTCTAATATTTTAATCAATAGACTGACAAAATGCTTTGCTACTTTTACTCCCTAATATGGGTCAAGTTCAAAGCAACACTTGGTCGCACAATTCCCATAATGCAACTTAATAGTGTCTTTCCCTCCTTGCTTGGTAAAACCCAACATTTCACGTTTATAACACTGGCTTTCTGTCTCAAACCCAATCGGAGTTAACTCTGATGACATCATCAGGGTTATTTTTTTGATTTTAGAAAGCTCCATTCAGAGAAATAGAGGATATTATACAACTATTGCCACAGGCTGAGTAGTACTTCTTATTACAAGTAATCTGAGCTTTGTGTTTAAAATTGGGGGAGTGCCCCTTTGATTGACCCTTTGCTAAGTCCCACCCCTTGAACGCAGACTGGCCAATCATAGCGTAGCATTGGCGAAAGACAATTGGATATGCAAGACTTATCAGTGATTGTTAACTAATATCTTAATACTGAATATGCTAATATCCACTCCCTTTGATATTTATGGAGAGACTGTTTCAAGCTGTCTTCCATTCAAATCTTTTGTTGTTTGCTTTGTTTTCCACAGACAGACAGTGGTAATCAACAAGCACAGCCAGAATGAAAGGAGACGCTTTGACTGGATTCAATCCTCCATCCACTCTGCTCAGCCTTTCTGTCGCTTTGTGTCTGACTGACTAACGCTCCACTGGATAAAGACGTAATTGGCTCTAAATGGACAGCCAGAATAATAACCAACCAGAATAAATACAAATGCAGACATGCTGGGATGAGAGTGGGAGAGAAGATGAGCTAAGAACAATAACCCTGTGGACATAAAAACTGGACACATTTTGTCTTATATTTTCATGTTTTTCTGGTTGGAATATTTCATTTGGACAATATCTTGTTTTTTATGTCATGGAGCTTTTGACTAGCAGATTTTTTGCAGCAATGCGAATACTTTGATCACAAGATTATCCTGACTTGTCATTTAAACAGACGGAATATGCTTCAGTATTTTACCATAAAAGAAAATGCAAAAATGTGTTTATTTTGCCATGGCCTTCTCAAAGCCAGCTGCCATGCATCTTGCAGACTCTGATGTGTATTTTGCAAGCAGAATTTTTCAGAATTAGTCAAATAAACAAATTCACAATTCACCCTTCAAGCTTCAAACGTGCCTCCCAGCAACCCCTCCCACCGTCAGCCATCCGACCAATCATGGGCAAGCCTCTTAGTCGTCCCGGGTGTTTCAGGAAGAGCTCCTGCTGCCTGGAGAAACATGGAGCTGGGGATGGGGGACTGGGAGGGCGAGCTGGGGTGGAAGGAGGATATGGAGATGGCTACGTACCCCAACGATCCATCTATGATACCATGTGTATCAATCAACAGATTGACAGCCATCACCATCACCCTGGAGGGTCAATAAGGCGAGATGGTGGAGGTGAGGGGAGTTTTAGCTACTCTGCAAGCGGCTCCCTAAGGGTTAGCAGGTCTCCGGCTGACATGTTCGATCCGCAGCCCCGCTCTCTAACTCCGAACCCCTCGTTTGTCCGGCGACTGGATGAAAGAGCCATCTATGATTCATTGAAGCTTGGGGCTCAGGATGTCGATGTTGGCGGCTGCCATTCTCCAGGATGTTTCAACCGATCAGTCTCTCCCTCCGTGTCATCATTCTCAGCACCGGGAGTGTCCTCCTCCTCATCCAAGAAACATCACCATAGCCACCACCATCACCATGGAGACAGTACAAAGAACAGAGATGGCCGACAATCCTGGAAAGTCTTGACACCTCCGAAACACCTGGAGTGTCTGGAGCTTACTACAACCGAAATGATGGACAGAGGAGGGGGGTATCTGAACCCAGGACAATACCCTCCCCCTGGGGGGCAGTCCTCCTCTCTTACCTCCCCCCTCATTTCCCCCTTCTCCGGCTCACCTCTCTCCTCGGGTTACCATACTCCAGTGTTTTTCTCCCCTGCCAAACCTCGCCCCAGTCAGTCTCAGAGTTTGCGATGTTCCCCTCCCCACGTTATCCAGCCGAGGCATTATTCCCAAACCCAGAGCCTCAGGTTGTCACCCCCCCTAGAGCTTAGACGATCACCCTACCGTTCCCCGCTGGTCCAACTGTCCGCTCATGACCTCGAGCAGGACATGAGGGATCGAGGAGGGGGATGGGGCCGGAGTGAGCGAGAAAGGGAGTGGGAGAGGGAGAGAGAAAGGGAGATGGAGCGAGGGTGGGCCCAGCGAGAGTGGGAAAGAGAGAGGGAGCGGGGGAGAGTGGAGAGGGAGAGGGCGAGAGAAAGGGAGAGGAGGGAAACATCGTTTGGGACCTTCGGATATGGTCGACCAGTTCCTCTGCGTTCAGACAGAGACTCTGTGTTTTTAGAGCCCGACCAGGTTCTAGACACAACGCCCCTGTTGCTCCCCCAGCCCTCACCTTCACCCTCCCCTAGCGCTGCCCCCAGAATGGGCACCGGCGCTGTGGGTAGGAACAGAGCCGGGTCAAAGGTTGGCCCTGATAATGTAAGTGGGGTTATGGTTTCAAAGTTTGACAATGGGAGTGTGGGTTTGGTGTTAATTGACAGCAGATCTGGGTGTGGGCCGAGGTTAGTATGTGAAGTTGGAAACATGTCAGAGGCTGAAATCAGGGCTGGAATACAAGAACACCATAGAGCTGAAAGTTGGAACAAATATGACAACGGATCCAGGGCTAGCATTAAAAATGGGTCTGAAACAAGAATGGGTTCCCAGGTGAAAACACGACCAGGGGGACGGGATCTGGAAGGAAAAGTGCAGTCTGGCGTGGGGATAGAAAATATGGCTCCAGCTGTGTACAAGGAGGGACACAGGGGAGGGATAAGGAGTGGAGAAAAAACTGGAAGGAGTGTAGTTAAACCAGAACCTGTTGCTGAGACTATACCTTCAACTGTGACTGACATAGAGAACAGGATTGAGCCTGGAGATAAAGTTGAAATTGGAGCTGGACCTGGTCCAGGGATGAAGCCAGAGATTGAGGCAGAGGTCGAAGCTAAAGCTAGTGCAAGGCAGGTGGAGATCAGGACTGGAAGAGAAGCTGGAGGTGAAGCTACAGTTAACAATGATGTTGATTCAGTAGCAGAGTCCAGAGTAGAAGCTAACGTTGAAACTGATGTTAAGATTGCTCCAACACCTGAGCCTGAGGCAGTACTAGAGACTGTGGTTAGTAATGAGACAGGGACTAAAAGTACCATTGAGACTGGGGTTGTCAGTGAAACCCAGAACAGCAACAAGACTACAGATAAAGCCCAGATAAGTGTTGTGGCTGTGGATAAAACTGATACTGCCCTTGCAGATCAGGCAGAGAAAAAGCATTTGGATATTGATAAAATTGAATCTAGCCATGTAGAGAAAGGTTCCAGGTCCCACAAGTCCAAATCATCCAAGTCCAGCTCTAGGAGTCGACCTGGCACGGCCACAGGGCTCCGACCAGGCGTGGCCAGCCCTCGCCTAAGCAGAGGGTTTGGAGACCTTGAGTCAACAGTCCCCACTGAGGGCATCGAGTCCACCTGGCCTCGCCGAATCATTGTCAGAAAGAGGACTGTTCGTCAGGGTGGGGCACTCCACAACCTCCCTATTCTACCCCCACTCCCCGCTGTCCTCTCAGCTTTGGAGAAGAGGCGCCCACATGCCCACCTCAACCCCCGTCCAGGTCACGTCTCAGAGAACCCGCTAACCACAACTATTATGAATGCTACAAGTATGGTGGGCCGATGCTCATTTAAAGAGCCCTCCAATCCAGAACTAGGACAGGGTTCTAGTTTTGTTGGAAGGGCTTCCCTGAAGGAGCAGAACTTGGAACAGTGGAGGGTCTGCAGAGAGCAAGAAGAACCCAAGAGATCCAGGAGCAAGGAGAAACAAGGAGAGCAGAGAAAGGAGAAGACTCAAGTGGAGGTGAGGAAGGGGAAGGAAGAGAAGCGAGACAAGGCGAGGAGAGAAGAGAAAGACAAAAGGGAGGACAAAGTGGGTAAGGAGAAAGAGAGGGTTACTGTCAGTGAGGGGCTAGTGGAGGAAACCAAACGGGAAAAGTCAGAGAGAAGGGTTGAAGGGAAAGTGCAAGGCGATGAAAACATAAAGGAAGATGTGAAAAGGGGAAGGGATGTAAAAATAACGTGTGAAAAGGTGGAGGATAGAGGAATGAAGATTAAGGATGGAATACAAGAGCGGCATGAACAAGAGTTGGAGGAGGTGGTGGCTAAATCAAGGAAAGAAGAAAGTGAGGTGGAGGGAGGAGAAGGAGGCACATTTGGAGAGGAAGGGGGGATAGAGGGTTGGGACACTGTCCTTGACATGGTCAACACACTGTGGGAGGACGGCTGGGAGAAAGGGGGTGCGGGAGGAGGTGGTGATACAGATTCCTTCTCGGGCTCCCTGCAACGTTGGCCTCTTCTCCGGCCCCCAATTGGCTTCGGGGGCTCCCACCCCCCCTCCTCAGCAGCCTCGGAGCTCAGCCTGACAGAGTTGGAAAGGAGAGCCAGGGAGCTGGACTCTGACCTGGAGCACCTAGACCTGTCTCAGCCTCACAGGGACACCCAGGATTTATACCAATCACTGCTGGAGCCACAGAGGGAACGAGCTGACATGTACCAAACACACCCTGGACCACAGAGGGAGAAACCTGCTCTCTTGACAGGTAGTCAATAGTTGGATTCTATGTGCATTTGTTTTCAATGTTTTCATATTTTTTTCATTCAGTTGCCTGCAATAATACACTGAATTTCATAAACAGCTTATTATGTTACAGGGGAATTCTATTGATTTTACATACAAAGGTCAGTTTTTTTGTCATGGAGACTACTTCTTTGGAAGAGCTTTGTCATGTTTGGAAAAAAGCCCCTGATTACGTCATAGTGATGTCATCGGGGTTATCAAAAATTTGCTTTTGGGCCCCCTTGTTGTTGGGGCCCATTGACCCATTTCCCCACCTCCTTCCCTCTGTGCATTGTGTATACTTTTGCCGTCACCAAGTTCTTATCAAGTACAGACTACACAGTAGTGATACAAGGGTTGACCCACAACCCGCGGGTTTGGCAGGTTTGGGTGAGCTTACTATCACAGGTTCAGGCAGGTCAAAAAGTGATGTATCTATGAACCCAGTAAGTTATTAATCCGTGTGTTAGTCCACATTCTTACCCTCTCTGTCACTTTCTCAAACACACACACACACACACACACACACACACACACACACACACACACACACACACACACACACACACACACACACACACACACACCCTGTGTTTGCGGGTTGGGTAGGGGTGGTGGATTAACACATATTTCTGCGGTTTGGGCGGTGCGGATTGGCTCTCATAGCGGGTCAGGTGGGTGCAGGTAATGAAAAACTCTGACCTGCTCATCACTACTTCACAACATACATACTGTAGCAGCTTCATGATTTCCCCATAGACCATAAATTAGTAATCCTTTGCTCGAATAACCATACCTGGCCCCAGATTTCTATTTGTAAATTAGTCTGCTCTAAATTAATCAAACACAGTTTGGCAATATGGACCACTGAGCAAAATTTTAAATACTAGAAACTATCATTAATAATAATAATAATAATTACAGCTGCAAGTGGCAGTTGGCGGGTTCAAGCCTTTTTTCGCTCAACAGAAGCCGCGAGCAAGTCAGCAAAGTCACTTAAGCTGGTTTAATATTCTGAGGGGTGAGACCAATCATGCACTTGTTTTATAATTACAATGTATGCAGCCTTTCAGTGATTGAACAGGCAGTGTCCTGCCAGTCATATTTCTTGGCATTTTGGGGACATGTTTCAACAGATTAATTGAAAATATCCAGTTAGTTTGGTGATTTTGGACAAACTGTCATTGATTAATGGCCAAATTTGCGCCAGACCCATGCACATGTTCGGAACTGATGGCGCCCCCTTTTGAGCGATTTCAAAATAGTTTTACACACGTGGTTCAACATTGTTATGAAACATATCCTGTGAGTTTTGTATTGATCGGACAAACTATTTCTGATGTATGGTCTGATTTGTGTTATGCCACGCCCATCTTTTTTTATTTGTCGCTCCCCGTAGTGGTTGATTTGAAAGAAACTTTCAGGGTATGTTTCAAGAACTGTTGTGGTTTTTGATTGTTGGCCAAATGGTTGTTGACATAAGTCTGTTTATGTGCTGAGCCACGCCCTTTTGAAATTCATTGGTCCATATCTTGAAAACGAAATGAGATATCAACAACTTTTATGCAACGTTTGATGAGCTTGGTCCAATAATGATACACAGAAAATTTGGTAGAAATCGGTAGGAATTTTAGACTTTAATGATTTGTATTTTCAATTGGAACAATGAACAGATGCTTTTTTTCAATATTTTATTGTACTGTAGGTAACATTTTGCAGTGAAACCCATTAATTCACATTTTTGCATCATATGACCAGTCAAAACAGCAGTATTGTTATACTGTATTCACTGCACACTTCCTTGATTTTAGCAGTTGCTTTGTATTGTTTGGCTGGGAGTTTGGCTGGGAGTTTGGCTGGGATACTGACTGTGAATTACTTCATATTAATATGGACCAAAATAACAGGTGGTGAATCAATGCCAGCAAAGTGCAACTGTTCATGATTCTGAACTTATGTATTAATCAGTAGCCAGGCTTAGGCATGGTTTTCCAGTATTTTCTCCTCATTAATATCAGGACAGTGCTGTAATATGACTTCAGAAAGATAATAATGAGGCAGGTACTGTAAGGGAAAACCTCTTACAGGATCACAGGAACCTGAATCTCGATAAATATAGCATTCTATTACTGTTTTGCCCATTTAAAGATCGGAGAACAAGCTTGACATTAGAGCATAAAATAACTTGCAACTTGCAAATGCACTGTTTCTCATCAATTAGGGATGTCAATAATTAACTGTTTAACAGTTAACCGACATTAAGCATTTGAACCGATTAACGCTATCGGTTAAAACGGTTAAAAGAAATGTTAATAATTAATTAAAAAGCTGAGAAAAACTCGGCACTTGAAGTGGAAAAGCTGGTTCACCTTAAGAGCCCACCTTAAGAGAGTCTGAGCCGGAGTTACAGATACAGGAAGTTGGCTCCGGTCTTGAGCTCACTTGAGCAGAGAAGTTGTAGCCCCGTAGCATTTATTCACTGACTGTCTGCTACACCTACCAAATTTCGCTGCGCTGACAGACCGTAGGTGTGTGGCTACGGCGAGCACAAAGCCTCCAGCAACGCTAGAGCTGCTAACGTAGCACAAACACACACACGGTTTGTTGGCCACTCGCTATCGTTAATCCGGGCAGACACACAGCTGACAACCTGCTAAACTAAACTAAATGTGCGGTGGAGACTTTTACTGGGAAAGTGGCTGCATGTCCGCGACACTACATGCTGCATCTAAGTTATCTATGTGCTAAGTTAAAGCTGCAGTGTAGAAATCCGGAAAACGCAAAATCCTGCATCCCCTCGAGCTGCTCTCTCCTCTCTCTCCTCTCTCCGCTCTCCCCTCTCTGTCCGAAGCCCCTCCCCCTACACGAGAACGGGCATATGCACGCGCTTCATACGTGCTCGCTACATCTGAGGAGGCTACCGCAGCGAGCTACACATTACCTTCTAACGACATAAACAGTTACCATGGTAACATCACCTTCTAACGACATCAACAGTTACCATGGCTGAGTCACAGGTGAGAAAAATACTTTGTCAGACCACATTTAGCTACCACGGACAACTTTGAACATATGACAACAAACAGTATTTATGCTTAGTGTAAAATAACGCTAGAGACCGACGTCAACAAAAGCTAAAGTATTGTAAGACTTTGCTGCATTTGAAGTGTTTCGTTTATAGACCGAATAAAAGCAAGACGAAATGACGAGCTAAACTTTAGAAACAACGGAGCCCAATGTTTTATTCAATCTATATCATAGCTAGCTGGCTAACGTTAGCCAACGGCCAGTTGCTTCTTCAAGTTTCAGTAATGCTATCTTTCTAACTTTAGTGTTTTTTAGTCTGTATAGATAACTTTACACATCTGAAAATAAATAAAACCATGACCATGTTATTCATAATGGAAATGGTAATTTTACATCTGTTACATATCTATTACTAACAGAGCACCGTCGAGTCAGATCCTGACTATGTCCTGGAGCAGCCGGCTACGAATGGACGAGGAAGAGGAAGAGGGCGAGGAAGAGGGCGAGCTAGTGGACGTGGACGTGGACGTGGCAGAGGGTCTGGCCGGGGGAGAGGACAGAGTCAGCTTGAAGACCCTCTGGCTGAAGATGACTTCAGCAGAGTACAACAACTACAAGCTCGACAGATATCAGATGAACAGGTATCTCAAAATATAACATGTCCATACTTTATGTCCACATTATGATCATTATTGTTTATTCATAAATAAAGTAATACTTTTTCCCTGATCTACTGTCTTTCTAGGCCAGAATTCAGTGTTTGAGCCTGCAGCAGTGTCAGGAGCTTCTGGGGAGATGTCTGTTGAGGGATCCCAGCCTCATATTTGATCTAATGGTCAGCGCTCCTCCACCAGGTCCTCCTGGCCAGGACCCCAATCAACCTGAGGTGTGTCTGCATGAGGTGCAGGGAAATGCCCACTGACGTGGAAAGGAAGTGCTGTGGCCAGCCACCACAGAACTGCATTTCCCTGCTACCTCATGTGGACCTCTACATCCTCCATGAGGGTGTCCTTCGCCTGGCCAGGAGGATCTGGAACGACATTAGGGCTCAGTAGGACGTACCCAATCCCGGAGAGGACAACAGACAGTTCCGGTATGCTGCTTACCGGCAGTTTGTTGTGTGGCAGTATGGAGCCTTGGGGCGGGGTAACAGAACTGTAATTCCCAGCTGTTGTGTGTGGAGGATTAGGGACAGATATCCTGACCCCCACCACCAATATGTGGGCTTTATCCCACACAGGCTCTGAAACAAACCCCCCCCCCCCCCCACCCCTCCTGTGTGATGTGATATTTTTGTAGAGTATTTACATTTTACTTATTGTTATTCTTGCCATTGTTTTTGTAAAAATCAATCCATTGAAGGATGACCATCTGCTTTTTTTGTTCACGACTGCCAGTGTCAATACCATGCAGTAAAGAAATTCAGCTCACTTGGGAACACTTTTATTACATTCAAAAATATAGATGACAATCCCAAACATTCATAACACACCACAAAAAAAGTTTAAAAAAAGGTAAATTAAAAAATAAGTACACCATCTTTCAGTGGGGCTAGGCCTATAGAACATGTCTGACCCCTGGTCAGTATTTTTGAGTGGTGGCCATAGTAGGGGTGTAGGTGGGATTGACTCAGGTGAGGTGTCGCAGGGGTCACGTCTTCTCCTATGGTCGGCTGCTCACTTAGGTAGTCCTTGGCCCTGCGAATGAACAAAGAATAGCATGTTAGAATTTTGAAATCAGTTGTTTAGTTTTGACTATAACGTCACACATATAGGCCATATATATAGGCTATAATATTTTTTAAAAGGCTGCTGTAATGCATATATAATAACTTATTTAGCATGCAACTCTATGCTGGTCTTTTGTTGGTTGAGAAGTTTCTTACTCTGCCTCTCATGCTATAGTACCATATTATTTCAATGACAATATGTCAATGCGTCTCTTTTTGTGTGTCAATGCGTGATGTCTTTACATTATCATAAATGATACCTTTCATATAACATCTCTGTAGTCGTCAAAAAGCTGCTTGTAATTAACAAAATCTATATGCAACCTTTATCAACTAAAATCAGAATCAGTGTAATGAGAAACTATGTTGTGAAGGCTGCAAGGGTTAGTGTGAAAACATGCAATTTGGGTTTCTGAAGAAGGGATGTTGAATGAGGCCCACTGAAAGAACTTCTATACCTTGTCGTCGACTGACTTGTGTGTGCAGTAGCTCCTCTGTGGTTGGAGGTGGAATACCACATAGCACACCATACTGCCGCGGGTCATCAGGCCTCTGGCGTCTCACACGCGGCATGCCTCTGTCTGCTGTGGTGCGGCTACGGAGGATGGCCCTCTGGAGGTCAGGAATGTAGCCATAGTCCTTGTCGACCTTCATTGTGTACAGGCTCCACTTCCGCGACTTCTTGTTGTACAGCTTCCGGTATCTGACATAATGAAATTAGCATATGACCGAAACAGGAAAAGATGGTTATTGAAAAATGAATTTGTGATAAATTTGCAAAACTGCTGCCTGTGCAAGGGCAACATTTATTATAATTATTCATGTATAAATTTGACCTTATATTATAAAACTAATATACTTCCGTTTTAGTGGGTATACTGTTGTCAATTTTAAGAACTTACTCAATGGAGCCATCAGCTTTTCTCTGCACTGGTCGGTGGACATGATGATTATAATCCAAACCAGCAAGTAGGGTGCGAGCTGAATAGACGGGCGGGGTGAAACTGAATCTCTTGCTGGCATACATCAGTATGTGGTTGTGAAAGGACTCAAGTTCTGCTGTAGACCTAAACAGTAAAAAACAAGTGTTAGATCTTTTATGTTGTCATTAGTCATTAGTTGATACATATAGTCACAATCAGTGGTGGACAGTAAAAAAATAAAAAGGACTTTGATCAAGTCACTGCATGATTTACAATCATCTGTATTTTAGAGATTTTTCAAAAAGGGACCCACTCTCTGCATGATCTTTCCCAAGATTTACTCACTTTTTTCTTCCCTATGTGGGTTTATAGGGAGTAAGCCAGGAGCTTCCTTTGTTTGAGTTAAATACTTGTGAACATAAACATTACATGTAAAACCCATGCCCACATACCTAAATCCCAGGTACTTCACTACTTCACCCAGCCAGCGTGCATTTAGCACTATCTCAATGAGTGCTCTGTGTGCCACAGATCCCTTCTCTATCCATTCCTTGTCCCTGTTGTCCGACAAGGGTCCATGGTGACAGGCGCCAAGAGCCCACTCGTGTTCTCCTGTGACGTGATGGAGTAGGCCAGCCCACATGTCCTAAGAGAACAATGATCAGCAATGATCCGACACATTACGCTGAAATGATGTCTGCAGCTGTGAAATATTTCTGGCTCCACAAGTGTAGCAATATAAATAACAGTTCATATAGTACTTACAAAGAAGTCGTCATAGGTTGCCGACATTTTGGCACAAAACCAAAAGTGGTTGCACACATCCTTGCTCCAAATGAGTAAAATGGAGCACCCCTTCTGCTGGCTCGCCTGACCACAGAATGAAATGCAAAAACAATCAAAGAAAATTATTGGTGTAAGCGAGTTTTGTGACGAAGTGACAATGAGTTCAAATGAAATACATTCCATAATATTACCTGGTGGATCTTCTTTCCAAGGTTTTTCGATCCGTGCCACATGTTAAGGGTATGGCGAACTCCCCATGACTTATATATGCCCTTGGCTGTATGAACAGTGAACAAAAGACATTTGTAAGTACAGACATCTGCACGACTCCTGCACAAGTCAACACACATATTAAAAATGAATAACAAACTAAAAACCTATATACGTACTAAAGAGTGCAGCTATCTGGCTATGAGCATCAGTACATATTTCGCTCAAATTTCCTATTTACTGACGAAGTGTGTCAAAAGTCCGGATGAAGGCTTCCTTCTCCATGATGACACTGTTCCGCGCCGTTTCACGTTTGTCCACTGTCACCATGGAGATGATGTCTTTAGAGTCATTCTCCATCACACTATATGTGCAGTACTGTGCACAGAATCCAGGGCTGTCCATCCGACCATCTCCTTTTAAAACAAAACATAAATAATAATTTCAGAAATTGGAACACACTTTTTTTATGATTCACTCTAGTGGATATGATACTGACCACTTCCGGTTGTACAACAACCGGTATTTGTCAGTATCATATCCACAAATCTATGTCAAAATAGAACTTACCCAGGGCCACGACACTGGCTTTGGGCTTTAGCTGGGAAATAACTAATCCTCGCTTTTCTTCCCAGAACTGTTTTATGGTGTCCACACAGTAGGTGTCCTGTATTTTGAAAAATGTGGACCTTCCCACCATCCCCATGTTCATAAATTTGAACAGTAATGCCACTTTCGCATAGTTGTTTCCAGAGGGGAGGATATTGACAGCCAACATGAAGTCCCCTATCAGCATCCCATACTTGAGAGCGGACTGTGAACTTGAACGCCACACAATATGACCAAAGGGAAACGTCTAGAAAAAAAAGAAGAGTGACAGAAAGCAAAATGGGTTTTATTGTGCATATCAAAGCTTAGTGCGGTGCTGCATATATTTTGCACTATACAACACATAATATGGGCAAAAAGTACCACACACTCCAAAGTCATGAAGTACATATATTTTCCAAAAATGGCTGTTCCTGGCTGGTGTCAGCTCAATGTACAAGATTCTTCACAGCCTTGCCCAATTCCCACCAAGGCAGTTTGTAACAGTTTGTGATGCAGCAATTACGATTTGCTGCTTACATTGTTAAAACATTTTAAAAGACAACATAATATCAATACTGTAAAATAAATACTCACCCACTCAATGATGGCAGCTGTGGCCCATGGGCCTGGCACGCTGCATTGGTAACAGGGTCCTTCCATCACTGTCGACTTCCCTGGTCTCCTCCTCCTCCTCCAAAGATGAGACAGACTCTGTCTCTTCAGCGTGGCACAAGGTGTCATCTGCCCAGTCAATGCTATAGACAGGATCAAATTATTTAGTAATATTATCTTGCACCAATATACAAAGGGGCACATGCTCAAAATATAAAGAGGAAATTCAAAAACAGATAAACTTATATGGAATTCTGAATGTCGTTGAACTCCTCTACATTGATGCGGTCAGCATTCAAATCAAGTGATGTCATACTAAGCACAATGAAATAATAAGAGAATAAGATCACATTACTGCTCATCACAAACTCTGAGACCAGAATATAACCACCAAGAATGCAGGATATAACTCATATGCTACCATAATTAGTAACCTGTATGAGTAACGCTACTCATACAGGTTACTGTATGAGTAACGTTACTGTATGAGTAGCGTTACTGCTACTCATACAGTAACCTGTATGAGTAGCGTTACTGTATGAGTAACAGTAGCGTTACTCATACAGTAACCTGTATGAGTAGCGTTACTGTATGAGTAACGCTACTCATACAGGTTACTGTATGAGTAACACTACTGTATGAGTAACGCTACTCATACAGGTTACTGTATGAGTAACACTACTGTATGAGTAACGTTACTGTATGAGTAACGCTACTCATATAGGTTACTGTATCGAGTACTACTGACTGTGATGTGTCGTTATATAGCGACAATTCTATGGGAATTACCGTCCGTTATTTCTCTTAGTAAACTTATGGGTCTATAAAGCCCTTTGAGATGACAGACTGTGATTCAGGGATCCAGCTACAGTAGCTACATAAACATAAACATGGACTTGAATTAGCCGCAGCAAGCCTCGGGCTACGGTTAGCAGAAGGCTAACGTACATTCAACCTGGCTACTCATCGCCTGCTTTCACGGTAAAGCTACCTACAAACAAATCAGTACAAAACATTTAGATATTACAGGAAAACGAAGTTAGTAGCTTACCTGTCTAGGAGAAGAACTGCAAGCTCGGAGTCCAACGTGAGGCCGATGCTGTCCCGGAGATCTCTCCACCGCTGAAACGCTTCGCCGATATTGACACGCGTTTTATTCCGCTTATTGTCGGACTCTCTTTTGGACTGTCTTTTTGAAAGTCTGTCTTTCTTTTTTTGGGTTGTTTTGAGGTGTAGGCAGTTGCTGCCAATGCTGGAATAGCAAGCTTTTCAGTAGGTTGTTCCGCCATTGACCGAGGCTTTCACTATCTACAGAGACCAGACGTGAACGCGCATCTCCTTTTGTGGAACAGCCAATAGGAACGCTCTCTCTGAAATGCCCTGTGATTGGTCAAAGTCTGCCGTCACGGGCAAGATTTTCTAAAGCCTGTAAACAGAGCCATGAGGAGGTGCAGAGGTGTAGTTTTCTCTCAGATCACTTGAATTACAATATGCTGAAAGGTTATTATGGAATTTTTGCCAAATTATGCCAAAATATTGTTGCCTACTGCCACTTTAACGCTCCCGGATGGTGAACTGTAGACAGTGAACGCAGCATACGCTCCCGTACGGGTGAACTGCGGACTCAGTTGTTATCCTCACACACTGCAGCTGGTACACCGCTGCATGCGAGGCACAAATCCTGTCTGTTAACGGTTAATAGTCGGTTAACGAGGGTCGGTTATCGGTTAAGAACATTTTTCAAAATTAGCATCCCTATCATCAATGCAATCCAGTTTTTCTTTTGTCTCGCCTTTCCTGCTTCCCTCAGAAGTCAGGTCCTTCTAAATATAATATCATTCAGTGTTCCCGTTTCCCTGGACACAGCTCAGTCTCACTATGCACCTCATTTTATACAGAGATCTTGGAGGGAAAATATGTGTCTAATAGGGCTGTCAATTGATTAAAATATTTAATCGCGATTAATCACGATTGTCCAGAGTTTACCACGATGAATTGCAAATTCATTGCACATTTTTTATCTGTTCAAAATGTACCTTAAAGCTTTAGTACGCAACATGTTTTTGGCATCACTGGGCACAAATTACATAATAACCTTTCAGCATATTGTAATTCAAGTGTTCTGAGAGATAACTAGACTTCTGCTCCTCCTCATGGCTCTGTTTTCAGGCTTTAAAAAATCAACTGTTCTCAATATGGCTGCCGGGTCACAATCTTTCTCATGTTGGAGCTAAACCGTGACCTACAAGATGATTCTGAAAACATTTGAGGAGAGAAATAGGCATTACAGTAACAGAATATTGATTCATATTTGATCAGCGCTGCCTAGTTTGACCGTTTGATCGGAGTTTGCGAGTGACTGACTCGTGGCTCTAAAAGACAGCAGCTGGACGGCAACTCCAACAGCTGTCAGTGTGTCAGTGTGCTGACTTGACTATGACCTGCCCCAAACTGCATGTGATTATCATAAAGTGGGCATGTCTGTAAAGGGGAGACTCGTGGGTACCCATAGAACCCATTTACATTCACTGATCTGGAGGTCAGAGGTCAAGGGACCCCTTTGAAAATCTCAGTTTGCACCAGTGTAATGTTGACTGGCTGATTGAATGGTGTGACAAAAAACGCTCTTATCATTAACACTAATAAGACAGAAGAAATTATTTTTGGCCTTCCTCCTGATTGTCAGTTGCCTCCAGTTACAATTCATAATGTAGAAATTAAACAGGTCTCTTCATACAAATACCTGGGAGTTATGATAGACTCCACCCTATCATGGACCCCTCACATTGAATTTACTTGTAAGAAGATACAGAACTGCATTTACTTTCATCGCAGACTCAGATCTTTTGGAGCCAGTAGCCAGATTATTTTTCTATTTTTCAGTTCAGTGATTCAGAGTGTCCTGTTGTACTGCAGCACAGCCTGGCTCAGTAGTCTATCTGTAAAACTTAGAACTAAACTTTATAGCCAAATCAAAATTTGTGCGAAGATCATTGGCCAACCTGTGACAGCCTCCTTTCAAGCAGCTCACAACAAGAGCATGCTCAGACTTGCCAACAGCATCTCTTCTGATCCCTTACATGTTTTAAATGGTGCGCATCAACTTCTGCCCTCCAAGAGGCCATTCAGAGTCCCTACATTTAATCGCATCAGGCTGAAGAACGCTTTTGTTCATCAGTCCACCTTGCTGCTAAATAATAATTAATGTGCTGCTAAGGAGATGTAAATCCAGGGGACAGATGATAATTTTTTTAATGGGTTATGTATGGTTAATTATGATGTGTTTTGTGTTTTTGTCTGATGGGTCAAACTTGTCTGTCTGTTTATGGTAACAGTATGTCTATTGTATTTGTACTTTTTTCTCAAACTGCGCTGCCTATGGATGCAAAATTGATTTCAGTGAAAACTGACAATAAAGTTGTATCGTATCGTATCGTAAAATGGCCACGACAGTTTTTCCTCGTGTAAGTTTGGAGCATTGTTTAACCTCCTTCCCAACAGTTTTTTTAGTTTCAGATGATGCCAGTATCTGCACTCCAACACAACACATTTCTGTTTCACAGTCAAACTTTATTTGAGTAGACAGATGACAATATTAATTATACACAGCATTTTTAATTCCACCTGCAGTTATGTTGACATGGTACAGGAGAAAGTCTTTCAGCTCCGGTAAGCTCCGGTAAGCTCCTTTAACCGGTCTATAGTCATGGTAACAGATAGACAGCTTCTACAGTAAATAATATACCATTACTCTGATTACTTCAGTACGTTTATCAGGTGTCTTTTACCAAAAATAATGAACTGACTACTGTTTCACATCTTCTATTTTCCACCCTGATGTTCGCTGTGTTTACACACTGTCTCATGTAGCTACATGCTAACATGTTAGCTCTGTATCTCCATGTAAATAGAACTATCTGCTCACAGCTAATATTTGCTTCTCCTCTGGGATGATTCTGTCGGTCAGTTCTCACAGATGGATCCGTAAAGACAAACGTAAAACAGAGTGTATGTTTATGGTTTACAGAGTTTATGCACAACGTAAATACTGAGCTAACTAACAGAGCTATACATAGTAACATAGTTACCGGAGTTAAACCGTCAGGAAAAACTGGAATCTTGGCCGCAGATGTTGTTAATTTCTCGCCAATTTCGGATCAGATTCCTCCGGTAAAATGCGCTGTGTGAAGTTTCTGGTTTATAAACTTCTAAGTAGTTTATTTGTTAAACTCTTCCTGCTCTCTCTCTAGCTCAGGGCTGCTGCACGGAGAAAGTGACGCTTTGTTGAGGGCGTTTGATTGACAGCGGACAGCAGGAAACGCTGTCCAATCAGTGTAGAGTGGGAGGAGACAGGCTCTTAATCAGGGTTTTTCAGACAGAGGCTGAAAGAGGCTTCATACAGGCAGTATGAGAAGAATGAAGGTTTTTTTGAAAATTACAGCATGTAAACATGTTCTAGTACAACATTAAAATACATCTATGAACCTGGAAATGAGCATAATATGAGACCTTTAAGATACTTGCAAGGCCTCAGTAAATATAACACGGTTCAGTCAGCCAACTCGTGGAGTGGATTATTATGTGAACGTAGAATATGTACAACGTTGATGTTTGGCATCTAGGCTCCCTGTGACCTCGACACTCCCCACAACTCCGAGCTCAGCACAGCAGGGAGTCTGGGGGTGGGGGACTTTCATTGAGTGTGTTTACATTGACATGAATAACCCGGTTATGATCGGGTTATTGGAGTATCCTGTTCATGTGTTTGAGTATGTAAAAACACATTGTGAAGAAAATTCAGTCAATGACAGAAAATATTGGGTTAATGCAGCCTCTGCGCAGTCCGTCATACTGTGGAAACCACGCCCACCGGAAGGGAAAACAATTAGTGCCACAATATCCAAGGGCTGAAACGCTAGCAAAATTTCCATATTTCAAAGGATTATTTTAGCACCATATGTCAACTAGGGATGCGGTTGATAGCTAAAATGATGATGATGATGATGATGAAGATGATGAAGTTAGCTATGTGTTAGCAAGCCACTGTAGTTAGCTAAGGCGCTTGCAAGCATAATAGCTAATAGCATAGCTTTCTGATGTATCCACATTCCACTACAACACAAGTTGCATACTGTCAAAATGCTTTAGCTTAACTTACAGAAATATGGTTAGCCTAAAACTGACTGATTTGGACACATGTGATCACCTCAGGATCCCACAATGTTCCTATTACTTCTTTCTGATGCCTCACATTTGTCTTCTGAAAGGCTCAGTAAGTGTTTTGGTTCAGTAGCTCATTTAAACTAAGTTCTGGGTTCCATACCCTGTTGGTAGTGCATTCCACCACACAGCAGCTTTTAGGCATTTGTCTGTTGTTTGCTAGCACAGTGGTTTTGAAAGTGGGGTCCGGGGAACCACAGGGGTCCTTGAGGGGGTCCCCAGCAAAAAGGGGAATAACTCACTTTCACTGTAATTCCATCCATAAGTAACAGAATGATAGACTATGACTATTTTGGTCATGGGTTTCATACACTTTTAAAACATCTAAAAGCCAAAATCTTCAAATGGGGGTCCGTGGTCTAATTTGTGTCAGTTTAGGGGTCCTTGATGTGAAAAAGTCTGTGAACCACTGTGCTAGCAGACAGACTTGCCAAGGAGACATCTTCATGCAATACAAATTCAATGGAGAGACCCTCCGGTGTGGGCGGGACTTAATTGCACTCTGTCTCTACTGCCAGTTTGTTGTTGTAAACATCACAGCGCTTAGACAAATAGAATATAGTAATCAGTAACCGGGTTGCTAGTGTTTATCATGTACTATAACCACATTTCTCTGTGCTCATTTAATCACCATATCCCAAATATGATCATAACCAGGAGAAGCTTCATAAAAGGTTATTCATGTCCATGTAAATGCACTCACTGTTCAAGTTCACACATCGAGGGAGTATCAAGGCGTAGGCATGGTGGGTACAGTTTGCTTGTCCTACCTCAGCTCTACCCATTCTCCATCTTTTTCAATTCAATATGCTTTATTGGCATGAGTGTTAGGTGAACAATATTGCCAAAGCGTCAATTCAATAATGAGAAAAAAAGAAGAACAAAATAAAAACAAAAATATAAATATATATGTATACACATATATACAATTCATTAAGCAAATTACAATATAGAGATATTTAAAAAGAACATGGAAATGGTGGAAAACAATACAGAAATCACTCATGTTTGTTGTGTCAATAAAACAAACATACAAATAAAAAACAATTAACAACAATATATATAAATATATATATATATATAAAGAACCCATGAAGTACAGGAGTAAATAAAAGACAGAGTGTGAGTTCCAGCTGTTATGTGTTGTTGTGGTTGTCTCTCAGGCTGTGACATGCACTGACGTATCCTGCAGTTTCTATGCTGATGACACTATTTTCTCCAAGTAGATGTTGTATTTTATTTTGGTCAGAGAGGGAATCGAAATCTTGGCGTTTACATTTAATTTGTGTAAAGAACCTAATTTCTTCATATGTGCTACATTGTAGCAGGACATGTTGCTCTGTCTCCACCTGTCTTTGTGGGCAGAGCTGACACAGCCTGTCTTCTCCAGGCAGCCAGGTCTGCCTGTGTGGGCCAGTCTCTACGGCCAGGCTGTGATCACTGAGTCTGTACATAGTCAATGTTTTTCTCTGTTTCTGGTCAGTCACGGCGATCAGATAGTCTGCCACTGTGTACTGTCTGTTTAGATCCAAATAGCATTGAAGTTTGTGTTGACTTTTTGTGGTAGATGTCCAATAGTTGATTTAATTTTCTTTTTCTTTAGCTCTAATTTGGTTGGTCCAGATAGTGTGAGGACTGTCCTCAGGCCTTGTGCTGTTAGAGGAGGTGAGCCTCAGGACCAGCTGGCTGAGGGGGCCATATTACCTAGATTAGGAATTGACATTGAAATGATGCTCCCAGAAACCTATGTGTGCATCACTTTTATAATCCTGCAGAAAGGCCTCAGCTAAAACATGAACCAATGCTACAACAGCCACTACATGATGGCAAACACACACCAAAGGCTTGACTAGGAGGGGAAGGAATGGTTTAATGTTTTGGTTTATACCTCCCATTTCTCATGTTTAATTGTGTTGAGTCTCTGCTCTATTTTCCAGGAGTGGGAAGCAGATCCCAGGTCAGTTTGGAGCTCAGTGTTATGGCCTCACCAGCTACAGACACGGACAGACCTCCTGTTGACTGGTCAACCAAATCTGCTGGGACTTCCACTGTTGGCACGAGGTAATTCAATGAAAATGGTTATCGTCAGCACTGACTCTGAGCTGTTCTTTACCACATGTTGACATGCATCCTGGGTGGCTGAAGGTTCATCTCACGGGGCAAAAACAAAATCCAGGTTTGAATTCAGCCGAGATATTCTGAAGAGCTGATCAAAGTAGACTGGGTTATAAATGTACAGGGCCACAGTGCCATTGGATCTTCAGTTCAATTCAAGACAAAATGAGATAGAAATTGTTGCAAATATAAGAGAGGATATAAAATATATAAATATAAAATATCAATAAAGGTGCCATCATTTTGTACTATACTTTGATATTTACTGACTTTTTGTGTCAGTTTAGCGAATGTATGACTTATCGGCATATCTGGATATTTCAAAATTAAATCTGTGGTTGCCAGAGTCACCACGTTGTCATAAATCATGGCACATGTGACAGTTTAGGTTTATGTTTAGAAATTCAAAGCTGATTTAATTTCTCATTTTCTTTTCTTTTTACATTTTTTGATATATACTAACAAAGCAATCATTTTTCTAAATGTAAGTAAATGCAAATGCACAAAACATCTTGAGGCTGAGCCATGAGTGGTATAAATCAACAAAATGGTAGTGGCCAAACACTTGAGCCTTGAGGCACACCACATGTAATCAGTGAATCAGAACAGTAAAAGTGAATGAATTAGAAAAAGAAAGATGGTAAACTATCTTGGTCAGTCCCAGAGATTAAGATAAATTGTATTCCTAAATCTCACAAATAAAACAGCATAAACAGTAGTACAAGGTTCCTAAAGTCATTTTCAGACTTTGTTAATTTGCTCCAATTTCAAAGTTATTTATTAAATTGAATGCTGTTGTTTTAGTTTAGTCCAGCTTCCCACTGCAACAATTTAAACGCTGCAATTTGTTTATTAAAGGTGGAGTCAGCAATTCTGGAGAAAGATTGTTGATACAGTAGAAACTAGTTCTGTTCATGTCAAATTGATCAATAGAAGTAGATGATCAACCATTTCTTTTTTGTTTTTCTTTATTTCTCGTGCAGATTACCATCTAATTGGCATTTGTATATTTATTACATGAATACAAAGTTATGAAATGCTGCCAATTTTTCTGCCTTTTCCCTCACCAAGGGCTCGCTGGGGCTGAGGTTTTGCCGGTTTATGGCCAGCTCTGTGTCACTGCAGCGCAGGGGAGCGCGTGCAAACGAACGGCACCTTTTTGCCGGCTCCTTGCTCATGCGGTGAGCGGCATGGAGGGAGACAGGTGAAGTTCGTTTACATGTGCTGTCGTTGCTGTGGTGGCGATCCCAACAGAGTCTTATCCTAACTCGTCACATACTGACGCTTTGTCACGCCCCTTTGTGCTTAGTTTGGTTGAGCTAACATGGTTGAGCTTAAAAGTTCGACATTTGTAAAGTGGAAATGAAAGTGAACAGCTGATCGTAACATGAAAGTAAAATTGAACACATGGGACATGAACAGCAGTCTCCTGGATGAAAGCCTTGTGTTTGTTGGGTCGAGCCACTTAGTTTTTTTCCCATTTACAGAGCCAGGGCTGTGTATGAACAACACCATTTTTTTTCAGCGCGCACACAAAACGGACAGCTTGCGAACCGTGAGGAGATATTGGCTGAATTTGACAAAAAATGTATTGGATTAGAATCGCTGCCTCCACCTTTAAGAGACTTGTGTATAAATGTGGGTGATTCGGCAGGAGCACATTCATACATTTGTCACGATGGACTACCAAATGCATTTTGTTGCTATTTCATTGCTTTTCATTTGTCATTATTATGAATATCTCATACTGGTAGAACAGAGTGTGTGCCCATAGTTTGGGATGAGAACAGGCACATTTGGTACATGTGAGCAGTACCGTGTTGATGAGCTGATAGAGAAAGGAGACAAGTACTGCAGGTTTCTTAAGGACCGACACTGGATTTGTCCTTTATTGGCCATGTAAGGAACTAAAATACAAGAAAGGCTGGCAGTCATTGTAATTCCTGCCCAAGTCCACATGGTTCATTATCAAATACGGACTGTGTTGATTCTACAATATCAGCTAGTTTTAGAATGTGGACTGTGTTGACTTGACAGGTTGAAAGGCTGTTTACTGGCAGGACCTATAATGCTGTATATATATATATATACATGCTCATACCACTTCTATACAGAGGGTGATTTTATTCAAATTGCATTTGGACTCAACTTGACAGCATTTATAGCCTACATTTCAAGTAACTGATCTTAAAAGCTTTCAGAAAATAAGCAGTAGCAAGACTGACATAGTCTTAATAAAGACAGATCTTTATAATTACCAGTCTAAAGCTGACTTAGTGATTCAACTAAACAATAATGACTTATTGCTGTGTGTCACAATCACATAAATCAGAGTCTCTAGTAGCCCAAAGCTAACATGGGTGGGGTAAAATGTTTTATTGGGGCAACTGGTCCTCATCTGTAGATGGATGCACTTTTTAATGATACAGCACAATTTTATAATTTATAGAAAATTATTTTGTGGACCACCTGACAGAGTGCCATGGACCACACTTTGAGAATCACTGGTCTGGACCATTATAAAAAGGATTCATACGAAGTGAATACAGGTGTCTGGTGCACATTAGACAGCACATCACACCGTGCCAAACTGAACTGTAAAAATCGTCATGATTATTTGTGTTGTTCCTGGCTAATGTAGGCATAAACCAAACCATGCCACGTCATCAGATAAATTAGAGAACTTATGTATTCATAATGATGATGTGTCCATCACCCAAGACATCTAGGTTAGCAGTCCAGTTAGAGGCATAAAAAAGTGCTCTGAGAGGCTGAGAGACAAAAACAAATCAATAGCCTTAATCTGAAAAAGTAGGTTACGATGAATTTGAACTGTGATAATCAATAATAGAGAGAGAGAGAGAGAGAGAGCTTTAGAAGTCACAGGAGGCACATGGGGATGTAGCAGTCATTTGGCTGCCTTGTCTTTTTTCTAGCTCCACTAAAGAGGACAGCTCTCCAGACTCCAACCTCACACTGGAGTCCGACTCCAGTGGCGTCTTCCTCTCCTTATCCAATCAGAGCCAGGAGGAGGCCGGCTCTGACAGTGACCAGCCAATCAGTGGCTCTGACCTGGGCAGCAGCAGCACGTCACTGGAGAAAGACGGGGACGATGGGGGGTTAAAGGAATGGGGGAGGGAGGAGAGTGCAGAGCTCCAGTGGTGCTACCCATCACTTCTCAACACCTCCTTGCATGAAGACACAGAAGGATATAGCGGAAGAGAGGAAGCAGGGCATGGGAAGATGGGGAGATATGAAGAGAGAGGGAGAGTTGAGCATGGAAGGAGAGTTGGTAAGTTAGGAACGGTTTCAATCATTAAGACCCCATTCAACCACAAAGACATTGAGTTCTCCACATCTTTAAATGCCCCACAAAGTGAAGAGATACCACCCAGGAGAAAAGTGACCCTCATGGGAGGTGACTATCCTCTTCCTCTGTCTCCGTCAAAACAAGCAATCAAACAGCTTCTAGATCCTAATCTGAAACCAATCAGAAGCTCAGGACTGGACTGTGGTGACTTGGATCCCTTTGTCCAATCGGACAGCTTTGTTTACCTTGCTGTGTCTGCAAGACCTGCCACCCAGGGTGAAGTCACCACACTGACAGAAGTATCCACCCATGGTATTAAACAAGACAGTGTACAGCAACATCCAGACAGCATGAAAACACACTTGGACCAGTCGAGCACGGAATGGAACGCCAAGCCGACTCATCTAGCCCCACAAAAACCAGAGGAAGGAGACTTCCTGTGCACTGACAGCTTCGTGTACCTGGCTGCTCCAGCCTGCCTCCTACTGGGCCCTGCAGGAACTGCACCCTATAGCGGCAGGTAGGTGAATTTATTTGTGTGTTCAGCTCTATCCATTGTTTGTTAAATGCTAAAACAGCATTTCAAAGCAATGTTGTTAATTTAGCTATAGATCCATCCACCCATCCATCCATTTTCTGCTCCGCTTATCCTGATCGGCTAAGTGAGGTAGCCCAGACATCTTTCTCCCTAGCCATGTCTTCCAGCTCTCCCTGAGGGATTCCGAGAGGGTTCCAGCCCAGATAGGATATGTAGATAGATATACTTTCTTGTCCCAATGGGGACATTTGACATGAACTCTACAAAGCTAAACCTTCCACAAAGCTTGATATGATAAATAGTAAATGGACTTGCACTTGAATAGCACTTTTCTAGTCTTCCAACCACTCAAAGCTCTTTACACTACAAGTCAGCATTCACCCATTCACACACACATCCATACACTGATGGCAGAGGCTGCCATGCAAGGAGCCAACTTTGCCCATCAGGATCTGATCTAAATACTCATTCACACACCGATGGCTCAGCCTTCGGGAGCAATTTGGGGTTCAGTGTCTTGATCAAGGACAAGTGACTGGAGGAGCCGGGTATCGAACCGCCAACCTTCCGATTGGTGGACGACCTGCTCTACCTCTGAGCTCATGATCCTCCAGTATATTCTGGGTCTTCCATCGCTGGATGTGCCTGGAATACCTTCACAAGAGGCAGAATGTTTGGATCATACTGTACAGTATATAAGAAGTGGACCTAGTCACCGTGACGTCACCCATTGGTTTGTGGACTGCCGTTTTGAAGTCTTGAGTTTGTAATTTTGGCCGTCGTCATCTTGGTTTTTGGTCGTCGCCATCTTGTTTTTTTGCAACCAGAAGTGACACGAGAGGGTGGAGCTAAGTACAACCAAACACTGAACAAGACATTTTTAGGAGACCAAAATGTTACAATTAACTTTCATGAACTGAAAACACCCTTTGAAAGGGTTGTAACAGCCCGGACACACCAGGAACGTCAGCAGTGCGTGGCGGCTGCGTTACCTGTTGTTTTTTATTTCGGCGTCCGTGTCAACAGGTTAGAGCAGCCACACTGCACGCGTCAGCTGTGTCTCTTCTAGAGAATAGAGGTCCTATTTTTGACGCGGACCGCGTGTGTCTCACAGCAACAACAGACAGTGAAAGTGATCTATTGACTGTATATTGACATCATACCAGCAAGATTACTACAGTTTTGATGTCTATCTGTAGAATATGTTGCAGAGATGAAAAACAAATAAAGACTTATTATTAAATCAACACTTCCTGCTTTCATTTCAAATTAAAAGCCCTCAGGCGTTTTTTCTGTGGACAGAATTCCTTCATTTGTTAACACAAGGCTTTTATTCTGAAATATGAGCAGTCAGTGCTGTGGAACATGCAGTGACTTGGAGAGCTCCATGAATTGATAAAGTACGGGGTTTAAATCAACACTTCCTGCTTTCATTTCAAAATAAAAGCCCTCCAGCATTTTTTTCTGTAGACAGAATTCCTTCATTTGTTAACACAAGGCTTTTATTCTGAAATATGTGCCGGACAGTGTTCTAGAACATGAATGAATATAGTACAGAGTTTTAATTGTGGATTATTACTATTATTTACAAATTACCACACGTTTCTTAACCTCTGTCTAAAATAAATATAAATTATATTTATAATGAAATTAAATTGCCATTAAAAGGCAAACTCTATGTAGAAAGAAAGGGCTGACAGCAGGAGCTGAAGCAGCAGAAACGCAGCTGACAGGCAACTGAAACGCAGCTGCTGTGAACGTCCAACGCGTGAATCACGCAGCCACCACGCCACACAGCCGCCACGCGCTCCTGGCGTTCCTGGTGTGTCCGGGCTGTAAAACAATCACAAGGTAGCCCCGCCCTAAATCATCCCCTGCTTTATGGTCTATGTGACTCTAAATGGGACCATCATTTACTAAATGAACATCATGCTGTATTGAAGAAGACTTGAAACTAGCGATTGAGACCATAAACTCATGTTTACAATGTTTACTGAGGGAATAAATCAAGAGAGAAATAGGCTCATTTTCTCATAGACTTCTATACAATCAGACTTCTTTTAGCAACAGAGGAGTCGCCCCCTGTTGGCTGTTAGTGGGGAGGAGAACTGCTGACCAGGATTGGGAGCTTTCTCCAATGTTGAAAGGAACACTTGGAGGAACTCCTGAATCTGAATAGGTCTACAATGATTCCAAAGTTGACATACTGTGATGTCCTGTTGAGCCATTTAAAAAAAAAATCCATTTCAAACAAAATCATGCTTTGATTCACAAAGATAATTCATCTCATTTCCATTACAAACTCACTGTAGAGTATTTTAAATGGAAGTGTGTGTGAGTTCCCCCCCTCCCTCTGTGTTTTGAATTCAGCACTAATAATAATGCTTTGTCATTTCAATAATATAAAGACTGCTTGTGTCAGATTTCTGCAGCATTTTAAAAGCAGTGCTTTAGTACCATTCAAATACATATAAGAATGAAGATACAAGAGAAATATTTGGGATTGTTTTAATTAGGGCTGTCAAAATTAACGTGACAATAACTGGTTAACACAAATTTGTTTTAACGCCACTAATTTCTTTAACGCATTAACGCAACTTGTGTTTTTTTAAGTTGTAGGGCTCAGTTTTAAAGCTAGAGTGAAGATACTGGTATTATATGAATTAATCCATCGGTACCAACCATGTCATACTAGCTTGTCGGAAAGGAAGCTAAATAACGCTCCAAACTTACGCTACATTTTGTCGAGGAAAAACTGGCATGGCATTTTCAAAGGGGTCCCTTGACCTCTGACCTCCAGATATGTGAATGTAAATGGGTTCTATGGGTACCCACGAGTCTCCCCTTTACAGACATGTCCATTTTATGATAACCATATGCAGTTTGGTAAAAGTCATAGTCAAGTCATCACACTGACACACTGACAGCTGTTGTTGCCTGTTGGGCTGCAGTTTGACATGTTATGATTGGAGCATATTGTTTTATGCTAAATGCAGTACCTGTGAGGGTTTCTGGATCAATATCTGTCATTGTTTTGTGTTGTTAGCTGATTTACAATAATAAATACATACAAACATTTGCATAAAGCAGCATATTTGTCCACTCCCATGTTGATAAGAGGATTAAATACTTGACAAATCTCCCTTAGAGGTACATTTTGAACAGATCAAAAAAATGAAAAAATAATTTGCAATTTATCACGATTACATATTTTAATCGACTGACAGCCCTAGTTATAATTAAACATTGGTGTTAGGCTGTAAATTCCAGTGATTACTTTGGTCGCTGCAACTCAATATTACTGTAGTTCAATATTTGACTCAGATTCTGTCTGTTGTGTTTTTCCAGGGAGTCCGACTCCGAGAGCTCAGGATCTGGCCCTGTTGATGTGTCGGTACTGGGTTGTGACTCGGTGGCAGGGGATAGTGACTGGGACTCAGACCTGTCTGACTCCGATCCCAGTCGCTCCTCCAGAATCTCCGCTACTGGTAACAAATCTGCCGGCGTAGCGCGGTCCAAGCGGACGCCTGCTGAACCGGGCTGGGACTTGTTCGGAGAAACCACCGAACCTGAAGTGCTGAGTGAGCTCTTCACAGAACAGGACAAAAATAACAACGGCGATGCATGGAAGGTCACCGGGGTCACCACCAGCCTGGAAGATCCACCAGCCATTCCCATGACAACCCAGCATGTCACTATGCCAGGGAGACAGTCGACAACAGCGGAGCAGTCGTCAACAACGAAGAAGGTGACGTGGCAGTTTAAACCAACCCAGAGGTCAGTCTGCACAGGAAGCAGAAAGGAGAAAGAGAAGGAAGTGACATCATCATCATCATTCGGAAGGTTCATGGAACTGAGAGGAGGCGATAGACCCTCCCCTTCATCTTCATCATCTTCATCATCGTCATCATCTTCTGGTTGATTTTTGAAGATTTTTACTGTGACCGTTTGAGTGGAGCTTTCAATGCCTGAAGCAGAGGTTGTTGCCAAAAGGTAGAAAAGATCTTCAGCTTGTTCTGAAGAAACTGATGGCCGGAACAACTACCAATTTTTTGCCTGTAAATTTTGAATTTTGCATCTAGCTGCTGCCATTGCCTTCTTATGACCTTCTAAAGGCTGCATAAAAGACTAGTGAATTGTTGCATTTTCTTAGTCCAGCCTACGCATTATCATATATAATCAGTTTAAAGTAGTAATCTCGAAGATTTTCATTTAAAGAAGTGTCTGTCTATCTATCGCCGAATGAGGTAACACGATGGTGATTGAGCCCATGGCCCACCGATGAAAGACCTTGCATTTGCAGTATTACGAACTGGTTGTGTCTGTGGCGACATTCCTGGGTAAAATCCCAAGCAGTGCTCTCTAGGAAATGAGATCCAAAAACACGCCTGCAATTACCGCTTATCGCCATAGGTGCCGCCAAAGAGAAGGAAACGGAGATCTTCGAGGTTGTAACTTTACGTTTGAGACAGTGTGAGACTCAGGCTAAACAGAAACCTTCAGGTTGAGATGATGTGGAAATACGGCCACGACACATAGAGAAGATATGCACAGTGTCATTCCTAATGGGTTTTATCAGTCACATTTTTAAACACAGGCTTGATTCATTATTTAAACGTTGACATTATTCTCTATCTAAGTAAGAAATATGAATCATTCTGTGGGTTTTTTATTCTATTGAATGTACTGTACAGGATATACACAACTACGAGGAAAATCCACCGTAAAACAGAATTCACATATGAGACATTCTCAATGATTTGGCTTGATCACCTGTATTTAAACATTATTACAATGTTGGAATTCAGTTACAATAACACATACAAAGGATAAGAGTTGGAGAAAAAGAGTTTCTGTCGGACTCCGTCATTGTGATATCCATTTATAAAGATCTAATTATGTAAATTTGTCTCAGGCCTTCTATCAAATGACACTTCCTCCTCACTTTAACTGCTCTTACTACTTCATATATACTTTAAAAACAGACTTTTAACAACTGACTGAGGTCGAACTTTACAGTGTACAATGTATTTTATAATCACATCCAAACTTTACAGTGTATTTAACAGTGTGTCAATAATATATTTTGAAACATTGAGATAAATATGGAGTGATATACGTATATATCACTCATATCTATATATAATATAGAGTGATATATATATACATATATATGTGTGATGAATGTGCAAACATGAAGAAATAATGGAAGGATTTAATAATAACATTTGATTTAAATGTTTTATTTATCAATTAGATTTCAAATTGTGAATGTAATAATCGAGCAATATGCTTACAGATTCATGCTATATTCTCTGTTTCATATGTGGAAAGTGTTGCCTGAGTGATGTGTATAATAATGGCTGAGTTTCATTTTATTTATACAGCCAAATGCTAATTGTAAATGCAGTTTTACACTCATTTAAAGGTTCTGTGTGTAACATTTTTAAACATCGATTTATCATCAGGCAGCTTGGTATAATTGCCATAAACAATGAGACCACGGTTGAGATGATTGACAGCCTTTGTCCCACGCCAGTGGTATTTTTAGTGCAAGTGACTTCATCTCCCATAATCCCCTTGCTCCCCATGCTTCATGCCTCTCCTCGCCTCTGTGGCATCTTTGGCTTTACTGAAGAGGATGAACATGTGGGAGATGATTTTTTTTTTTGTCCTATTTGCCTTTCCCTCCCATCCACCATTTGTCAGAGTGAGAACATTTGACAGATTTCGCTCTGTTTGCTCTGAAAGTGAAGCAATCCAGAAGATTTTCCTCCAAATCCATGTCAGTGGCACACAATGTAAAAATGCAGCGTGTAGGCTGGTGGAGCTGCCAATCATCCCAGCAGTGGATTTGTTATTGAGTAATCATACTAATGTCTCAAAATGAACACGGCCATTATTCACTGATGTTAAAAATGACACATGTAGAGACACCTTTAAAAGAGAGCACAGTGCTATCAGATTTGTTATCCTATTACAAATGTGACAAAGGGAACATGGCAGGTTGACAGGTTATCGTCAGTTACACAATAATACGTCTTGTTACAATATGATGTGGTTATGAAAGGCTGTGTGGGAAGTTATGACCTGGCAAGCAAATTGCTTCCTAAGCAGTTGTAGTTGTGCTATTTTAAATATGCATTTGAATTTCAAATTGGGCAGTGAGAGATAACTATGATGAAATCCAAGCCAAGTATTAGTGTGTGTTATTTGGAGGGATGACTCTATTGTGGGGATGCTGCAGCCATATTTCTTGATTGCAGTTGATGGAGTAAAATGGGTGTTTTTTGGTTGTTTTTTTTCCACAAATGAGAACCGTTGCCTTGTGCAGCTTTAACTGCCATTGTGAATATTGAAGTGCTCCGCCAGTCCTTATTCTGAATGATGATGCTCTGTGTAAACCAACAGGATTTGGCAGAGCCCTAAATGCACCTGTTGAGTTTACTGATGGATTTATTATTATGTATTATCTTATATTTTCTGGTGCTTTCAAACACAGATTTACAAGCACATCCAGGGAGGAATTCATTAGCATGCATCTGTATTTTTAAAGCTGCAAGATTGTCAGGATGTCTTAGGAGGTGAATGTTAACCAGGGCTGAACTGATGACTGATGAAGATTTAAAATGACCACAGCCTCTGACTACTTTCATTTTCTTAAAGGTTCTCTTTATGATATCCAGAGCATTAATATAGCAGCAAACAACTATTGTCTAAGTAAAGATATAGAGGAGTAGTGTCTACCTGAGCAGAAAATGAAGTCTTTCTCCCTCTGTGTGTGTTATTAGCCGAGCTTTTCTGTGCTTTGCTTACATAGCGGGCTGGCCACGTGTGCCTTTTCGTGCATGTTCGTGCATGTGAGCGTGCCCCACTGGCCAGCTACTGGCCACCGCTCTGCACTGCTCTCAAAAGGCGGTTACAGCTGATAACGCCGTCCCACACTCTAGCGCTGTTAGCACTGTTAGCTGCGAGCCGCCAGCTCAACCATCGCCTTGTTGAGAGCCGTGTGGAGGCAATAGATATGCTCTGAATGTCGTATTGAGCAGCTTTAACCATGTCAAAATGCATTGAATGTACATTCGTACCCCAAACCCGCGTTGAATGTCAGCACTTGTTGTTGATGTCACAACATGAAAGTGATCTGTGAGGACATTTTGGCATGGCTGGATGAACCTGTTAGGGGGCCTCTGGGAACAAACTTCCTTTCCTGTTTTTCAGTGTGTGTCAGTTTGTGGTAATTTGATTAAACACATTTATGCAGGAATATGTACCATATAAACTGATATATACCATATAAACAAATTCTTAGCCTCCGTGATATCCATTACAATAGTGGAATGTACAACTTACAGTGTTGGGCAAGTTACGTGAAAACTGTAATCAGTTCCCCATTACTCACTGCAAAGTAATAGCATTACTTCACTAATTATTCAGCAGCAAACGTTATGTGTTACATTACTTGCTGTTACTTTCATTAGGCCTACTCTGCCCAGCTCTATCAAAGGTGCCTTTAAACTCCAAATCCTCCACACCCAGCTGTTGCATCTGTTGTATAACACATAGGAAATATGGAGGATACCACCAGATCCTGTTCACTGCTTCTTTAAAGGAATGCTTCACCCACCACGTCCATTACTCACACAGTGTTACCTTGAATTCTTGAAGAAACTTTGTTTAATATGCCATATACAAATGGTTATTTTGTGGGTGAGGTATTTCCTATAATTAATCAAATCAATCACTCAGAAAATACCATTTCACGAGGTTGGGTGAAGACTTTTAAAATCCTTACAAGTTTTGAAATTAGGAGAGAAAGAAATTTCACTGAGTGCTTTAAAGTGTTAACCATGCACAACTTACAGGAATAGAGCTAATGTTATCTAGCTCTCTCTGTCCCTCACACAGGCTGCCTCTCCCTCTGTCACGGACACACACACACACACGCACACACACACACACACACACACACACACACACACACACACACACACACACACACACACGCACACGTGTTGTGTATTCTCGACTGAAGTGTAGTTTGTCTGTAGCCTAACGTTAGCTTTTTACTTCTGCTGATTGCATTCACACTTCAAAAATCAAAGAAGTGGTGTTTATTTGTGGAGATTATCTTGCTGAACAAAATGTGTGAGTATCATAAATGTGTGTTCGCCACAGAGTTTATTTTCTACAATAATCCAAAAGCCAGTGGAACAATCCCCATTGGCTTTTTGTGGAGGGAACCAGGGTGATGCTAACTTCCTGGTTGGCCTACAAAAATACGTGCTGCCTGGAGCTCTCTATAACCCCTAGTTCCAAGCTCTTTAGCTAAGCCTTTCACCTAGACTTAATACAGGTGCACTCATTTATAATAGCAACAAATACCTATGTGTTAATCCACACCTGCCAATCAGAATCAGGAATTTTCAGTGGTCATGGTATAAACTACAATAATAATAGAAATAGATTTTAATCACAAATTATTACATACATACATTCATAATGTAGGACCTGCCTTAATTGATATTCTACTTTAGTGGTGCCAACAAATCTACAATTAATCAAATTACCAAAGACCTTTGACATACAGTGAACCTGGAACTTTTGGGGCCCAGAGTCATGTATGTAATCCAGCCTTCCATCCATCCTTACCCATCTGTGAGTGCAATATTAGAACCAGGGAGTTTTAGCAACATGACAAAATTAGCTCTTATTTGGAAGTGGCCAGTTTGGACACATTCCACCCACATTTCACATATGAGCAATATAAAGGCATGGAGCGGGTGTATGTGTTATGAGAGATAATTTTCACTGATGCAATCTCTTTTTAATCTATATGAAAGATTGCTTTGGAACATGGCCGTAGATCAAGTTTAGCAGAGCCAGTTTTCCCCTGCAGTTGGCCTCCAGGCAGTTTCTTGGTGGGTCTTTGCCACCTCTGGCATCTCGACGTGATCATGTATGGAGAGCTGTGCTGTTAGTTTTGAAGCTGACTGCTTCTTGTTGTAGAAGTGGGACCGGGCCATGGCATTTATAAAGCTACCTGGACCAACTGTCTGGTAGTCCACACTGCCTTTTATGCCACACCGATCCTACATGTAGAGTACATGCTGGCTGAGGTCTTATTCTGAAAAGGCAGTTTACATGACACTGTTCATTAAATGTAACCTGTGGGGGATCTTTACTCTATGAAACAATTGGCACTATACTGTGTAGCACTTGAAAACCTGGTTTCTATTGGAATGATGACGTATTTTCTAACCCTGCTGCTTTACATGTCTGCTCGAAGGAATGTTTGTCTTAGTAACTGAACTTTAAAGCTCACACATTGGACCAAATGAAAGGATGAGCCTGATAGCTGTGTGAACTATTTCTATCAGTGAAATAATCTTTGGTTTCCGCTCGCATTAAACTGTGGCAAGGCATCTAGTTTCACTGTGATATATTAAGGATAAATTACTTTACACCTTCACTGACTTTTGTAAAATTCAGTGATATCAGGCCATGCGTGTAATACTTTGCTGTTCATATAAACGCTGATCACTGTTAAAGCTTAGTGGTGATTAAGAACTAAGACCTGAGAGGACTTTTTAGTGGATAAAGATTGATTTATGTGAAATATTATTCTGTGCCGTATTCCCAAGCCTTGTTGAAATGCATTAATGTACAAATAAAGACTAAACTTGATGGTGGAATGTGACTCACATTGGTCTGTTTGGAATCTGTCTCAGCTGTCTTAATGTTACTCAGGGAAGTAGTATATCAATGCTTGGATTACACTACACAACCATATAGCCTACACTATACCTTAACCAGGCAGCAAACTCCAGTTCAGAAAAGTGAAGCCATTGCTGAAGAGCCTTAAACTTGCGTTCTTTCTAACAGCCAGCAGGGGGCGACTCCTCTGGTTGCTGAAAGAAGTCTGATTGTATAGAAGTCTGTTAGAAAATGAGCCTACTTCTCACTTGATTTATTACCTCAGTAAACATTGTAAACATGAGTTTATGGTCTCAATCTCTAGTGTCAAGTCTTCTTCAATACAGCATGATGTTCATTTAGAATCAGATAGACCATAAAGCAGGGGATGCTTTGGGGCGGAGCTACCTTGTGATTGACAGGTCGCTACCACGGCGTTGTCCGGTCTGGGAGTTATTTTCGTCTTACAACTTTAACCTTCTCACAATGTGTTTTCAGTTATATACAGTCTATGACCTTAAGCCAGGTCCACCAATATATGAATCAAAAACAACCTTAAGAAAAGAACCGTGAACAAACTTCTGTATTTGTTATCAACCTGGACCCTATAAGTGACTAATGGGGACAAAACCTTTTGAAACTGGTCCAGTATTGAGGGAGAATGCTGCAGCCGCCAGCCGCTAAATAACCTGCAATAATCCTTTGGGGCAACCTGGCACTGTCAATTTACGTCCACTAAAGTTCTTGTTTTTGCCACTGACATGCTTTTTCATTTCCTGTTTGTTATTGTGTCATGTGACTTGTTGCCGGAAGACAACAGTGGAAACGTAAGTGAGAGTGGAGAGAGGAGTGCCACGGGACGTGATGTCAGAGTTTTTTGTGTTGGAGGACAGAAAGCGTAGCTTAGTGTCATCTAAAAGATTTTCAGTGTCATGGCTGAATATTTAGATGATTTCGACAATGCAGAGGTGACACAACATTTCACAACGAGGCTTCTCTGAGCGAGACACGCAATAACAAACAGACCGAAGCAAGCAAAGGGTAAGAAAAAGGTTTAATTTTTCTCTAGGGTCCTTTCCATTCTAATGTTGTCAGACACTTATAATAACAATCTGAGCCTGTCAGTGGCAAAAACAAGAACTTTTAGTTAATATAAAATAACGGTAGCAGGTTGCCCCAAATGATTACATTACACACCCGCTTAGCGGCTGGCGGCTGCAGCATTCTCCCTCAATACTGGACCAGTTTCAAAAGGTTTTGTCCCGATTAGTCACTTAGATGGGAAAATAGGGTCCAGGTTGAAAAATACCTGTTATCCTTTAAAGCTACAGCAATCAATAACTGTCCAGCACCAAACAGCAGACAGAAAAAAGTTAACGACCAGCTTGTGAACATAGTGGAGCATTTAGCAGCCAAAGAGAAAGAGATTTTTCTCAAGAGTTGGTGGAGACCAAAACAGAGATAAAAAGGGGAGAATGTTTAACTTACTTGGCCAGAAACTCCAAATAAATGCTAATGTTGCTCTGTCTGCTGAATGTGTAAACAGGCAACTGTTGGCTAACATGTTAGCAATAGCAACTTCATGAGGTGATAATATGTTAACTTTGTGTTTACAGCTTGTTGTTGTTAATTTCTAAGATTTGGTAACATCGTTTAAAGGAAGTCAGGTCAAAACCCCGTTGGACTTTTTTAATTTTTAATTTTTTGTTCAATGAGGGATTATTAGCAACATTTCAGGTGCGTTCTCTTTCAGCATAGAACATACAGTATATTGCCAAGAAGTGAAAGTCAATAGTTTGTTCCATTGCAACATCAGCGCCCAGCAGCAGAGCTACGCTTCCACCATTTTGGACTGAAAACGACTACGGGACGCCAGTAAAACGTCCGCCTATAAAGTGACGTACAAAAGTAAAACAAAGTGATTTCTATTCTATTGTCATATTCTACCAAAATGGCCTCTGTTGAACAATAAAATATTATAAATATAATAAGCGTTTTGTCAAAAAATACCGTAGTTTCATCTCTTTGCTTCTATACTCTTCAATTTGACCTCCAAACAAAGTGGATTTGATAATCTAGATAAACTGTTTGTTTACAGCCCGTTGGACTGCTCATGTTTCTTGCCCTGTTGGACTTTGTTGTAGCGATGTCATAATGTTCCTAGATCTTAGCAATTGCTCAGGTGAGTTATCAAAAGCTATAGAAATGATGGCAAAAACTGACTGTAAAATCCATGTCCTAATAAACTGGAATTATTCTAGCTATCCTAGATAAATAAGGAATCCAAAACCTGCTTTTCATTTGGAAAATTCAACTCCAATTTCATGATTAACTATAGAAAGAATGAGTTCTTCTTATTAGGTACTGGGATTTAATTGATACCAAAGGCAATGATCTGTTTAATCAATCAACTGGGAAAAAAACTCACTGTAATGCATCATTACACACAACTTATAGTTGCCCAACACACATACACACACCAGTATACACACCAGTACACACACCAGTACACACAGCCTGCGGTGCAGTGCCATCTGTGTATTAAATAGTACATGGTGTATGAGGAGCTGTGTTGTGTCAGTAATGTAGGTCTGTCCATCTATTTAAGGCTGATTAATTAGAGCACTTTGAATAAGGCCAGAGAGGGAGAGAGAGAGAGAGAGAGAGAGAGAGAGAGGGAGAGAGAGAGAGAGAGAGAGAGAGAGAGAGAGAGAGAGAGAGAGAGAGAGAGAGAGAGAGAGAGAGAGAGAGAGAGAGAGAGAGAGAGAGAGAGAGAGAGAGAGAGAGAGAGAGAGAGAGAGAGAGAGAGAGAGAGAGAGCACCTTTATGAATAGTTAATCTATGTGCCAGTTCCACAGCCACCACGGGGACTGTGGTGATTTATTGGGCCAGATGACACAGTCTGTTTGTCACACAGTCTGTAAAAATATGTGACCAGATTTACTGTAATTCTTGAACTAATTTGAACAAACTTTTCAGGATCAGTGCACTCTGGGAAGATGGGAGACTGCATTTAAAGAACTTTTCTGCTGAAATATAAATGTACAGGCTGTTGTATTCCATCGTTGTTCGCTCTCTTCACATGACCATAACGTGTCTGTGGACTGATGTGGTTGTTGATCTGAAGCTGTTTCCAGCAGGGAAAGTTTGACATGTTTAGTCTGTTGGTGTCTTATGCTTGTTGTTTTTCATCCCAAACTGCCTGGAGATTTCAATCTGATAATCACACCCACTTTGCATAGATTGGCCAGGTGTGTGGAGGTGTGAAAGTGGGCAAAGTTTGAATTCCCATTTTGCATGAATCATTTCATCAAGACTGCTAAGAGAGTTCCAAGAAAGAAATCAGTGATGCAGTGGAATGCAGCCGGTTGGAGGCTATGACAGCCTTCAAGTGTGACCATACAAACCCTTTTAGTATTATTAAAGTGGCTATATACTATATTTTTTATAATAACAATGTATCGAAAAACAGTGTCGCCATGATCCTATAGAGAATTATCAGCTGAAAGCTGATGAATCTGCTGATCCCCTCGTCCTTACTGAATTTTATTAGTTTCAGCTCATTGTTTATCTGTCCGGCCCACAACTTTCTTTTGTTTTGATTGACTCTCTCATTGGGTTGTTTTTGGGCTGCAGCAGGCAGCTGTTTTCACCAAAATCCCACTGTACACTACCTGCTCAGCACCTAACAGTAGACAGACACAGTTAGGCTACATCCATATTAATGTGTTTTTGTTCTAAAGGTCCTTTATTCTAAAAAGTGACATTTTCATGTCTTTTATATTATAAAGCAGGTTTAAATCCTATATAAACACTGTTGCCATGTCAACTGAAAAGATGATGATATGTCAATGTTTGTAATTTGTTTCCACAGCCCTCCACAGAGAAATACACAGCCCGTTTTTTTTAAACAAGCCGTCAGGATTTCTGTCCATTTGTGATGTCACAAATCTACAATATTTAGACCATTTCAAATTTTTAAACATAAAAACATTCTAAATGGGTCCTAGTTTATGTCCTGTTGCAGTGGATGTGAATGACATCAGTTGACAGGACGTAAACATGGACCCAAGCTGTTGCCTAGCAATGCAATTCTGTTGCAATTCCATTGAAATGCACTAAAACGGAGTGTTTAAGACAGAGGGTAAATACAGGTATATTCAAGCAGACAGAATTAGGAAAATTAAGTTTTTTTATTCATTAAAGTATGTAAACATGTTCTAGTAGAAACCCAAAATACAAGTATGAACCTGAAAATGAGCATAATATGGGACCTTTAAAATGTGTAATTTCTCCTACGTTTATTCCAAGTATCCACTATGGTGTTTTTGAGCTCCTAAACCGGAGACGTTTGGAAATGCTGCTGACCCCGTTTTAGTTTTAAAACTCCGGGGTTGTGTTTTAGTCTGGACGGAGAGAAACGGAGACCTTTAAAAACGATGATGCAGACGCCCACGTTCGCTTCTTGATTAGGTCTCATCAGTCATGACGTGTCCTTCCCTGATTCGTCACGCCCCATCACGTGAACCTTTTCCAGAAGAAAACACACAACATGCAGCCTCGACCACCAGTGTGTCACTGGCAGGGAGCAGAACAGACAGGAAGGACCCAAATTCAGAGACAACCAGAGAAAACCAGAGTCAACAAAGATATTTTATTAACAAAAAGGCTTACAGTCAGGTAACAGGCAAACAAAACTCCATACATAATGAAAGACGAATTGACAAGGAACTGAGGTGGTATAAATAGTGACTAACTGGGAAAGTAAGAACAGGTGAACAGGAGGTGAGTGTAGAATTAATTAGGAACAGGTGAAACGGATCAGGGCAGGGCTGAGTAAAACCAGACAAACCCTTACAAAAAAGAAGTATACTTCAACCTTATTTTATGATATAAACTTAAGTATAGTTCAAGTATAATCCCAAGTATACTTTATGTAATAAGTATACTAATATCAAAACTATAACATTAGTAGTATATTTGTAAGTGTATTACTTCAATACTTCTTGGGACTAAATTGGCCCACTTTTTAGTTTATAAGTGTATACTTTTAAGTATACTTTAAATGTAAGAGTAGTAAACTTTGATTACACAACTAGTTTACATCCAAGTTGTATTTTTTACTGCAATTATAATATGAACTGAACCACACGTAAACTTATAGGTATACTGTTAGTTTACTAGTTATATACTTGTAGCCCACTTCTTAGTTTATGAAAGTACACTTTAAAGGTCACCTATTATGCAAAATGCACCATGTCTTTTAAACATCAATATCTGTCCCCAGTGTGTCTACAAGTCACCATAGTATCATAAAAGACCATCCTCTCTCTTTTTCTCCTGCTCCGTTTGTCCGGAAATGGGTGTCGAAACAACGCTGCGCAGCTTTTCTTTTCTTCTGACGTCATTTGAGAATTAGCCATATAAGGGTTTCCTGGTCGAACCAGAGCAGAACCTTCAGTAGCTGACCCCGCCCCACAGCGCGTCACTGTCTCTCCTCCTCAACCGAACTTGAGCAAAGTAGCTCCTACTGTTAGTCTGCAAGAACCAGCAGAACAGGCTTCATGTACTCCCATCATCTAAATATAACATGTTCTTTCACAAAGGCTTTATGTAATTACACTGTTTAAACAGATGATATTTATATATTATATATATTTGATGTCATGCATGTAGCAGAGTACAGGTAGTAAATAGTGACTTGTAAGCAACACAACACATTTCTGTTTCACAGTCAAACTTTATTTGAGTTGACAGATGACAATATTAATTATTCACAGCATTTGTAATCATCTCACCTGCAGTTATGTTAACATGGTACAGGAGAAAGTCTTCAGCTCTGGTAAACTACGGTAAGCTAAGCTCCGGTGGTCTGTAGTCATGGTAACACAGAGACAGCTACTACTGTAAATAATATACCATTACTCTGATCTTCCATACATTTATCTTTTAGCAGAAATAATGAACTGACTACTGTTTCACATCTTCTATTTTCCACCCTGATGGTCGCTGTGTTTACACACCGTGTCATAGCGGTAGCATGTAGCTAACCCGTTAGCATGTAGCTAACACACACCATGCTCCGTTTATGAGCAGTTGAACATGTGAACATGTTTGCACAGGTATGTTTCCACTTGAAGCTCTTAAAGTACTTATTGAGAACTTTTTTATGTAAACAAATCATTTAAAAAAAATAATACATCCACAAAACTTTTCGAAAGGTGCTGAATAAAAGTATGGCTTTTCTTCAAAAATATTATTATCACTGTGAAAATGAATCATTTAAAAAATGTTGACTGATCTAAAATGAATGTTTTGTTTATATCTTTTGGAAGACATCTGACGTTCGGTTCCTACTTCTAACAGGCTTGTGAACCAATAGAATAACGGCATTGGTATCGTGTGGTATCTCATGGTACATACACCTAATGTAGGCCTGCATGTTGTAAAATGACTTTTACTCTACCACCAAAGATTCATCACTTGACATATGACTGTCTGAGTCTCTCTCCACTCTATCATAAAATATGCAGGTTGTGCAACGAACTGGCAACCACTTGTTGTGAAGTGAATGGAATGGAATGGGGGAGGGAGAATGTGACATCTAATGGCTGAATGTTATCAATGTTATCAATTGTACATTTAAAGCCAGCTCAACAAGTGTATTATCAGAAAATTATAATAGGAAAAGCCTCCGCACATTCCCGTCTGTACAATATGTATTCATTGAGAAATATGTGATATCCGACAGATTGGAGAGTGAGGATGCCTTCCCTACCACTGAACCTCTGCAGCTCCACTACCTCCAACAAGCCCAAAGCAGCCATCTGTATGAATCGCACTTAATCAGACAAATTCATTCAAACACATTATGAAACCTCTGCTTGTCTATGACAACCTAAAAAGATGATGTGCCATAATGAAGAATGGAGCACTCACTCATCCTGTTGCTCCATAATGTCGTGCTAAGCACTGCCACCAGTGTGATGGTGTTATATTGTAACTAGGGCTGTCAATCAATTAAAATATTTAATCGCAATTTTTTACATGATTGTCCATAGTTAATCGTGATTAATCGCACATTTTACATCTGTTCAAAATGTATCTTAAAGGGAGATTTTGTCAAGTATTTAATAATCCAAAATGCTGCTTTATGCAAATATATGTATATATTTATTACTGGAAATCAATTAACAACACAAAAAAAAGACAAATATTGTCCATTTAGCATAGAAAAAAAATGCTCAAATCATAACTCAAAACTCAAGCCCAACAACAGCTGTCAGTGTGTCAGTGTGCTGACTTGACTATGACTTGCCCCAAACTGCATGCGATTATCATAAAGTGGGCATGTCAGTAAAGGGGAGACTCGTTGGTACCCATAGAACCCATTTACATTCACATATCTGGAGGTCAGAGGTCAAGGGACCCCTTTGAAAATGGCCATGACAGTTTACGCTTGTGCCAAAATTTTGCGTAAGTGTTAAAGTGTTAGCGTTATTTACCGTCCTTCACGACAAGCTGGTAGCGGAGTGGTGTATGACATGGTTGGTACCGATGGATTCCTCAGGTTTTCTAGTTGCATATGATACCAGTATCTTCACTCTAGCTTTAAAACTGAGCCGCTACAACCTCTGAAAAAAGCAATGAGTGGCATTAAAACGAATTTGCGTTAACACATTATTTTTGTGCTAACTTTGACAGCTCTAATTGCAACAATATAAAAGAAATGATCAAGGATGAAAGTAATTCTGCAACAATAGTGTCTAATTTCATATTGTTTGTCTTTGGAACCAGCACAGAACCCCACCACATACAGTAGGCTATGTCTAGTGATTTGTGATTGTGGTCTGGAAGGTGTGCAGAACAACTACAGTATAACACAATTGGAAACAGGGTAGGTTTTAAAGGTCCCATATTGTAAAAAGTGAGATTTTCATGTCTTTTATATTATAAAGCAGGTTTAAGTGATATATAAATACTGTTAAACTATCAAAACACTCAATATACGGAGAAATACACACAGCCCGTATTCAGAAAGTGTGCGTTTGAAACAAGCCGTCAGGATTTCTGTCCATTTGTGATGTCACAAATATACAATATTTACATGGTTTTAAACGTAAACATTCTAAATGAGTCCCGGTTTATTTCCTGTTGCAGTGTATGTTAATGACATCAGCTGACAGGAAGTAAACATGGACCCAAACTGTTGCCTAGCAATGCAATTCCATTGAAATGCACTTAAATGGAGCATTTCAGACAGAGAGTGAATACAGGTATATTCAGGCGGACAGTATGAGGAAAATAAAGTTTTTTTTTAACATTACAGCATGTAAACATTTTCTAGTAGAAACACAAAATACAAGTATGAACCTGAAAATGAGCACAATATGAGACCTTTAATGGAATATATTATCAATAGCAGTGGTGGGAGCTGTTGCCAGTGATGACCAATCAGATGACCCACTTTTCTTTCCTTTTCCAGCAGCAGCAGCAGCATCAGCAGCAGCAGCAGGGTGCTCTGTGTCACAGTGATCTGACAGGTTCATGATGTAAAGAACAATGTGGACTGGATCCACTGCAAAAGCTTCCTTTGAATGCAGACTAACATTGCAGTGTATCCATGCACAGGAGGTGCAGAATCATTACAAATGAATATGACACCTTGGAGGAAGATAAAACATTTAATTACCATGCTGCTCTGATCCTGTAACAACCTCTGTAATGTCTAATATAGTAAACAGTAAAGTAATCTCAAGGTCCAAACCAGTGGACAGTTACACGGTTTAGTTCCTGACATCTAGAGACAATGTAACCATTGCCATCATTAAGGCCTTTGCACACCAAGTCCGTAGTTTTCATCCGAAATTGTCGCATGTTTAAAAATAAATACAGTTGTGTCAATCCCGTTTACACACCGACTCCCAAACGTTCGTCCGTCATTTCAGTTTTCGGAACCATTTTAGATTTTCTGCCTTTTTTGCATCTGACAAAAGGCAAAAGAAGGTTATTTGACAATTCAGAGCTATCTATCTATCTAGAGCAATCTATTTAAAAATAGATTGTGGCAGGTGATCGCAGAACAGCTTGGAATCAGGGATGGTTGCAAAACAAAGGATGAAGGAAAGATTAGACGGTAGTGATTGAGCTCTAGGCAGCTAAACGATAGCTTCTTGCTAATGTCATTCATTCATTAGCCCCATTTGGGACTAGCGTTATCCATTGCACCACGTAATTAATTAAATTCTGTATCATGAATAGAATAATAAAACGCATCGAACTCAGTGTGTAAGGTTGCTGAGCCTAACGATCGGATGACGGGTTACAAAAAACACATACAAGAGGCCTTCAGAATGATACAAAACATGATTCTTACTTAAACATAAAGGCATATTCCAGCCATTTAGTTGAGGGACATACAAGAAACAGAATTACATTCTTTTTTTAAATGGTTGCAGAGGCAGAGATACCTGACTTTTAATCCCCAGAATGAGTCAAGCTCCAAAGATGCCTGATTCTACACGTCCCAACTTGATAGCCTCTCCTCATTAGTCTATTCTTTGCCAGGTAAATGTCCACACCTTTCAAACTGGCATCCGCAATTTGTAAATCAGGCTCTTTGTTCTAAATTTACAGTTTCTGAGCTCTTGGTGAAATGTTCAGGGCTTTCTTTTGTCACACTCTTTTCACAGGCTCCTCATAACGAGTAAACTGACCTTTATGAATAATAAAATTGGTTTAGCTGACCGTCAAATGAAGTTTATTTCTATCGCCCAATAATACACTCTGAGGCCACAGTCACATGTGTAAACATATAATGACAACTGATGCCTACCATACACAAGGAGACTTTGAAAGGAGCCTCACACATCTAAAGACAATGTGTCTTCAGAGTTTTTGTTCACAGACTATAAAACCTAAGGAATCCATTGGAACCAACTTCTTCGCATACCAGTCGCGAAAAAGGTTAAATAACGCTTCGAACTTACATTAAATACTGGAGAGGAAAAACTGTCATGGCCATTTTCAAAGGGGTCCCTTGACCTTTGACCTCCAGATCAGTGAATGTAAATGGGTTCTATGGGTAACCACGAGTCTCCCCTTTACAGACATGCCCACTTTATGATAATCACATGCAGTTTGGGGCAAGTCATAGTCAAGTCAGCACACTGACACACTGACAGCTGTTGTTGCCTGTTGGGCTGCAGTTTGCCATATTGTTTTATACTAAATGCAGTACCTGTGAGGGTTTCTGGACAATATCTGACATTGTTTTGTGTCGTTAATTGATTTCCATTAATAAATATATACATACATTTGCATAAAGCAGCATATTTGCTCACTCCCATGTTGATAAGAATATGAAGTACTTGACAAATCTCCCTTTTACGTACATTTTGAACAGATAAAAAATCTGTGATTAATTTGTGATTAATCGTGAATAGATATTTTATATCGATTGACAGCCTAGAAATGTGTGTGTGTGTGTGTGTGTGTGTGTGTGTGTGTGTGTGTGTGTGTGTGTGTGTGTGTGAGAGTCTATTATATACAGTACAGTATATATACACAAAATTATGATAAAATTTGTCATTGGTTCTTTTCATATTTTCTTATTGGTTCTTTGATATTCATTATAATAATGGTGGAAAAATCATCTCTAGCTCTACTTTCTGATAGATATTTTATTTTCTACAACGAATACTACAACGAACATGATGCGTTTTGTATTTAACTGTTTTTACAGTGTTACAGCCCGGCTCAAAGGCTGCAACAGAAATGGGAGACCAGACGAGTTTTAAAATAGTAAAAGGCATATTTATTTGACAAACTAACCATAGATAACTAAACAAACGTTGAACGTTAGTAATCAGTAATGTAGGCATGTGTGGGTGTGTGAAAATGTCTGTAGCAAACAACAGCGAAACAGCTGTGCCGGCCAAGGAAGAGAGCCATCTGTGGGAAGGGAGGGAGCTTTTATCTCACCACCACAGCGAGCCCAGGTGGTGCTCATCAGCCTGACAACTATCCACCCTGCAAAACAGAGAAGAACCAGCAAAAGGACACCGGGACACCTAGTGGAGTGGAGGGGTCGTCAACAACAGTGACATGCAATTATTGTGCTTTTATAAAATATTAACTGTACATAAAAATATGACTTTTTCAGCCCTGAGTAGTATCTGCAGGTATTCCTTTGAGCTACCTACAGCTA